>NC_057797.1:664341859-664679816 GCF_018294505.1 Triticum aestivum | reverse complement strand
GATGAAGCTTTCAACAACTCTGAGAACATTGCAGGCAAGATGACCATGCCCTTGACATCACTTCTATCTTTGCTGGCTAGTTGTTCGTTCTATCGCTATGTTGTGCTACCTACCACTTGTTATATCATGCCTCCCATATTGCCCTGTCAAGCCTCTAACCCACCTTCCTAGAAAACCGTTGTTTGGCTATGTTACCACTTTTGCTCAGCCCCTCTTATAACATTGCTAGTTGCAGGTGAAGTTGAAGTTTGTTCCATGTTGGAACATGGATATTGTTGGATATCATTATTCTCTCTTATTTACTTTAATGCATCTATATACTTGGTAAAGGGTGCAAGGCTCGGCCTTTTGCCTGGTATTTTGTTCCACTCTTGCCGCCTTAGTTTTCGTCATACCGGTGTTATGTTCCTTGATTTTGCGTTCCTTACGCGGTTGGGTTTATGGGACCCCCTTGACAGTTTGCTTTGAATAAAACTCCTCCAGCAAGGCCCAACCTTGGTTTTACCATTTGACTACCTACCACCTATACCTTTCCCCTAGGTTTCTTCTCTAGGGTCATCTTTATTTTAAACCCCCCGGGCCAGTGCTCCTCTGAGTGTTGGTCTGAACTAGAGTCCTTTGCAGCGCCACCTCGGGAAAACTTGAGGGCTGGTTTTAGTTGTACAGAGTGCTCATTCGGTGTGCCCTGAGAACGAGATATGTGCGACTCCTATCAGGATTTGTGAGCACATCAGGCGGTTTTGCTGGTCTTGTTTTACCATTGTCGAAATGTCTTGTAACCGGGATTCCGAGACTCATCGGGTCTTTTCGGGAGAAGGACTATCCTTCATTAACCGTGAGACCTTGTGATGGGCTAAGTTGGGACACCCCTACAGGGTATAAACGTCCGAGAGTCGTGCCCGCGGTTATGTGGAAGATGGGAATTTGTTAATATCCAGTTGTAGAGAACTTGACACTCAACTTAATTAAAATGAATCGACCGCGTGTGTAGCCGTGATAGTCTCTTTTCGGCGTAGTCTGGAAGTGAAGATGGTCTTGTGTTATGCTTGAACGTAAGTAGTTTCAGGATCACTTCTTGATCACTTATAGCTTCACAACCGATGCGTAGTTTCTCACCTTACTCTCATTTGCGTATGTTAGCCACCATATATGCTTAGCGCTTGCTGCAGCTCCACCTCATTACCCTATCCTACCCATAAGCTTAAATAGTCTTGATCTTGCGGGTGTGAGATTGCTGAGTCCTCGTGACTTACTGTCGGAGTAATGGGCCACGGGTAGGCTAACCCGAGCCCCAGAACCTTTCAAGACATCAGGGCAGGCTGCGCCCCTCAAGACCCTAGGACGAAGAGTCGCCTTCTGAGAAGTCGGCGGCAAGGCGACCGACTGCCCACTCGCGGCCGAGTCCCGGGGACGACTTCAGGATAAGCCGACTCCTGACTGGCGCTTCCGGCGAAGCCGGCCTTGAGGAGTCGGCCCACGACTCTGGCAAAACCCCATGTCCTCATCAAGAGGGACTGGACGGGGAGTGGCTACAGTCGAGCCTACTCCCACCCCTTTCCAAAGGCAGGCATGGCCACAGTATGCCGTACCCGCGGAGATCTCCGTGCGGCGTGGCACTGTTGCCATGCTGGCCCTGACATCAACACCGGTGGACCGAATCCTGCGCCCACGACGGCTTGTCTGTACGACCTTTGGGCGGCGGATCCCACCGGCCAGCGGGATCCCAGAAGACGGCCAGTGCGCCACAAGTTGGACCCGTCGAGAGTTGGCCCCCGAGAGTCGGACGGCTCCTCCCCCGGGGCCCATGCGCCATTAACCAGATGTGATGGAGAGTGGCAATAGTGATCACCCGCCAGGTGGCGGGCTGTTGCCACGACTCCATGACGAAGCTCACGTCATTAGAAGCACGTCTACAGTAATCAGCAGCCGGCAAGACCCGCACGCGGCGGACGCGGCCTGTTGGCTCCGTACCTGGCCAGTCGGCGGGGCCCACCAGTCGGCGGGCCCCAGCAGTCGGCGGAGAAGACGGAGGCCAGAGGCACTGACGGCTGGGCCCGCGTCCAGCCGGATTACCATTGTACCCCTGGGGGGGTAGGCCTATATAAACCCCCCAGGGCACCCATGCAAAGGGTTGGAACCCATTAGCTCTAGACCAGATCATATAGGAGGGAGAGAGCTAGCCTTGCCCTCTCCTACTTCTTGGGAACAGCTCAAGGAGCAATTGTGTAAACACTTTGCCATAGTGATCATGCGGAGACCCCGCAGAGCAGCAGTAGGGGTGTTATCTCCCCGGAGAGCCCTGAAGCTGGGTAAGATTCGCCGGCGTGCATGTCTACGCCTCATCCCATTTCTAGGCACCGGCGATGTTCTACTCGCCCCCACCATGATAAGCCATCCTTTGGCATATGTCGCACCCAACCCTCGACATTTGGCGCCCACCGTTGTAACACCCCAAAAATTTAACCAGGTTTTAGTTATTAAAATTTTGCCAAGAGTTTAAAATTTTTGCCTGCAAGAATATATATGTTGATTTCAAAACTTTTCTTTTAATATTAAGGAGTTTTTCCCAAGTGGATCCTTCCAAAACATATTGGACTTATTTTCCCTCTCATTTAAAAACATCCCTCAATCAGTAGTTTTATTTATAAAATTATTTCACCCTGAGCTTTATTCATTAAATGACTTGTTTTAAAATTTGGAGCTCTTTTTGAACTACAACCATTTGATATATTTATCTAAAAATCCAACCAAAATTTGGAGATGTCATATGATGTTTTTAAATCACTTTTATACAAAAATATCTTTTATTCTTGAAATATTTTGAGCTCTACACCCAATTTTCTTCTCTGGTCCAGAGAGCAATTTTGCACTACAACCCTTTTAAATATTTGTTTCTATCTTACACCAAAATTTTGGGATGTCAGTAGGAGCATACCATTTCATTAAAGCAAAAATCCAGGGTTGTTCTTTGAAAATTTTGAGTGAAACAACCTCATCTTTATTCTGGCCCAACATGATGGTTTGTACAGCAACCACATTTTTAGTTGCTCCTTTATCCATGATTCCTCTTCCTACTTGTAGTCCTCCATGTTAAACTCCTAAGTCCAGGAGCATGCAACCATTGGCACATTTTTGGTTCATGAAATAATGCCCTTCACCTCCTGTCCAGATTTGAAGTTCTGCAAAACTTGCACTAGCAAGTTTATGCTTTTCACTAACTAACCTCACCAACCTCTTGTGCCTCCAAAGAGACACTGATCTGGAAGAATTTGCCCCTCCAAGACCTGCCTAGATGCCTCTGGCATTTTATCAAACACCCTGTGGGCATGGACAGATTTGGCATGATTGTAAGTTTGTGTTGTGAACTTTCCCATCTGTCCAAACCAAGTTGTCTAGTAGCCTTCTATATGTCTCTAACCTAGGCTTGTGGATTTGCATTAGCTTCCTAGAAACTTGGCTCGCCCTGGCATTTCGTCGAACGAGTGCCGTGCACGCCCAGAGCGCGAGCAGAGCGCGCGTTTTGCACGTGCTCACGCCCGAGCCAACTCACCCCCCCTGGATAAGTTTCCCTGAGCTCATCCAAATCCTCTCCCTCTCGCCACGTCACGCTAGAAGCCACGACCGCCTCCGCGCCCCCTGCAGCGTAGCCAGCAAGTGGCTTGGCGGCACGCCCGCGGCCGCACCCGCCACCGCCATGAGCAGCACCGCCCAAACCACCACAGCGCGCCAGCTCGCCTCCTTCGACAGTGGAGTGATCGCCGTTAGCCCCTGGAGCTAGCCAGCCACCGCCACGTTGCTCTGCAGCACAGTAAGACGGTCGCCGGCGACCTTATCCGCGGCCACCGTCGGAACCGACCCCGAGCGCCTATTTAAGGAGGCCCCGAGCATGTTCCGTTCGCAGGCGGCCTCAGTACACTCCTCCAGTTCCCCCGTGGCAGCCAATCGACTCGTGGAGGCCGTCTTCCTCATCTCCGGCAACTCCAGCCGCCGCCGCTGTCTCGACCATTCCGGCGCCACCAAAGCCTCCCCCTCCCCACTCTCTTCACCAGGAGCTTCCTCTCCACCTCATGAATCCATCCCCTTGCTCGATTTCGATCGGGACTCACTGCGGGAGAAAAACCACTTTGCCCGACGACCACCATCCGCTGTGAAGCTCGCCGCCGGCAGCTCCGTCCACCCCAGAGACCGTATCGACCACCGGAATGACCGTCTCGATCCCCTGAACCCGCAGATGGCGTCCGTTTCCCGAACGGTGCCGCCATTCGCCGGCGAACATCGTCGGAGCTCCCGCCTCTGTTCGGCCAGAGGAAGGGGAGGGAGGGCGACTGGTCAAACATGACTAGTGGGCCCCCTGGACCCACTATCAGTGACCCAGCCCCGCCACCACGTGACTTAAGTGAAGACGTGAAATCGCAAAGTACGTTTCCTCCGCTCCGAAAACGTATTCTTGTCTGAAACGTTTTCTTTTCTATTTTTTTAAAAACAGATTTTTGACCACAACTTTGACTAGCTTTATCTTTTTAAATATAACTCCAAATGAATTAATTCTTTTTCCTACCTCTCTCAAATATTGTCTAGTTTATTTTAAGATTTATTTGAAAAAAATTCAGAACAACTTTTTGTGCTGTTTTTATTTTGTGTGTTAATTCATTTATTTCTAAATAGGATTTTTGAAGAGAGGAGATATACTTTCAAAAGTTTTGAAGTACATCCTGCCTTACCACACATTGAAGGCAAGCATTCTGAACCCCGGCATAATATTTTTGTGTGTTCGATGACACGTTTATAACATCACCTCACTTCGGAGAAACTTGTTATTTCATGTGACATGATCATATGCATGGGTGCATGTTATTGATTTCCATGCTGTTGGAAATGAACACACTTGTGATGATAATCACCCTCATGTGCCTTGCATGCATACCGGCAGGAACCCGGGAAAACTTCTGCCTTGGGTAGGCATGAGTTTGTCGCCGGTCTTCGTCGGGACGGTTATGTCTGGTATGGCATGGCAAGGTGATATGAGCGGTGACTCTGTTGGTTGAAATATATTCGTTATGCTAATCATGCAGGGAATACTTAAACCTCCTGAGTCGACCGTAGATCGAGTCTTGTTCCAGTAACCCCCATACTTGTTTCGTACTACCACTCGTCTCTACAGCAAGTAGAGTACGGTTCAGTAAGTTGTCAACCTCTTTCTAGCACACACCGTACAGAGAGGCCAGGGTGGAAGATACCGGTTGTAGCTGGTAGGCAGGCCACCTGGTCCGGGGGCATGGGTGTTTCTGGTTGGGACCGAGAGGGGGGGCACCCCTTAGAGCGCGCGGTATAAATTTGATCCCATGCTACGCGAGGTTGTAGCCTCCCCACTTAGAGTTTTGCTTGACAGGTGTCGTGGGTGATTCCAGACACCGGTGAGTTAAGCTAGTGTGTGCAAGTTAGGTGTGTTTTCAACAAAAAGACCGTAGACGGAATTAGTCCCGATGGACTAAAGAAATCCGTTACTCGTGGGTAAAGAGTACACCCTCTGTAGAGATTAAACCTATTCGAATAGCCATGTCCATGGTTAAGGACTACAGTCTGGGATGGGTCAAGTATCGGTCTTAGTGTCGGTCTTCGGAGGTGAAACTGTTAACCAGAACTGGAACAACATGGAGTGTGACTTGTGACTTTATGATGATTATGATTATTATTATTGTTGACTAACCCGTGATATTATTGTTATTATCGAGTATCTCTGGGATGGTTCTACCTCCGGGTTATTCCCTATGATTGTTTATTTTAAAGCCCTTTATGTGGTGTCGCTCAGACGCTCGACTGTGGCATTTCTTTTAAAGCCCTTTATGTGGTGTCGCATAGACGCCCGACTGTGGCATTTCTTTAAAGCCTTTATGTGGTCGCACAGACGCCCGACTGTGGCATTCTTTTAAAGCCCTTTATGTGGTGTCGCACAGACGCTCGACTGTGGCATTTCTTTTAAAGCCCTTTATGTGGTGTCGCACAGACGCTCGACTGTGGCATTTCTTTTAAAGCCCTTTATGTGGTGTCGCACAGACGCCGACTGTGGCATTTCTTTTAAAGCCCTTTATGTGGTGTCGCACAGACGCCCGACTGTGGCATTTCTTTTAAAGCCCTTTATGTGGTGTCGCACAGACGCCCGACTGTGGCATTTTAACCTTTTGTCCAAAGCCCTGGCTTTTAACCTTGTGGTGTCGCACAGACGCCCGACTGTGGCATTTCTTTTAAAGCCCTTTATGTGGTGTCGCACAGACGCCCGACTGTGGCATTTGTTTTAAAGCCCTTTATGTGGTGTCGCACAGACGCCCGATTGTGGCATTTCTCTTAAAGCCCTTTATGTGGTGTCGCTCAGACGCCCGACTGTGGCATTTCTCTTAAAGCCCTTTAGGTGGTGTCGCTCAGACGCCCGACTGTGGCATTGTTTGTTATTTCATACATTCTAATACTACTATGTTATTGCACTTTTATAAATAACTTGCTTGCACGCATCAGAGTTTTATTTATCTTTTGTGACTGACGTCATGAGCATAAAATATTTTCAGCACATCATTGTTATATTATACCTGTGTTCGTAATGTTTGCGAGTACATTCAAAGTACTCACTGGCTTGTCCCTGGCTATTGTCTTGGCCAGATTTTCTTGCATGGGGAGGAGCGACGCGATGACAGCCCCGGAACCTAAGCAACGATGATAGCAGCCTCGTGAAGATAGGAGTTAGCCTGGTCAGCTGTTCCTGTGGGAATTGGAGTCCCATAGACACTGATGATCCACAAACCGCTTCCGCCATCAACCACTAGAAACCATTTGTTGTACTCACAGGCCAGAATGGTCTTGTACTACATATTTTGTATTTTGCTTGCAATTTCTGTATCAAGTTGGAGCCTCATCAGCTAACAGTAATCCTGGGGCTGATGAGCACGACGGTCTTTTTCTGGAAATTTATACCCGGAAAAACCGGTCGTGACAGACTTGGTATCAGAGCCAGGCTGACCATTGGCTAATCCTATCTTAGCCAGGTCAAAAAACTTAGGCAAACCAACCCACCAGACCATAACCAAACCCCAGCCAAAGCTTCTCGTACAAGATAGCCACACAGTGACCCCGACACTTTTGGCAGTCGGTGCCCAACGTATCAACCTAGCCTGTCGGTCATGCACCGGTAGCCAGCACCAAGGTGTCTCATTCGCATGCGTGCGAAGGAAGACTCCGTTCCCTTTTACTATAAAAAGGGCATGCTAGCCCCAAACCAGCACAACACAGCCTCTACCCCAAACCGAGCCACAATACCTGGTCCCGTCGTGCACAACGAGACCACAACAACCAGCCTTGGAGGTTTTGTGACCATACTCGCAAACCTCACCCGTCGTGCCTATGCATTGGAAGAGCATTTAGCCCAGCACGTGATGAGTTATCTCCAGAGTCTCGCAGATTTAAATCCTCAGATCGCCATCGGCAGATCACGGAGGCCCGACCAGGAGAGACACATTCATTGTCTAGTCAATCCATTTTCCCCGATAGAAGAGGAGTGTATCCCTGTGACAGAGACATTTTCTCAGGGCCCCGTCTAGTAACCGTTTTCGATTTAGACGTCACTGTTATATTTATTATCGCAACTTTTATTTACGTGTTGTAACTTATGCGTGGTACCCCGAGTTTGCGCGGCAAGTAAATCTTTAGCTTCAATTAATATGAGTGATTCTGTTGCATTACTGTTTTATTCCGCATATAATCCTGGAGGGAGATTTCTTTTCTCTGATCTGCCGCATTTGCATCTTCTCACGACATGGGTTATTTTATTTCACACAGCACAACGACCACAGACACTCGACCATAATCATCCGAGCACATACACTGTTTGCAAAACTTTGCAACGGTGTTACATCTGGCTAACCACCCCCTAACAACAGTTAGCACCTGGCACACCTCACCTACTCCTCGTGATCATCACCAACGCGGAGAGCCAACACCCGAGCAGCAGCATCGCGACGATCATCAAGGATCATCGCACACAGGAGCACGGAGAACCCCAGCAGTGTCGCCAGCCCTCCGCATACCAGGATCGCGAACCAGTCTGGCATCGCCTCTGCCATTAGAGCCTCACCCGAGCTTTTGTGAGAAGAAGCACGCGGGAGAGAGGAAGAAGAGAGAGCCAGAGGAAGAAGGAGAGACTGACAGTGGGCCCCGGTCCCACCTGTCAGCCAGAGAGAGCAATGTGCTCTCGGGTACGACCAGCGTATTGTTAAATTTAGAATTTATTCTAAATTCACGGTGTCCAGCATAGAAACCGCTCGTTTTCATAAGCATGGATTTTTCCACACAGCGCCAGTACCACACTGTAGTTACTCACCACTTATTGCCCTCTCACTGTAGCCTCTTTTTACCGTCTGTGTAAAATGATCTTTTGACCAAGTAAAAGTGTTTTTGTTTTACAACTCTTAGCAAATCTCGAGGACGAGATTTTTTTAAGGGGGGTAGTATTGTAACACCCCAAAAATTTAACCAGGTTTTAGTTATTAAAATTTTGCCAAGAGTTTAAAATTTTTGCCTGCAAGAATATATCTGTTGATTTCAAAACTTTTCTTTTAACATTAAGGAGTTTTTCCCAAGTGGATCCTTCCAAAACATATTGGACTTATTTTCCCTCTCATTTAAAAACATCCCTCAATCAGTAGTTTTATTTATAAAATTATTTCACCCTGAGCTTTATTCATTAAATGACTTGTTTAAAATTTGGAGCTCTTTTTGAACTACAACCATTTGATATATTTATCTAAAAATCCAACCAAAATTTGGAGATGTCATATGATGTTTTTAAATCACTTTTATACAAAAATATCTTTTATTCTTGAAATATTTTGAGCTCTACACCCAATTTTCTTCTCTGGTCCAGAGAGCAATTTTGCACTACAACCCTTTTAAATATTTGTTTCTAGCTTACACCAAAATTTTGGGATGTCAGTAGGAGCATACCATTTCATTATATGCAAAAATCCAGGGTTGTTCTTTGAAAATTTTGAGTGAAACAACCTCATCTTTATTCTGGCCCAACATGATGGTTTGTACAGCAACCACATTTTTAGTTGCTCCTTTATCCATGATTCCTCTTCCTACTTGTAGTCCTCCATGTTAAACTCCTAAGTCCAGGAGCATGCAACCATTGGCACATTTTTGGTTCATGAAATAATGCCCTTCACCTCCTGTCCAGATTTGAAGTTCTGCAAAACTTGCACTAGCAAGTTTATGCTTTTCACTAACTAACCTCACCAACCTCTTGTGCCTCCAAAGAGACACTGATCTGGAAGAATTTGCCCCTCCAAGACCTGCCTAGATGCCTCTGGCATTTTATCAAACACCCTGTGGGCATGGACATATTTGGCATGATTGTAAGTTTGTGTTGTGAACTTTCCCATCTGTCCAAACCAAGTTGTCTAGTAGCCTTCTATATGTCTCTAACCTAGGCTTGTGGATTTGCATTAGCTTCCTAGCAACTTGGCTCGCCCTGGCATTTCGTCGAACGAGTGCCGTGCACGCCCAGAGCGCGAGCAGAGCGCGCGTTTTGCACGTGCTCGCGCCCGAGCCAACTCACCCCCCTGGATAAGTTTCCCCGAGCTCATCCAAATCCTCTCCCTCTCGCCACGTCATGCTAGAAGCCACGACCGCCTCCGCACCCCCTGCAGCGTAGCCAGCAATCGGCTTGGCGGCACGCCTGCGGCCGCACCCGCCACCGCCATGAGCAGCACCGCCCAAACCACCACAGCGCACCAGCTCGCCTCCTTCGACAGTGGAGTGATCGTCGTTAGCCCCTGGAGCTAGCCAGCCACCGCCACGTCGCTCTGCAGCACAGTAAGACGGTCGCCGGCGACCTTATCCGCGGCCACCGTCGGAACCGACCCCGAGCGCTTATTTAAGGAGGCCCCGAGCACGTTCCGTTCGCAGGCGGCCTCAGTACACTCCTCCAGTTCCCCCGTGGCAGCCAATCGACCCGAGGAGGCCGTCTTCCTCATCTCCGGCAACTCCAGCCGCCGCCGCTGTCTCGACCATTCCGGCGCCACCAAAGCCTCCCCCTCCCCACTCTCTTCACCAGGAGCTTCCTCTCCACCTCGTGAATCCATCCCCTTGCTCGATTTCAATCGGGACTCACTGCGGGAGAAAAACCACTTTGCCCGACGACCACCGTCCGCTGTGAAGCTCGACGCCGGCAGCTCCGTCCACCCCAGAGACCGTATCGACCACCGGAATGACCGTCTCGATCCCCTGAACCCGCATATGGCCTCCGTTTCCCAAACGGTGCCGCCATTCGCCGGCGAACATCGTCGGAGCTCCCGCCTCTGTTTGGCCAGAGGAAGGGGAGGGAGGGCGACTGGTCAAACATGACTAGTGGGCCCCCTGGACCAACTGTCAATGACCCAGCCCCGCTACCACGTGACTTAAGTGAAGACGTGAAATCGCAAAGTACGTTTCCTCCGCTCCGAAAACGTATTCTTGTCTGAAACGTTTTCTTTTCTATTTTTTTTAAAAACAGATTTTTGACCACAACTTTGACTGGCTTTATCTTTTTAAATATAACTCCAAATGAATTAATTCTTTTTCCTACCTCTCTCAAATATTGTCTAGTTTATTTTAAGATTTATTTGAAAAAATTTCAGAACAACTTTTTGTGCTGTTTTTATTTTGTGTGTTAATTCATTTATTTCTAAATAGGATTTTTGAAGAGAGGACATATACTTTCAAAAGTTTTGAAGTACACCCTGCCTTACCACACATTGAAGGCAAGCATTCTGAACCCCGACATAATATTTTTGTGTGTTCGATGACACGTTTATAACATCACCTCACTTCGGAGAAACTTTTTATTTCATGTGGCATGATCATATGCATGGGTGCATGTTATTGATTTCCATGCTGTTGGAAATGAACACACTTGTGACGATAATCACCCTCATGTGCCTTGCATGCATACCGGCAGGAACCCGGGAAAACCTATGCCTTGGGTAGGCATGAGTTTGTCGCCGGTCTCCGTCGGGACGGTTATGTCTGGTATGGCATGGCAAGGTGATATGAGCGGTGACTCTGTTGGTTGAAATATATTCGTTATGCTAATCATGCAGGGAATACTTAAACCTCCTGAGTCGACCGTAGATTGAGTCTTGTTCCAGTAACCCCCATACTTGTTTCGTACTACCACTCGTCTCTACAGCAAGTAGAGTACGGTTCAGTAAGTTGTCAACCTCTTTCTAGCACACACCGTACAGAGAGGCCAGGGTGGAAGATACCGGTTGTAGCTGGTAGGCAGGCCACCTGGTCCGGGGGCATGGGTTTTTCCGGTTGGGACCGAGAGGGGGGGCACCCCTTAGAGCGCGCGGTATAAATTTGATCCCATGCTACGCGAGGTTGTAGCCTCCCCACTTAGAGTTTTGCTTGACAGGTGTCGTGGGTGATTCCAGACACCGGTGAGTTAAGCTGGTGTGTGCAAGTTAGGTGTGTTTTCAACAAAAAGACCGTAGACGGAATTAGTCCCGATGGACTAAAGAAATCCGTTACTCGTGGGTAAAGAGTACACCCTCTGCAGAGATTAAACCTATTCGAATAGCCGTGTCCATGGTTAAGGACTACAGTCTGGGATGGGTCAAGTATCGGTCTTAGTGTCGGTCTTCGGAGGTGAAACTGTTAACCAGAACTGGAACAACATGGAGTGTGACTTGTGACTTATGATGATTATGATTATTATTATTGTTGACTAACCCGTGATATTATTGTTATTATCGAGTATCTCTGGGATGGTTCTACCTCCCGGATATTCCCTATGATTGTTTATTTTAAAGCCCTTTGTCGCTCAGACGCCCGACTGTGGCATTTCTTTTAAAGCCCTTTATGTGGTGTCGCACAGACACCCGACTGTGGCATTTCTTTTAAAGCCCTTTATGTGGTGTCGCACAGACGCCCGACTGTGGCATTTCTTTTAAAGCCCTTTATGTGGTGTCGCACAGACGCCCGACTGTGGCATTTCTTTTAAAGCCCTTTATGTGGTGTCGCACAGACGCCCGACTGTGGCATTTCTTTTAAAGCCCTTTATGTGGTGTCGCACAGACGCCCGACTGTGGCATTTCTTTTAAAGCCCTTTATGTGGTGTCGCTCAGACGCCCGACTGTGGCATTTCTTTTAAAGCCCTTTATGTGGTGTCGCTCAGACGCCCGACTGTGGCATTTCTCTTAAAGCCCTTTATGTGGTGTCGCTCAGACGCCCGACTGTGGCATTGTTTGTTATTTCATACATTCTAATACTACTATGTTATTGCACTTTTATAAATAACTTGCTTGCACGCATCAGAGTTTTATTTATCTTTTGTGACTGACGTCATGAGCATAAAATATTTTCAGCACATCATTGTTATATTATACCTGTGTTCGTAATGTTTGCGAGTACATTCAAAGTACTCACTGGCTTGTCCCTGGCTATTGTCTTGGCCAGATTTTCTTGCACGGGGAGGAGCGACGCGATGACAGCCCCGGAACCTAAGCAACGATGATAGCAGCCTCGTGAAGATAGGAGTTAGCCTGGTCAGCTGTTCCTGTGGGAATTGGAGTCCCATAGACACTGATGATCCACAAACCGCTTCCGCCATCAACCACTAGAAACCATTTGTTGTACTCACAGGCCAGAATGGTCTTGTACTACATATTTTGTATTTTGCTTGGAATTTCTGTATCAAGTTGGAGCCTCATCAGCTAACAGTAATCCTGGGGCTGATGAGCACGACGGTCTTTTTCTGGAAATTTATACCCGGAAAAACCGGTCGTGACAATCGTGGGGCCTGGTGCACTGCCGTCCGAAGACCTATTCTGGACGGGAACCCTTTTCGTCCCTAGCGAGCACAGCCAGCCAGGCACGCCAGACGGAGTTTGCACCGATGCGCTGCATGATGTTGAGATCGCCTGCGCTGCTAGCCGCCTCGTCGAGCTTGTCGGCGAGGTTCGCATCTCCGACGAACCTGCATCCAACACAGGCACGGGCGGCTCCGAGAGCCTCCTCGCGGGCCTCCTCGATCAACTCCATGTCGCCGGCGAGCCTGCCGTAGACCTGGAGTCTGTAGGCTCCACCGACCCAATGCTGGTCGATTCCGACACCGCGTCGCTCAACGCATTCCCCACTAATGTGGTGGTCTACGACGAACCTCTACCTCGCGCGGAGAGCGACGGAAGCACCGTCACCGAGGTGCTCGTCATCAGCCATGACGAGCTCCCCGGCGGAGGAGCGCATGATCCGCTTGGCGCGGCACTACAAGACCTGACTGCGCCCATTCCGGAAGATGCTGATGCGGAGACGTTGGAGGCGCGCCGCCTTCAACCGTCGAAGGTGCGAAGAAGCTGGCTAGCATGAGACGTTTGTCAGAAGCCTACCAGCAAGAGATGGATCGCGCTGTTGGTGGCTCGCCAACCCCGGCTAGGCCCAGCCGCCTTGGCATGGTCCAGCAGCGCGGCATAGCCTTCGCCGACCTGTTCGGGGCAAGACGCCCTGTGTACGCTACACCTGCGGAGAACATTCGAGCCGCCCAGGCGGCAGCGGACGAGCTGGACAATTTCGAGGGCGAAGAGCGCCGCCTGATGATGGAGTGAGTCCAGCGACTCCTCGACGTGGCTGCCGCACAGAACGAGGCCGGCTACTGCACAGAGGCGCCGCAGCGGCAAAACGACGACCTTCGCCGAGACCAAGGCGCGACGTCTCGGACGCCGACAGGCGGCGCCCGAGGAAAAAAGGACAAGGATCCGACTGTCAGCCACAATCGGACTCACATTACCATAGAGCGCGACCGAGACGGCCGCCCGAGAGCAGTGGAACGAAGGGACGACTGTCCACCTCCTCCTCCTCCTCGCAAGGAAAGGCGAGTCTCCCCGCCTCCTGTTGATCATCCGACTCTTGGCGACCGCCTTGGCCGCCGAGAGGGAGTCGGGGAGAACGATGCCCGCCACCGGATCGAGCGGCTTCACCGATCCCTGGCGCTGGAAGAAGAAGACGAGTTGGGTCCGCCTTGTTTCGGGCCCCGCATTCGAGACGAGCCCTTTCCCAGAGGGTCCACGCTCCCACGAGACACACCCAAGTACACCGGCTCCGTGAAGCCGGAAGACTGGCTAGTCGACTACTCCACGGCTGTCAGCATAGCAAACGGCAACATGCGTGTCGCTATAAAATACGTTCCGCTCATGCTCCAGGGCACGGCCCGGACATGGCTGAACAGCCTGAAGCCCCGCAGCATCAACAGCTGGGTCGACTTCACCGAAGCATTCGTCCGCAACTTCACCAGCATGTACAAGCGTCCTCCCAAGCCTCGTCAGCTCTCCTTGTGCATGCAAGGTCCCGACGAGTCGACTCGCGACTACCTCACGCGTTGGGAACGAGCTTTGGAACTCCTGCGAGGGCATGCACGAGGTGCAGACCATCGAGTACTTCACCGCTGGGTGCAGAGAAGGCACCCTCCTCAAGCACAAGCTCCTCTGTGATGAGCCAGAAACCCTCGACGAGCTGCTGATCATAGCAGACAAGTACGCCACGGCCGACTCCTCCATGAAGGCGGAGATTCAAGTCAGCGCCACTAGCAAAGTGGCTCCTGAAGCTCCAAGAACTCCGGCGGGAGACGCCAGTCGGCGACAACAGCAGAACGACCACAAGCGCAAGGCCCAGCAGCCGGCAGGTCGCGACAGTTGAAGCCCAGCAGCCGGATGGGCAGCCTCTGCCCAAGCGACAGAAAGGCGGCAAGCCCAACTGGTTGCCGGCCTTGTCCTACGAGCAGACTCTGGATGGACCTTGCAAGTTCCATAGCGGCGCGAAGCCATCAAATCACACCACCCGGAAGTGCTTTGATATCTTCGAGCCTGCTGTTGATAAAATGCGGAACGGGCTTTTGCCATGTCACGCTCCTCCTCCAAGGCGTCCAAGTTGTCCTGCCGATCGAGCTCGGCTTCTCTTTCTTCGTACATGCACACTCTAGGTGAGTCATGAATTATGTCGCAGGGCAGAACTGCCTCTGCGCCGTACACCATAAAAATGGTGTGTATCCGGTGGTGCGACTTGGCGTGGTCCGCAGCCCCCATAGCACGGAGTCGAGCTCCTCTACCCAGTGCGTGTTAGATTCCTTGAGGGACCGCACCAGTCTGGGTTTAATGCCGCTCATGATAAGACCATTTGCGCGTTCGACCTGGCCGTTGGTTTGTGGGTGATAGACGGAAGCATAATCGAGCTTGATGCCCATGTTTTGCCACCAGAGTATTACCTCGTCGGCGGTAAAGTTTGTACCGTTATCGCTTATGATGCTGTGGGGGACGCCATAACGGTGCACAACCCCGGATATGAAGTCTATCACAGGTCCGGATTCGGCCGTTTTAACGGGCTTGGCTTCTATCCATTTGGTGAACTTATCCACCATGACCAGTAAGTATTTTTTCCTATCGGTCCCACCTTTAAGGGGTCCGACCATGTCAAGCCCCCAGACCACAAAAGGCCGGGTGATGGGTATAGTTTGGAGTGCAGTGGGTGGCATATGGCTTTGGTTGGCAAAAAGTTGGCAACCAGCGCATCGTTGGACTAGGTCCTGAGCGTCTGCCCGGGCCGTCGGCCAATAAAAGCCTGTACGGAAAGCCTTGCTAACAAGGGACCGAGCAGCGGCGTGGTGACCACCGAGTCCGGCATGAATTTCAGCCAGAAGGTTCCGCCCTTCCTCTTCGGAGATGCACCTTTAAAGGACTCCGGTAGTGCTTTTCTTATAAAGCTCTCCCTCATGGACTCTATAGGCTTTAGATCACCGCACTATGCAGCGGGCCTCGTTTTGGTCCTCCGGGAGTTCCTGCCTAGTAAGGTAGGCTAGGAGTGGTTCTGTCCACGGGGCGATAACCGCCATTATTACGTGGGCTAAATGAGTAATTTCATTGGCAGAGCCTCCAATTGTGTCAGATTGTTCGGCATCGAGTGGTGCGGCTGGGTCCGGGCTGTTATTTGCGGGTTCCCCCTCCCATGCTACGAATGGCTTGAACAATCTTTCCAAAAAGATGTTGGGGGGGACTGCATCGCATTTTGCTCCGGTGCGTGCCAGGACATCCGCTGCTTGATTGTTTTCTCGGGCTATATGGTGAAACTCCAGCCCTTCGAACCGAGCTGACATTTTTAGGACGGTGTTGCGGTAAGCTGCCATTTTTGGGTCCTTGGCGTCAAAGTCTCCATTTATTTGGGATATTGTGAGGTTTGAATCCCCGCGTACCTCTAGGCGCCGGATACCCATGGATACTGCTATCCAGAGACCATGTAGGAGGGCCTCATATTCGGCTGCATTGTTGGAATCCGTGTACATGATCTGGAGCACATATTGGACTGTGTCTCCTGTGGGGGACGTCCGGACGACGCCAGCCCCCAGTCCAGCCAACATTTTGGAGCCGTCGAAATGCATAATCCAGTTTGAATATGTGACGTACTCTTTAGGGAGCTCGGCCTCCGTCCATTCTGCGACGAAGTTAGCCAAAACTTGCGATTTAATAGCTCGCCGTGGCTTATAGGTTATATCGAACGGGAGAAGTTCGATGGCCCATTTTGCAATCTGGCCCGTTGCATCGCGGTTGTTGATAATATCGTTGAGTGGTACTTCCGAGGCTACTGTTATGGAACACTCTTGAAAGTAGTGTCGTAGCTTCCGGGATGCCATGAATACCGCATGTGCAATCTTTTGATAATGTTGGTACCGTGATTTGCATGGAGTGAGGACAGTGGACACGTAGTAGACCGGCCTTTGAATGGGGAATTTGTGTCCATCCGTTTCCCACTCAACAATGAGCACTGCGCTGACAACTTGATGTGTTGCTGCAATGTACAATAACATTGGTTCGCCGGTGTTCGGTGCGGCCAGGACTGGGTTTGTTCCCAATATGGCTTTTATTTCATCAAGTCCGGCCGTGGCGGCATCCGTCCACTCGAAGTGTTTGGTCCGCCGAAGGAGGCAATAGAGGGGTAGTTCCTTTTTTCCCAAGCGGGAGATGAAGCGGCTTAAAGCCGCCACGCATCCGGTTAATTTTTGTATTTGTTTGAGGTCCTTTGGGATATCCAATTGTGACAAAGCTCAGATCTTGGCTGGATTTGCTTCAATTCCTCTACCGGATACAATGAAGCCCAAGAGCTTTCCGGCTGGAACGCCGAAGACGCATTTTTCCGGGTTGAGCTTGATGTCATATTTTCGGAGGTTATCGAATGCAAGCCTCAAGTCGTCTACTAGAGATTCGACATGTCTTGATTTGACGACCACATCATCCACATACGCCTCCACTGTTTTGCCGATCTGGTTTGCCAGACATGACTGGATCATGCGCTGATATGTTGCGCCGGCGTTTTTTAGCCCGAAGGGCATTGTGTTGAAGCAGAATGGGCCGTATGGTGTGATGAATGCTGTTGCGGCTTGGTCCGATTCTGCCATCTTGATTTGATGGTAACCGGAGTATGCGTCGAGGAAACACAACGAATCGTGTCCTGCGGTGGCATCGATAATTTGATCGATACGGGGGAGGGGGAAGGGATCCTTTGGGCAAGCCTTGTTAAGGTCTTTAAAATCGACACACAGGCACCAGGATTTGTCCTTCTTTGGTACCATCACCTGGTTTGCTAGCCAATCCGGATGTTTTATGTCTCTAATGAATCCGGCCTCCAATAGCTTGGCTAGCTCCTCTCCCATAGCCTGTCTCTTGGGTTCGGAAAAATGCCGAAGGGCTTGTTTGACAGGTTTGAATCCTTTTAGGATATTTAAGTTGTGTTCGGCCAGCCTGCGTGGGATCCCTGGCATGTCCGAAGGGTGCCAGGTGAAAATGTCCCAGTTCTCTCATAGGAACTCTCGCAGTGCGGCGTCTACAATAGGGTTCAGTCGTGCCCCGATGGAAGCTGTTTTATTGGGGTCCGTTGGATGGACCTGGAATTTGACTATTTCATCAGCTGGCTTGAAGGATGTGGATTTGGATCTCTTGTCGAGTATCACATCATCCCTGTTAACCGTGGAGCGCAGCGCAGTCAGTTCCTCGGCCGCTAAGGCTTCGGATAGTGCCTCAAGGGCTAATGCGGCCGTCTTGTTTTCGGCACGGAGTGCTATGTTCGGATCACTAGCTAGAGTGATAATTCCGTTCGGCCTAGGCATCTTAAGCTTCATGTACCCGTAATGGGGTATTGCTTGGAAGATTGTGAATGCTTCCCGCCCTATTAAAGCGTGATATCCGCTTTTGAACGGGGCCACCTGAAACGTGACTTCTTCGGACCTGTAATTATCCGGCATGCAGAACACCACATCTAGTGTGATTTTTCTTGTGCAGCGCGCTTCCCGACTGGGGATTATTCCTCTAAAGGTTTTGCTGCTTCGCTCGATGCGGTTCCAGTGTATTTCCATTTTTGAAGGGTTTCCTCATAAATGAGGTTCAGTCCGCTGCCTCCATCCATGAGCACCTTGGTGAGGCGAAAGCCGTCCACTGTGGGACTAAGGACCAATGCGGCTGGTGCTCGGGCTGTTCAGAATCTAGGTTCATCACTTGCGTTGAAGGTATAGAAGTGTCGCTCCATGGATTTATTGTTGCAACTTGATAGACTTCGACGAGGCTGCGGAGTGTTCTTTTTTGCATATTGTTTGATGCGAAAGTCTCGAAGACTGTGAGAACGGTACTGGTGTCCTCGGGCTGGCTTTCTGCGGCCTCTAGAATTAAGAGGTCCTCGCCAATGTTGGCCACCTGCCGGAGTATCCAACATGCTCTAAGGCTGTGAGTTGGTGTGGCGTCCTCTGTACTGTGAATTCTATAGGGTCCATCAAGCCACCTTTCCAGTATAGTTCCATGCCCTGTAGAGGGTTTTGGCTTTTTGGTGTTTATCCCGGGTGTCCTATGATGATGCACCCTCTTAGTTCGGACGGGATTACTATTCAAGGCCGGATTATCCCAAAATTTTATTTCGGTTTTCCAGGCGCTTTCCATCGCACAGTATTTTTGTACTATGGACGCCAAGTCAGTGAAGCGTGTAATATCACGACGACTTACGGCATTAAGGATTCCCTCGTCCGTGCAATTACTGCAGAAAATTGAGATTGTGTCTCCCTCGCGGCAATCCTTTATCCTGTTCATAACTAGGAGGAATCTGGCCCAGTAATGATGTACTGTTTGCTCGGGCCTCTACCTGATTTGGGAGAGATTGCTTATGTTCGGGTGGGCGGGTGTCGTTGAATCTGAAACCTCAACCAATCCAAGATTCGGAGGCCGAAGAGTTTCCGAACTCTGAAGTTCGGATTCTTGGATGTTGTCCAACGAATCTAACCCGTTGCCTGATCCTAAGCTCAGGTGTTGAGTTACGTCCTCCTCTCCGCGGGTATCTAGCTTGGAGGGGTCGGGAATTCGGACGTAGCTAGTCCTTAAAATAGATGAAGGGTCGCCGCACTGCGCCTCTACCACGACAACGTGGTGGGTGACTTGGGGAGAGTTAATTTCTCTTAGATCGGGTTTAAGCCCAACCTGGTCGTAATCCGTAGCGACCCCCAGGGCGGCGATGCGATCCAAGAGCTCATTTACGGAAGAGAGCTCCATTGGATCTAGCTGCTCGATGAGCTCCGAGCTGACGTGTAGGTTGCTTTTGATGACCCGAGAGGTCACCGTCAGCGCAACAGCCGAACAGGCGGTCATGAAGAAACCACCTAGCCGGAGAGTTTGGCCGACAGCCAAGGCTCCCTTAGCAACGGCGCCGTCTTTAAAGACGGGAGGAGGCATCCTTCCTGATTGTGACGGCACAGAGGAACTCTCAATGAAAGCACCAATGTCGGTGTCAAAACCGGCGGATCTCGGGTAGGGGGTCCCGAACTGTGCGTCAAGGCCGGATGGTAACAGGAGACAAGGGACATGATGTTTTTACCCAGGTTCAGGCCCTCTCGATGGAGGTAATACCCTACTCCTGCTTGATTAATATTGATGATATGGGTAGTACAAGAGTAGATCTACCACGAGATCAAGGAGGCTAAACCCTAGAAGCTAGCCTATGGTATGATTGTTGTATATGGAGTTGATGTCCTACGGACTACAACCCTCCGGTTTATATAGACACCGGATGGGGTTAGGGTTACACAGAGTCGGTTACAATGGTAGGAGATCTTGAATATCCGCATCGCCAAGCTTGCCTTCCACGTCAAGGAAAGTCCCATCAGGACACGGGACGAAGTCTTCAATCTTGTATCTTCATAGTCCAGGAGTCCGGCTGAAGGTATAGTCCGGCTACCTGAACACCCCCTAATCCAGGACTCCCTCATTCGCCTTGCGCGCTCCCAGACAGCGGCAGAGGTGGCGGCGGGACGATCACATCCGGCATGGAGGAGCCGCCGCCTTCCTTCTCCATGACGGGGTTCTCGCGGCCGGCTTCCCCAGTCTACCATGTGAACTCTGGAGGGGGCGGCGCAGAGTTCAGCGGGGTGATGAACACCGCCGATTGGCAGTGCACGGCCTCCTCATCCTGTCGCTTCATCGTGGCGATGGCTTTGGCCTCCGCCAGTTTCTTCTTGGCGGAGGCCTCCGCCTTATCGGCCTCCACCTTCTCCAGGCGAGCGGCCTCTTCCTCGTTGCGCTTCTCCTGCGCATTCCGCTCCGTCGCCTCCCGGAGGTCAGCAGCAGGGTCAATCCGCCGAGTGGTGGCGGACGTCTCCGCTGACCCCATGACGGAGGCGGCGACAACCCTCTCAAGAGTGAGGGGAGACCTGAAGCGAGGGAAGCAAGTAAAAGACTTAGACAAAGCTACAGAGAAAGAATAAAGCGTCAAGATGGAATACTCACGCGGAGACCAGTGGCGGCTTCTTCACTTCCTTACGGAAGCGGATGGCCTTCGCAGCCGCCTCATCCCGCTAGGTCGCCGCAGCCGAGCTATTGGGCTTCTTCGGCCGACTGCCGAACAAAGTCGGCATGGCCCTGCGCTTCTTCCCGCCGCCTGGAGCACCCGGCGTGGAAGAAGAGCCCGAGCCGAGATGGCGGGCTCCTGGCCGGGGGCGGGGGGCGACCTCCTCATCATCGTCAGGCCAGTCCTCTAGACTGGCCCCGAGCCGTGGGCCGCCTCCTCCTTCGGCATCGTCTTCCAAAGCCGCCGCCCCTAGATCGGAGTCATCGACGTCGCTCTCCGACCGGTCAGCAACGAACTCGCGGGCCGGCCCCGAGGTGCCGGCTGGTGGATGGAGGAGGGGATTCTGACCAAAGCCGACTGGTCAGGTCGCACAAAACAGACTCGGGAAGAAAGAAGACAACTCGAAGAAAGAAAGAAAGAAAGGGCAACTCACTGTAGGTGGGGGGTTGGCGCGGGAGTACGGCTCCTTGGTGAATCGCCAGTCCTCCAGCAGCTTGCTGTCCGAGAGGTAGTTCACCATGTAGGCCACCTCATCGTGAGGCATGTCCTTGGTGCACATCCGACTCGGGTCACGGCGCCCGCTCATTTGGCATATCATGTGGGGGCGGCTTTGGAGCGGGAGAACTCGCCGCGCCACGAAGGCGGCCAGCAGATCCGGACCAGTCAGGCCCTCTGACTATGTCAGCACTCGGAGTCGCGTGACGGCGCCGGCTCCCACAAGCGTCAGCGACTTGGCCCGATACGACCAGTTGGGCAGTCTCCCAGCCGACGGGCTGGCTTCGAAAGCCGGCAGGTTGACCCAATCGCCCCCCGCGAAGACGCTCTTCACGTAGAAGTATGATCGCTGCCACATCTTCACCGACTTTATCAGCTTGATGGTGGGGAAAGGGTTGTCGGCTCCCGATCTCCGCCTGGCAATGAGTGCGCCAGATTGAGCCGGCATGCCTGCAGCCTGGGTGCTGAGCTTGCAGTAGAAGAACTCCCCCCAGAGCTCAAGAGTGGGGAGGACTCCGAGGAAGCCTTCACACAAGGCCATGAAGGCGGACAGCAGCACCACCGTGTTGGGCGTGAGGTGGTGCAGCTGGAGGCCGTAGAACTCCAGGAAAGAGCGGAAGAAGCTGGTCGCCGGCAGCCCCAATCCGCGGAAGCAGTGCGAGCGGAAGATGACCCGCTCGCCCTCCTCCGGCCCTGGGGAAATCTCCTCCCTCAGTGCAGGACGCACCCGCACGTAGTCTTCGCCAGGGAGCCGACGAGTCTTGCGTAGGAACTCGATGTGGTCGTCGTGAACTTCTGAGCCGTCCCAGGTGCCGGAACGCACCGAGGGAGGCGCGGCGGTAGAAGAAGAACTCATCGCAAGCTGATCGCCGCGGCGTTCGTTAGAGCTTGGGCGCACGGCGGGGCGAGGAAGAAGAAGAAGAGCAAGGAGTAGCGGGAAGGAGGGGCGCGCGTGCTCTATCGCGCCCCCTCCCCCCTACTTATAGCCTCATGGGCTGCGAAGCCGAGGGGGCGGTCGTGGGATTTACTGCGCCCACGGCCCCACGACCCCCACGTTTCCACGACAAAGTTACTGCATGCAGTAACTCCACGGGAATCCCAACCGTCCACCTGGGCCACAGTGGATCCGCTCGGGCGCCAAGGCACGGTAGTGGCAGGCCCCGCCTACGGGCATGTCCCGTCACGCGCGTAGGCTGGCAGACAGGCCCGACCGCGTGTTATCACGTGACAGGCACGGAACGGGCGGCGGCCTGGAGGCTTAGCCAGCACGCTACTTGGATCCCACCATGACGTTCGAAATACTGTGCAAGTCAGAGTTGGGCGAGTCCGGCTCCTTCTAGTCGGCCCGGCAGAAATCAAGCAAGAACCATGTGTCGAGCACCCGGAAAGAGAAACTGTTGAGGCTTCTCGGCCGATCGTCCGTGGCGCCTCACCGGCTTCGGGGACTACTGTCAGAGTAATGGGCCACGGGTAGGCTAACCGAAGCCCCAGAACCTTTCAAGACATCGGGGCAGGCTGCGCCCCTCAAGACCCCAGGACGAAGAGCCGCCTTCTGAGAAGTTGGCGGCAAGGCGACCAACTGCCTACTCGCGGCCGAGTCCTGGGGACGACATCAGGATAAGCTGACTCCAGACTGGTGACTTTTGGAGAAGCCGGCCTTGAGGAGTCAGCCCACGACTCCGGCAAAACACCATGTCCTCATCAAGAGGGACGGGACGGGGAGTGGCTACAGTCGAGCGCACTCCCACCCCTTTCCAAAGGCAGGCATGGCCACAGTACGCCGTACCCGCGAAGATCTCCGTGCGGCGTGGCACTGTTGCCATGCTGGCCCTGACATCAGCACCGGTGGACCGAATCTTGCGCCCACGACGGCTTGTCTGTACGACCTTTGGGCGGCGGGTCCCACCGGCCAGCGGGATCCCAGAAGACGGCCAGTGCGCCACAAGTCAGACCCGTCGAGAGTCGGGCCCCGAGAGTCGGCCGGCTCCTCCCCCGGGGCCCACGCGCCATTAACCAGATGTGATGGAGAGTGGCAATAGTGATTGCCCGCCAGGCAGCGGGCTGTTGCCATGACTCCATGACGAAGCTCGCGTCATTAGAAGCACGGATACAGTAATTAGCAGCCGGCAAGACCCTCCCGCGGTGGACGCGGCCTGTCGGCTCCGTACCTGGCCAGTCGGCGGGGCCCACCAGCCGGCAGGCCCCAGCAGTCGGCAGAGAAGACGGAGGCCGGAGGCACTGACGGCTGGGCTCGCGTCCAGCCGGATTACCATTGTACCCCTAGGGGGGTAGGCCTATATAAACCCCCCAGGGCACCCATGCAAAGGGTTGGAACCCATTAGCTCTAGACCAGATCATATAGGAGGGAGAGAGCTAGCCTTGCCCTCTCCTACTTCCAGGGAACAACTCAAGGAGCAATTGTGTAAACACTTTGCCATAGTGATCATGCGGAGACCCCGCAGAGCAGCAGTAGGGGTGTTATCTCCCCGGAGAGCCCTGAAGCTGGGTAAGATTCGCCGGCGTGCATGTCTACGCCTCATCCCATTTCCAGGCACCGGCGACGTTCTACTCGCCCCCACCATGATAAGCCATCCTTTGGCATATGTCGCACCCAACCCCCGACACTCACGGATACTTCTAAACAGTTGCAAGTGCCGATGATACCAGTGCAGGTGATGCTACCGAACTCAAGTTGGAGTTCGACGAGGATCTGGGTCGTTACTATGTTTCGTTTCCTGATGATCAGTACTGGAGCCCGGTTGGGATGACCGGGGATCTAGCATTTGGGGTTTATCTTCCTTTTATTCGGATCTGACCGTAGTCGGTCTATGAGTGTATTTCGATGATGTGTGAATTATTTATGTATTGCGTGACGTGGCGAGTGTAAGCAAATCTCTCTTTATCCCTTTCTTATTCAGTACATGGGATTGTGTGAAGATTACCACACTTGCGACTAAACCACCATGCGATTATGCCTCTAAGTCGTGCCTCGACACGTGGGAGATATAGTTGCATCGTGGGTGTTACAAAGGGCAGCAAGGTTGATGTAGAGGTCCTCCGTGATCGAATCCCCCTTCGGCAAAATACTGGAAAAGGCCCCATGATGGGATCTCACGAGGACAGAAACTTGCAGTGGCGGAAAAGTATTTCTGGTGTGCCCCTCTGGTATACCAGGAATATTTGGGTATCTATAGAGCTGAGATTGGGGTTGGAGGATCTTCGGGGGATCCACAAGCCCTGGAGGCGCCCCCTAGGGCACGGCCTCCTAGCTTGTGGCCACCTCGTGGCTCCTCTGGCCTCCTCCCGAAGCTTCGTGGGTGTCTTCTTGTCCAGGAAAAATCGTCAAAAAATTCCATTCTGTTTTGTATTGATTTTCTGTAAAAGATAAAAACAAGGAAAAAACAGCAACTGGCACTGGGCACTAGGTTAATAGGTTAGTCCCAAAAAATGATATAAAATAGCATAATGATGCATATAAAACATCCAAGATGGATAATACAATAGCATGTAACAATAAAAAAATATAGATATGTTGGAGACACATCAAGCATCCCCAAGCTTAATTCGTGCTCGTCCTCGAGTAGGTAAATGATAAAAATAGAATTCTTGATGTGGAATGCTACCTAACATGTTTATCAATGTAATCTTTCCTTGTTCGGCATAAATATTCAGATCCATAAGATTCAAAACAAAAGTTTAATATTGACATAAAAACAATAATATTGCAAGCATACTGTCGGTGTCAAAACTGGTGGATCTCGAGTAGGGGGTCCCGAACTATGCGTCTAAGGCGGATGGTAACAGGAGGCAGGGGACACGATGTTTTACCCAGGTTCGGGCCCTCTTGATGGAGGTAAAACCCTACGTCCTGCTTGATTTATTCTTGATGATATGAGTATTACAAGAGTTGATCTACCACGAGATCGAAGAGGCTAAACCCTAGAAGCTAGCCTATGGTATGATTGTATGTTGTCCTACGGACTAAAACCCTCCGGTTTATATAGACACCGGAAAGGGCTAGGGTTACACAAGGTAAAGGAGGAGATATACATATCCGTATTGCCTAGCTTGCCTTCCACGCCAAGTAGAGTCCCATCCGGACACGGGACGAAGTCTTCAATCTCGTATCTTCATAGTCCAGCAGTCCGGCCAAAGGATATAGTCCGGCTGTCCGGAGACCCCCTAATCCAGGACTCCCTTAGTAGCCCCTGAACCAGGCTTCAATGACGATAAGTCCGGCGCGTAGTGTTGTCTTCGGCATTGCAAGGCGGGTTCCTCCTCCAAATACACCACAGAAGAATTTGAATACAAGGATAGTGTCCGACCCTGCAAAATAAGTTCCACATACCACCGTAGAGAGAATAATATTACCACAAATCTAATTTGCTGACACGTTTTGGCAGCATGACATCACGCCACAGCCCGGTAATTATTTGAACCATTTTTCTTTAACCAACCCCGCACATAACTAGAGGCGGTTTCTTGACACGTCTTGTCAAAGCAGAGATCGTATTCCCCTTATTACGGGATTCTCATCAATACGGACATGGGTAACCCAACCGTGCCTAGGACTCCTAGATTTTAGGCAAGTCCCAAACGGCCACGAGGAGGACGCTTGATATTCACCCTCTTTATAAAGGGACAAGGTTGTTACTTTTTTCCCTCCCGTGCTCAATCGAATCCGTTCCCCGCCTCGATTTCTAACACCCAAAGCCAAGGTCAGGTGCTTCGGACTTTCAATCATGTCCGGATCCAGCCTTCAAGGCCGGTGGATGTCTTCCTCCGTCATGGAGGAGGACATCAAGAAGTTGAGGGAGGCCAGATATATGACCGCCGAAATTTCGCATAGGCTGCCCACCCGAGGGCAGGTCGTCCCTACTCCCGAACCCAACGAGAGCGTTGTGTTCGTCTCCCACTTCCTCCGAGGACTAGGCCTCACTCTGGATCCCTTTGTGAGGGGTCTTATGTTCTATTACGGGCTGGATTTTCACGATCTGGCCCTGGACTCCCTTCTTCACATCTCGTCATTTATTGTCGTTTGTGAGGCCTTCCTCCGCATTACGCCTCACTTCGGCTTGTGGCTCAAGACCTTCGATGTGAAGCCGAAGATGGTCGAGGGACAGTATGCAGCGTGCAGAGGTGCTTTAATAAGCAAAATTGCTGATGCTCCATGGCCAAAGGGTTCCTTTCCAGAGGTGTCTGGATTGTGGCAACGGGAGTGGTTTTACGTCACAACTCCCCGAAGTGCCAAGTGGGCAGCTGCCCCCACCTTTTGCTCGGGCCCTCCACCACAACTGATGTCATGGATCAGCAGGGGACTGAGCTGGGGTCTAGCCAAGGACGTGCCAATATTGCAGAGCCGTATCCGAGATCTCTTCGAGGGAGATTTCAGTCTGGTTATGGTAATGCAAGTCATGCTGATTCGTCGAGTCCAGCCTTGCAAACACCGGCCCCTCCGCATGTGGGAATGCAACCCAGAAGGACCGCACACTATTAAGAATTTCCTCGGCATGACGCACGAGGAGATGTACAAGTCGTTCTTCGGACCCCACATAGAGTGTCCGGACACTACCGAGGACGTGGGCCTGAGCAGCAACCGCACCGCTGCCCAAGTAAGTAATCCCATGGCCGAACACACCGTCCTTTCATTTATCATGACATCATTATGAAGAATCGCTCTTTTACCAGGACTGGATAACAAAGTCGAAGATGATCCGGTGTTCGGCCCCCCTTCCTGAAGGCTTGGACAATCCGGTGCTGGAAAAGATGCTCGAGCCAGCACCTTGTCCGGTGCCCTCAAAGAAAGATGAAGGGGGGAATAAAGAGGGCGAAAGTGGGCCTCAATCGCTACCTATTCCAACTGAGGGAATGAGCGCCTCCGCGACGAATGATAACCGAGGGGAAGAATCTGACATTCGCTCTCCCCGGGGAAGGAAGAAGACTACCTCCGAAGATCCGCAAATCAAGGTTTCCAAACGGGAGAAGAAATCTCCGCCAGAGGGTCCTGCCTCGGAGGGTGTTCTTGCCGCACAATGTCCACGCGGGGATCAGCCCTCTAACGAGTTGTAAGTAATCAAAAGGTATTTAATAGTGAAGATATCCTACCTTACTTCTGAGGAAAATAACCGAAGTATTTATCTTGTAGTTCGGATCTTGGCCCTTCTCAGCTGAGCTCGTCTTCGGGGGATCTTCTTCCGGAGATGATGGAGAGAGAAACGCCTCCCCCTGCCACACCGCCTTACGAAGCGGGCGACCCTGAGGTGTCGTCGTGGAGGTCTTCTCCTGATCTGGCAAGGCCAGAAGGTAATCCTATGGCCACCCAAAGTCCTCAGTATCCGGCTCCCGAAGAGAGCAATCGAAAGAGTCCGGCACCGTCTAGTGTGCAGTCAGATGTACGGAGGGATCTGCTGCAGAAGGCGGTTATCTCAGAAGAGCACCGCACATTGATGGGTATGGTGATTGAAAGGATTTCGTCCGTCGAAAGCGGGCTGCATGAAGCCTTTATGAGTCTACTGACGGGTTTCGAGGTACATGAAATGATGTACATTTTTGAAAGTACGGCACGTTTTTAGATGTGCCCTGTGTAGATAGTAGCCCCTGAGACTCTAGTTGTCGTCGAAAACAGCGGCAAATAGAGGATCATAGTCCCAAGTAATAACTAGACTACCTTTATGTGCAGGTTGTGGAAGCTCCGGTGGCTAGCCGGACTGATGGGTATGCCGAACTAAAGCGGCAGCTGGATGCGGCAGATGCCGACATCGTGCTTGTCAATGAGCGGCTTGATGAGGCACAGGGTGAGTGGCCTTTCTGGTGATCATCACATAATAAGGGCAGCATGATGCCAGTATCTTTAATATGTTGTGACTGCAGATGGAGCGGCCATCGTGGAGACCCTTCGGGCGGAACTTGCCCGAGCCAAGTAGCAAGCCAGGAGTAGCAATACAGCTGCTTTGCAAGCGGCCGAAGAGTTAAGGGCCGAACAGGCCGCACATTGCGAGAGCAAAGAGAAAATGGCCAAGATGGCTGTAAGGTTAAAAGATACTGCCGACCGTTGCCAGCTTCTTGAAGAAGAAAACTGGGCGAAGGTGACGGACCTAGAAAAGGCCATGATGGCAACCAAAGACACCCGCTCTCGATGAGAGCAAAAAAGGAGGAGATGCGTCAAGCCAGGGATATCGCGGCTGGGAAACCCTTTATGTTGCGGAGGAAGTTTGGAGATCCTCGGTATGCCCCTCTGGACCGGCTGTGGAGTTCGGCGGACGCATATCTAGACTTGGCGGCGAGTGCTGTCGATGCGGCCGAATACTTCCGAGATCAAATAGATCGTGAAGTGGATAATCTATTCTGGTCACAATTTAACGTTCCAGAGCGTCTACTTCCATTGACTGATCGTCTTGTCGAATGGGCCGAGCTGAATAGATTGTCCGGACTCGCCATGAGGTCTGTTGTGGATCATCTGTGGCCGGAAAGGCCAAAGCCGAACAACTATTTTAGTTTGGTGCAGCAGTTCCTTGGTGCGGTGCCGCGCATTAATGCGATGAAGAGGTCGGCATGCATAGAAGGCTCGTGGATGGCCCTTGCCCGTGTTAAAACTTACTGGGCGGAGATGGATGCCACCACTGTTGCGGCGCAGGGTTCGGCCTTAGGCCGAGTGGCTGCCGAGCACTATTTTGAAGAAGTTCTTGAAGGCGCTCGTTCGATAGAGGCCCAGTGCTCAAAGAATATTATGTTTGAGTGACATGTATTCCCATTGTAAAAACAATGTTTTATTAAGTTTATCAAGGCTGTATTTATACTTTTGCCCGAAAGTATTATGATGCCTCATGTGCGGCCGTTTATGTATATATGTATATAACCTAAAAGATTGTAGTCGTCAGCTTCATCCCCCATGCATATAATGCGGGGGTGTTCGCAGAAGACGTGTGGTCACACTTGATCCAATGTCTTGGTCCATTAAGGAGGTGATAGCGCAGGGAACTAGGCAACCGGACTATAATGCTTTAACACTTTCACTTAGCCAGAGGAGTTTGACAGTGGGGCTACTATATAGCCCCTGGTGGCTCCGCACTCATCCGAATTCGGGGTGCGTACATGCCTGGCTGGGAACAGCCCTTCGTTAAGGCGGAGGAATCCTGAAGATTCCGATAGGTCATCGAGTGGTTGACCAGTCTCATGCTATATCATGACAGTCAGTTTTCGGCTTTCTCTACTAAGGTGCTCGTCCAGATGAACCAGGGCACAATCGCAGTAGTTCTCCTGGTGTTGCCTTAGCCGATAGAGCGGAACGCAAGGCAGCAAAACAGAGGAGCCAGGAAAACCCAACATTTGACCAAAGACATGATTCGGAGGTGATGCATATAAGGCCAAACTCACGACGCCGAACACTCCCTAAGATATTCGGTCTTTATGGTGTAAACTGGGCCTAAACAATGCCCTTTGTAATAAGCCCCTAGTGTCCAGGTACGTGCAATATTCTGACGTGTCCACATGCCAATACGTCAGCATCCTTCTCAATTGTACTGAGAATCCGAGGGATGTGTATCAACAAGAGATAGTAAAAAAGGTTTACTCAGGGTCTTAATCTAAAAAGAATCCTTGGAACAGGTCCCTGCTGCACGTCTGCGCCTGTGTCTCCGTTGTGCCGTATTCTGGACGGGTGTAGCACAATGGTCATCTGAAAAAGAGAGGAACTTAATTGAAAAGTTGTCGTGCAAAAGGTAAGTTATAGTAAATAAACAATATGAGTAAAGTTGAGCCTGATTGTCACTTGTGCGCATGCGTTGAGCCCCTTGTATTGTAATAGGGGTATACCCATCAAACCTGTATCAATTACATGTAGCAGTACCGGACTCGTTGAACCGTGTCTGTGGTCTTAACGACCTGTCAGATGCTTTAGTTGGTGAGGCCGTTTAGTGTGCGACTGCCAAGGCAGCCGCTCGGTCTTCCGCGCGCAAGGACCGATCAATATTTCCATTTACTGCAATGATGCCACATGGACCGGGCATCTTAAGCATGAGGGAGGCGTAATGCGGTATTGCATTAAAGCGAGCGAAAGCTTCGCGTCCGAGTAGTGCTTGATAGCCACTTTGGAACAGAGCGATGTGGAACGTTAAATTTTCACTGTGGAAGTTATCGGGAAAGCTGAATATAACCTCTAGTAGCAGGGAGCCCGTGCAATGGGCCTCTGGGCCTGGCGTTACTCCTTTAAAGGTAGTATTGCTGCGGCTAATTTTTGTTGGGTCTATCCCCATTTTGCGGACTGTGTCCTGATATATCAGGTTTAAACTGCTGCCACCGTCCATCAGGACTCGTGTGAAGTGGTTATTGGGTCTAATACCAAGGCAGCCCATCCTACATGCTGGATACTTGCCGAGTAATCTCAATTGTCGAAGGTGACCGGTTGGGACGACCAGTGGCAGGACTCCGCGGTGATAGGCCCTGGGGCATGTGTCTCTAGGAGTGCCGCTTTGTTTCTCCCCTTTGTCACGTGTAATACATTTACTGTTTTGACTTCTGGTGGGAACTTCTTCTGTTCCCCAATGCTTTGCTTGCGAGGCTCGTCCTCGTCTTCGCTTGGTGTATCCTGCCCCTTGTGTTCGGCGTTGAGCTTGTTGGACTGCTTGAAGACCCAACATTCTCTATGAGTATGATTTGAAGGTTTATCGGGGGTGCTATGGATCTGACATATTTGGTCCAGAATCTTGTTTAGGTTGTACAGTTCGTCTCTGTTGCCTTTGGGGGGCAGCTTTTGCTGACCTGCCCGAGAGCTTTTGAATCCGGCATTTACCGCTATGCTCTTCGGGCTATCTTCTTTATTCGGGCGCTTGTTTTTGCTGCGTCGTGATTTCCTGTTTCCATCCCTGACTTCGGATGTACTTGGGTCGCTGGTGCTGCATCGGGCTAACCAGCTGTCCTCGTCCGCGCAAAAGCGGGTCATGAGGCTTGTTAATGCTGCCATTATTCTCGGCTTTTCTTGGCCGAGGTGTCTGGCAAGCCATTGTCTCAAACGCTATGCTTGAAAGCTTCTAAGGCTTCGGCGTCCGGAGAGTCGACTATTTGGTTCTTTTTAGTGAGGAACCTGTTCCAAAGCTTTCGGGCTGACTCTCCGGGCTGTTGAGTCATACTGCATCCGGTGGTCGGACATAGGTCCCTTGAAAATTTGCTCGAAAGGCGTCTTCGAGCTCTTCCCAGCTTCCAATGGAGTTTTCGGGGAGGCTTTTAAGCCAGTGCTGAGCTGGCCCTTTGAGCTTGAGGGGTAAGTACTTGATGGCGTGGAGATCTTCTCCACGAGCCATATGAATATGGAGGATGTAGTCCTCAATCCAGACCCCAGGGTATGTCATTCCATCGTACGCCTCTATGTTTACAGGTTTGAATCCCTCTGGAAATTCATGGTCCAGCACCTCATCGGTGAAACATAGGGGGTGTGCGGCACCCCTGTATTTTGATGTACCGTGGTATTGGGATGTTTGTTGTGTTGTATTGCATGTTGGAGCGCGCCTGCGTGGCCCGTAGATGGATCTGGTTGCGCCGTACTTTTGATGCGAGTCCTCATGTGGATCGCGTACCGGCTTATGTGCGACGTTGTTTGCCGTTCTATGTTGGCCACGAGGTCGTCTATCCGACTAGATGACCATTTTGTTTTTTGATTGCGGGGGATCTAAGGCCTCCTCATCGAATTCAGGTAGCAGCTTTCGCTTTGGATAGCTCTTGGTGTGGCGATTACCGCCGTACTTCGCTGCAGTGTTGAGTACTTCACTCCATCTGATTCTGAGTGTGTCTTGTGTAGCCCAGAGCCTTTGCTTCTGCTTTTTCAGACTCCTCGCAGTGGCAACCAGCCTTTGATGGGCATTCTGTTGCTCCGGGTGCTTGTCCGGTGTGATGTCGTCCGGACTGTTATCTTCGACGGGATCGGGTTTTCGGTTTGATTCTCCGTGTTGCCCTGGTCGAGCGATGGTTCACCCTGCTCTATCGCTAGGTCTATATGACCGTTGTTTCTGCCGGGGCGGGATTTGGAGCGGCGCTTACGCCGCCTGTCGGTGTCAAAACCGGCGGATCTCGGGTAGGGGGTCCCGAACTGTGCGTCTAGGCCGGATGGTAACAGGAGGCAAGGGACACGAAGTTTTACCCAGGTTCGGGCCCTCTTGATGGAGGTAAAACCCTACGTCCTACTTGATTAATATTGAAGATATGGGTGTTACAAGAGTAGATCTACCACAAGATCAGAGAGGCTAAACCCTAGAAGCTAGCCTATGGTATGATTGTATGTTGTGAGTGTTGTCCTACGGACTAAAACCCTTCGGTTTATATAGACACCGGAGAGGGTTAGGGCTACACAAGGTCAGTTACAAAGGAGGAGATATCCATATACGCATTGCCTAGCTTGCCTTCCACGCCAAGTAGAGTCCCATCTGGACACGAAACGGAGTTTTCAATCTTGTATCTTCATAGTCTAACAGTCCGGCCAATGGAGATAGTCCGGCTGTCCGGAGACCCCTTAATCCAGGACTCCCTCAGTAGCCCCTGAACCAGGCTTCAATGACGATGAGTCCGGCGTGCAGTTCTCTTCGGCATTGCAAGGTGGGTTCGTTCTCCGAATACATCACAGAAGAATTTGAATACGAGGATAGTGTCCGACCCTGCAAAATAAGTTCCACATTTCACCGTAGAGAGAATAATATCTCCGCAGATCTAATCCGCTAGCTTGTTTTGGTAACATGACGTCATGTCATGGCCCGGTGATTATTCGAACCGTTTTTCTTAACCCGCTCCACACATAATGCGAGGCGGTTTCTTGACACGTCTTGCCGAAGCGGAGATCGTGTTCCCCTAATTACGGGATTCTCATTAATGCGGTTCGTGGGTAACCCAACCGTGTCTAGGACTCTTAGATTATAGGTAAGTCCTAAACGGCTACGGAGAGGACGCTTGATATTCACCCTCTTTATAAGGGGACAAGGTTTTCACTTTTTCCCTCCCGTGCTCAACCAAACCCTTCCCCTGCCTCGAGTTCTAACACCCAAAGCTCAGGATAGGTGCTCCGGACCTTCAACCATGTCCGGATCCAGCCTTCAAGGCCGATGGACGCCCTCTTCCGTTACGGAAGAGGACATTAAGAAGTTGAGGGAGGCCAGATATCTGGCCGTTGAGGTTTCGCATCGGCCGCCTGCTAGAGGGCAGGTCATCCCTACTCCCGAACCCAACGAGAATGTTGTGTTCGTCTCCCACTTCCTCCGAGGTCTAGGCCTCACTCTGGATCCTTTCGCCAGGGGCTTGATGTTCTATTACGGGATAGATTTCCACGATCTAGCCCCGGACTCCTTTCTCCACATCACAATGTTTATTGTCGTGTGTGAGGCCTTTCTCTGCGTTACCCCTCACTTTGGCCCGTGGCTCAAGACTTTTGAAGTAAGGCCGAAGATGATCGAGGGGCAACAAGCAGCGTGCGGAGGTGCATCAATAGGCAAGATGGCAGGAGCTCCATGGTCGAGAGGTTCCTTTCCAGAGGTGCCCGAATTATGGCAAAGGGACACTACAAGAAATATGTCAACTTGTGACCACCACTATTGGTCACTGAATGGTCACAAATTTCCATTTGTGACCTTTTTGTGACCAAAAACATAAGGTCAAAAGTTGGCCATCATAAACTGACTATAGCAACCTTTCTTCTGGAATGGTAGAAAATGTTTATGACCAAAATACGTCTACTGTGGCGTTTTGGTCACTAGCAACCTCCCCAGGCCACGTAGGCATCCAGCGTGGCAATCTGACGTGGCACAAGATTCAGCCCGGTCCAATTCGATTTTCTACATGGGCCTAGCACAACAATTCGGCCTTTTATTGTATTTTTTTCTTGTTAATTTTTGCTAGCTACATGGGCTTGGGCCTTTGATTCGGCCTTTTTTTCTAAGATGCAACCTTTTACAGTCTATTGATATTTTATTTTCATCCTTTTTTTTGCCACTGGTCCCACCAATCAGATTGGTCCCACTTGTCATGCTTATCACAAAATTGATCCCACACATCAAAAATTTCAAAATCTGTCAAACAACTATTATAACGTGGACCCCCTTGTCAGGTTTCCATTTGAAAGGTATTCAATACACAATCATTATTTCAAACAATCCAAATAGCAAATGAAATTCGTCCAAAACAACACGGCATTAGTCTATTACAAACATTACAGTATACTACAGCCCAGATAAGCCTACTACTGCCTACATTTACAACACATAATATGCTAGTCTTTGTTGATATGCTTCACAGCTTCGAACTTGGATTTGCACTTCACCTGTGCAAAAAACAAGAATGAACATATAAGAATAAGAATCTGTACATAACATCAAACAGTAGCCAATGAGGGATCCAATAACTTATAAGCAAGAATTGACAGCAAACATGTATTGATACCTAGTGTTGACTGTATCTACATCTAAACTGAATGTTGATCTAAAGTGTTGACTAAATCTGCATCTAAACTGAATACTCTTAACTGAACATAGACAAGTGATATGCTAATCAGGTGTCAGAATGATATCTGATTCAACAAGGTTAACCAAATTTCCCACATAGTTTTGGGGAAATTCTATTTATCTACAGTGATTGGTAGCTATTGATGGCAATGTGACAGTACAGACAGACTTGTGGCTGCTCATTTGTATTCAGGTAACTATGGCAGTGACGCAAATAGACTTGTGGCTGCTCATTCACTAGCTATGGCAATGATGCAAACAGACTTGTGGCTACTCATTCACATTCATAGCAACACTTCATCATTCATCTACAAGCAACTATTGACCATCATATCAGACGGGATAGGAAGGGTCACCTGACATATTGAACTCGATGCTGCAGAAGGCCGATGATGTGGTGGTACAGAGCAGGCCCTTTGTGGCTGGCTAGATGCGCCCCTCCTCCTCCTGCTCCTCGAGCAGGACAAGGACGGCGGCCGCTAGGCTCGTTGAGATCGGGATGCTGGGGGAGGCGAGCACGCCGTGAGGTACTCCATGACGTCGGGCGCATCATGTGCGGCAGGATGCCGATCGCCCGGTTGACCGCGATCACGAACAGTAGCGTCACCAGCACCGCCGCCTACACGCATTCTAGCCATGTTGACAGTGTCAGAAACTCGACGGATTTTCAAAACGAAGTACTCCTGGTGCTGCTACCGCTGCAGAATTGGTTGGAGATGCACCCACCTTGTTGGTGTAGATGGTCCAGTTGGTGAAGAGCTCTGACAGCATGGTTCCGAGCTGCCCAAAGAGCACACGGAGGCGCCCACGGAGATGTTGTCTCTGATGAACAGGGTACGTTGAGATTGCAAAGCAGTCCTCCCCTCTTGTCGCAGACACTACAAGACATCACATCTTTCAAAAAAAAATTAACCAGTCTCAAGTTAACTTGTGCAGTAAAAGTTACCCTACACCTACAAAACAGAACCATGCATGTACAGGCACTATATGTACACAACAAGACATATCAACAGAGACCATAAATGTTCAGGGTTATGCATGATGGATGTTGAGCACTTCTATTGCTTATTCAGAGTAAAAAAGGGTACCCCAGAAAATTTAAACATATTCTGCTACACAGAACCATGAGCTACCCATTTAGCAAGAACGGTACAGGAACAAACCATGAGCTATCTATCCAGCATATTATGCGCACGCGTGAGAATACTCGGGTATACTTAACTTGGGTTTAGTACCCAGGTAAAGTTTAAAAGCATATCAGATTAGGTATACAATCATGCACCTGGGTTTAACTTATCAGGTTTCTTCACTTTCAATTTACATAGCAGAGCAGCTAAATTGATTACCCAAAACATGCATGCTAGTGGTCTACTGGAAGCATCACAAAGTTAATGTTTTGCTTACCACACTGCTATCAAGAACCTCCCTACTTCAAAAAGAAAAAGAACAGACACTTCCAGTTTGTATAATCTAAAATTGAACACTGAAATTTAAGAATGAAAAGATGATTGAACACTGTAAGAGGTTAGCAAGTTAATTGTTGGTTTCATCACAAGTACCAGGACAGGTGTTGCAACAGCCAACAGAATTTAAAAAATCTATAGACATGCACAGACCACAACACATTTACCGACATTGATGGACGAGCCTAACACATTTACCAAGTCTGGATTTGCATGAACAAGATGACCAGTTTCACATCGGATTTGCATGAACATGTAAAACCTAGCAAGTATTTGCATGAACAAGATAATGATGTCCATCCAATAGAGACAATAAACCAGCTTATCACAAGCATGATGCTGGACTCCATTGCCGGAATCTACAGCTAGGCACTCAAGCTTAAGGGGATCCTCATGTGGATCGAGCCTGCATGTTAATCTTTACACTAGTAGGGCCATTTCTGCAGGGACAACAAAGCAGAAGTGAAAGCTTCTGCTGGTATACGAATTCTGAACCACACATTCGTACTATCAGACTTTGGGTCATTTCTGCAACTACACAGTCACTAATCTCCATGTTTGGACGGGACAAAATCATAACTCAGTTGATAGGTCCCAATTCCCATTACTTATAAAACAGATTCTCTATGGGTTTTCCTTCTTCGCCATCGACAATTGGACATGGATCGACTGAACTGATCCAGCAGAAAAAAGTACTCACAATTCGCTTAGACGGTGTGGGAGCAGCAGACGGCGGGCTGGAGAGAAAGAGGAGGTTGTGCAGGTCAACCGCGAGCAGCGTCCACCACGCCGTCTACTGGGAGCCGTGCTTGGAGAAGACACTGACCTCGCCCTTGCGCTGCCACATCTGCAAGGCAAGGCAGCAAACTGGGAGAATCAGAGGTGGCCGAGCCAGTATGAAGAATTTGAGGCATGGAAGGAGTCAGAGTGTGTGCGCCGCATGGACGCCATCGCCGGCTTGACGGGGGAGCAGGGGGCGGACTTGGTCGGGCACAGCACCACGCCCAAGCCGCTGCCGGCTTGACGGGGGAGCAGGGGGCATACTTGGTCGGGCACAGCACCTCGCCCACGCCGCCGGTGAGCCACTGGTCCAGCTGGTGGTGGTGGTGCATGATGGCGGCGCCCTGGACCAGATCGATCAGATCTCCCCCGCGAGGATGGATTTGAATTGGATCGCGAGGGCAGAGGGAGGCAGCATAGGGGAAGGGAGGGAGGAGGCGGACGACGCAGGGGAGGGGAGGGAGGATCGCGTGGACGTCGTCGACGGCGCATCCGGTGCTGCACCTCCAGCCCGCGGATCCAGAGCTCGGTCGCCATGGCTGCGCCATGGGCTAGGGTTTTGGACGCTTGGGAAAGAAGGAGAAGGTGGGGGCGCCAGCGGTGGTGGGGTAGAGGAGGGGGTGGGGGTCTCCGGTGATCTTGGAGGAGGTGAGGGCACGGGCATGCGGCGCAGGGGAGGGGAGATACGAAGGAGAAGAGAGCAAGGGGAGAAAGAAAGGAGGCGGGCGGGGGGGGTGGATGGAAAAAGTCTAGGAGGACTTAGGAGAGTTAGGGTTTTGGCTTAGGTGGGCTTAGGGTGAGGACTGTCGTTGGATCCACGAGCATCCAACGGTGTTCCATTCATGATCCGCGTGAAACGTCCATGGACCAATCAAAATGCAGTACACGTGTATGATGTCATGACCAACTAAATTGGTCATAGTTAACTAAAAAATTGGTCGTAGTTGACTAAATATTCATTTTTCATTTTGCAAGTGCTCAAAATGAGTTTTTTTATGAAGGACCTACAATATATATGTTGTAAACTTGGACCAAATCAATTTTATAAAATATTAGGACATATTTAATGCATAATTGACCAAATTTTTGGGTCTGAGAAGTTTTTGATTCACCTCTCGTGAAAAAGACAAATTTCCGCCGATCCAGCTGAAAACGGATCAAAATTGAACTGCACCTACCTCATAGTTTGCTCTTTATTTTTCCAAAAATCATTTCTAGGTACATAAGTATCTATTTAATCATAGAAACACCAAAAAAATTCCAAGATTCAACCACTAGCTAGGAACGGTCATTCCCGCCGTTTTGGCCGCATTTTGAAATGGGCATAAAAAATTCAAACAAATCAAAAAATTGGGAAACCTTCGCATTGTGTCATTATATGTGGCCAAGTTCCTAGGAAAATAACAAACTTGTAATACGGCAATTATTTTAAAAAATTGTTCTCAGAAACGAGCTATCACGTGTGGAGATCAATGGCTTTCAAGCCAAATGATCAATCTTATGGCCACATCCATGGCATAGTTTGTTCAAATGATCTCATATTGTGCACAAGGGTGCATATTGGAATGGCAAACAATGTTGCATAAGGAAGTTTTCATTTTCTTTGGACGAAAAAACCATTTTCCATTTTTTTAGTGCCCAAAAGGAGGTTTTTTGTGAAGGACCTACCAAATAATTGTTGCAAAATTGGACCAAATCATTTTTCTAAAATACTAGGCCATATTTAATGCACAATTGACCAAATGGTTGGGTGTAAACAGTTTTTATCCACCTCTGGTGAAAAAGACAAATTCCCGTCGATTCAGTAGGAAGAGGGTCAAATTTGAACTGTAGCTGCCTCGTAGTTTGCTCTTTATTTTTTGCAAAAATCATTTCTAGGTACATAAGTATCTATTTAATCAAAGAAACACCAAAATAAATTCCAAGATTCAACCACTAGCTAGGAACGGTCATTCCCTCCGTTTTGACCGCATTTTGAAACGGGCATAAAAAATTAAAAAAAATCAAAAAATTGGGAAACCTTCGCATTGTGTCATTATATGTGACCAAGTTCCCAGGAAAAATAATAAACTGGTAATACGCCAATTATTTTAATAAAGTGTTCTCAGAAATGAGCTATCACGTGTGGAGATCAATGGCTTTCAAGCCAAATGATCAATCTTATGGCCACATCCATGGCATAGTTTGTTCAAATGATCTCATATTGTGCACAAGGGTGCATATTGGAATGGCAAACAATGTTGCATAAGGAAGTTTTCATTTTCTTTGGACGAAAAAACCATTTTCCATTTTTAGTGGCCAAAAGGAGGTTCTTTGTGAAGGACCTACCAAATAATTGTTGTAAAATTGGACCAAGTCATTTTTCGAAAATACTAGGCCATAGTTAATGCACAATTGACCAAATGGTTGGGTGTAAACAGTTTTTATCCACCTCTGGTGAAAAAGACAAATTCCCGTCGATTCATTTGAACTGTAGCTGCCTCGTAGTTTGCTCTTTATTTTTTCCAAAAATCATTTCTAGGTACATAAGTATCTATTTAATAAGAGAAACACCAAAAAAATTCCAAGATTCAACCACTAGCTAGGAACGGTCATTCCCGCCGTTTTGACCGCATTTTGAAACGGGCATAAAAAATTCAAAAAAAATCAAAAAATTGGGAAACCTTCGCATTGTGTCATTATATGTGACCAAGTTCCCAGGAAAAATAATAAACTTGTAATACGCGAATTATTTTAAAAAAGTTTTCTCAGAAACGAGCTATCATGTGTGGAGATCAATGGCTTTCAAGCTAAATGATCAATCTTATGGCCACATCCATGGCATAGTTTGTTCAAATGATCTCATATTGTGCACAAGGGTGCATATTGGAATGTCAAACAATGTTGCATAAGGAAGTTTTCATTTTCTTTGGACGAAAAAACCAATTTCCATTTTTTAGTGCCCAAAAGGAGGTTTTTTGTGAAGGACCTACCAAATAATTGTTGCAAAATTGGAACAAATCATTTTTCTAAAATACTAGGCCATATTTATTGCACAATTGACCAAATGGTTGGGTGTAAACAGTTTTTATCCACCTCTGATGAAAAAGACAAATTCCCGTCGATTTAGTAGGAAGCGGGTCAAATTTGAACTGTAGTTGCCTCGTAGTTTGCTCTTTATTTTTTCCAAAAATCATTTCTAGGTACATAAGTATCTATTTAATCAGAGAAATACCAAAAAAATTCCAAGATTCAACCACTAGCTAGGAATGGTCATTCCCGCCGTTTTGACTGCATTTTCAAATGGGCATAAAAAATTCAAAAAAAATCAAAAAATTTGGAAACCTTCGCATTGTGTCATTATATGTGACCAAGTTCCCAAGAAAAATAATAAACTTGTAATACGCCAATTATTTTTAAAAAGTGTTCTCAGAAATGAGCTATCATGTATGGAGATCAATGGCTTTCAAGCCAAATGATCAATCTTATGGCCACATTCATGGCATAGTTTGTTCAAATGATCTCATATTGTGCACAAGGGTGCATCTTGGAATTCCAAACAATGTTGCCTAAGGGAGTTTTCATTTTCTTTGCACGGAAAATTCATTTTCCATTTTCCGAGTGCCCGAAATGAGTTTTTTTGTGAAGGACCTCCGAAATATTTGTTGCAAAATTGGACCAAATCATTTTTCTAAAATACTAGGCCATATTTAATGCACAATTGACCAAATGGTTGGGTGTAAACAGTTTTTATCCACCTCTGGTGAAAAAGACAAATTCCCGTCGATTCATTTGAACTCTAGCTGCCTCGTAGTTTGCTCTTTATTTTTTCCAAAAATCATTTCTAAGTACATAAGTATCTATTTAATCAGAGAAACACCAAAAAAAATTCCAAGATTCAACCACTAGCTAGGAACGGTCATTCCCGCCGTTTTGACCGCATTTTGAAACGGGCATAAAAAATTCAAAAAAAATCAAAAAATTGGGAAACCTTCGCATTGTGTCATTATATGTGACCAAGTTCCCAGGAAAAATAATAAATTTGTAATACGCCAATTATTTTAAAAAAGTGTTCTTAGAAACGAGCTATCATGTGTGGAGATCAATGGCTTTCAAGCCAAATGATCAATCTTATGGCCACATCCATGTGATAGTTTGTTCAAATGATCTCATATTGTGCACAAGGGTGCATATTGGAATGGCAAACAATGTTGCATAAGGAAGTTTTCATTTTCTTTGGACGAAAAAACCATTTTCCATTTTTAGTGCCCAAAAGGAGGTTTTTTGTGAAGGACCTACCAAATAATTGTTGCAAAATTGGACCAAATCATTTTTCTAAAATACTAGGCCATATTTAATGCACAATTGACCAAATGGTTGGGTGTAAACAGTTTTTATCCACCTCTGATGAAAAAGACAAATTCCCGTCAATTCAGTAGGAAGCGGGTCAAATTTGAACTGTAGCTGCCTCGTAGTTTGCTCTTTATTTTTTCCAAAAATCATTTCTAGGTACATAAGTATCTATTTAATCAGAGAAACACCAAAAAATTCCAAGATTCAACCACTAGCTAGGAACGGTCATTCCCGCCGTTTTGACCGCATTTTCAAACGGGCATAAAAAATTCAAAAAATTGGGAAACCTTCGCATCGTGTCATTATATCTGACCAAGTTCCCAGGAAAAATAATAAACTTGTAATACGCTAATTATTTTTAAAAAGTGTTCTCAGAAATGAGCTATCATGTGTGGAGATCAATGGCTTTCAAGCCAAATGATCAATCTTATGGCCACAATCATGGCATAGTTTGTTCAAATGATCTCATATTGTGCACAAGGGTGCATCTTGGAATTCCAAACAATGTTGCCTAAGGGAGTTTTCATTTTCTTTGCACGGAAAATTCATTTTCCATTTTCCGAGTGCCCGAAATGAGTTTTTTTTGTGAAGGACCTCCGAAATATTTGTTGCAAAATTGGACCAAATCATTTTTCTAAAATACTAGGCCATATTTAATGCACAATTAACAAAATGGTTGGTTGTAAAAAGTTTTTATCCACCTCTGGTAAAAAAGACAAATTCCCGCTGATTCAGTTGGAAGCGGATCAAATTTGAACTGTAGCTACCTCGTAGTTTGCTCTTTATTTTTTCCAAAAATCATTTATAGGTACATAAGTATCTATTTAATCAGAGAAACACCAAAAAAATTCCAAGATTCAACCGCTACCTAGGAACGGTCAAGCCCGCCGTTTTGACCACATTTTGAAACGGGCATAAAAAATTCAAAAAAAAATAAAACAAATTGGAAAACCTTCGCATTGTCTCATTATATGTGATTAAGTTTCCGATAAAAATAATAAACTTGTAATACGATAATTATTTTAAAAAAGTGTTCTCAGAAATGAGCTATCATGTGTGAAGGTCAATGGCTTTCAAGCCAAATGATCAATCTTATGGCCACATTCATGGCATAGTTTGTTAAAATGATCTCATATTGTGCACAAGGGTGCATATTGGAATGGTAAACAATGTTGCCTAAGGAAGTTTTCATTTTCGTTGGACGAAAAAATCATTTTCCATTTTTTGAGTGCCCAAAAGGAGGTTTTTTTGTGAAGGAACTACCAAATAATTATTGCAAAATTGGTCCAAATCATTTTTATAAAATACTAGGCCATATTTAATGCACAATTGACAAAATGGTTGGGTGTAAATTTTTTTGATTCACCTCTCGTGAAAAAGACAAATTTCCACCGATTCAGTAGGAAGCGGGTCAAATTTGAACTGCAGCTGCCTTATAGTTTGCTATTTATTTTTTACAAAAATCATTTCTAGTTACATAAGGACCTATTTAATCATAAATACATGGTTTGGTGGCGATACATACAGGTTTGGGCAGTGGCCGAGGGCCCCAACTCTAGAGCGCGTAAACTCGCAAGCCCGCCACGTGGTCACCGCGTGACCGTGGCATTGCCATGCGTTTTGGTCGGCCTAGGCATGTCTATTGGGTTGGGCACTCCCCAGCTTGGTGCTAGGAAGAAAATTACAACATAAGATTCTCACAAGGAGACCGATCGATGCTCAAACATGAATTAACAGCCAAGTGTTTGATTAGCGCTACGGGAAATGTACATGGCTAATGGGCGTGAGTTTTGGCTGAGGATGATCAGTTACTAAGAAGACCGTATTCACAAATTTTCAGCTCAAAAGGAGGAGCCTAGGTGGTACTTGCTTTGCGAACTACCACACTGGACATAACTACGAATGTTGAAGCTCGGCTCAAAATAATGAACGGATTGAGCTGGCATTAGGTGGAGGATGGTTATTTGGGCATAGGAAACCACTGTAGAAAATGGATACTATTTAGAAATGCCAAAGTGGTACTTCCTTCACAATTCTCTTCTATGGACAGAAACTTGGGAAACTAGTGAGAGAGATTGGATGAATGAAATGAGCTCAAAATTGGTGTAGGCAAGTTACATAGGTATGGTCATGCGCTGGTAAATTTTCAGATCATTTGGGTAAGCCTAGCTAGTACTTACTTCACAAAGCTTCTCTCAAGGTAGAAACTTTGAAAATTTCCTGAGAAAGATTTACTAGGAAAATTGAGCTGAATATTATCATGTGGCAATGATTTGGGTATGGAAGAGTGACCGAAAAGTTTGAGGGTAATAGGAGGGGTCTAGATAACACTTGCTTTGCAACGTGCCAATTTGGCCATAAAATATAAATTGAACCTGGGCTCACATAGATGATTTGACTGAGCTGCAATTTGGAGGAGGGTGATAATTTGGGCATATGAAGGAACTGTATAAATTTCATGTCATTTCGATATATAAAAAAGGTACTTCCTTCACAATGCTTCTAGGTGGACAAAAACTTTGGAAATTTGCCGAGGAAGATTTGCTAGGCAAGTGGAGCTGAATTATGTCATGCGGTAATGATTTGGATAGGAAAGAGTGCCCAAAAATTCTGAGGGCAATCAAGAATATATAAATAGCACTTCCTTCATAAAGTGCTGTCGTGAACAGAATAGGAAAATGAATATTGTTGAATTAGTTTTGAACTAGGCAAGGAAGGATTTTTACATATTTGATGAAGATATGCCCCAAAGAATTTATGAGATTTTTTTGGGAATTTTTGGAATGATAGAAATATAGGTTGCTTCACAACCTAGGGCAAAAACTGCCACATGGACATGACACATAGGCAAAACTGATGAGATGGCGCCTAGTCATCACAACCCACCACAATCTACAAGGCTATGACCATCTATATTGGTCATTAACAACTAGAAATAAGGCAGCGGACTAGCACTCTTTGCTTTGTGACCATTTCGTGTAAGGAAATTATGACCTTTCTGACCAAAATGGTCGCAATGGTTTAGGGTTTGGAGCCCCCTGAACAGCTTTTGACCAATTGGTCTAAAATGGTCATAAATTTATGACCAATTCTTTGAGGGTCACTGACAGAAGGTCATAAGTTGACATATTTCTTGTAGTGGGAGTGGTTTTACATTGCGGCTCCCAGAAGTACCAAGTGGGCGGCTGCCCCCGCTTTCCGCTCGGGCCCCCCACCACAACTGATGTCATGGATTAGCAGGGGTCTGAGCTGGGCTCCAGCCAAGGACGTGCCTATACTGCAAAGCCGCATCCGAGATCTCTTCGAGGGAGATTTCAATTTGGTTGCGGTAATACAAGTTATGCTGGTTCGCCAAGTCCAGCCTTGAAAACGCCGGCTCCTGCGCTTGTGGGAGTTCAACCCAGAGGGACCACGTGCCATTCAAAGTTTCCTCGGTCTGACGCACGAGGAGATGTACAAGTCATTCTTCGGACCTCAAGTGGAGTGTCCGGATATCACCGAGGACGTGGGCCTGAGCAGTAATCGCGCCGCCGAACAAGTAAGAAGTCCTCTAGCAGAACACACACTCTTTTATTCGAGGTTATTTTTGAGAGTTCGCCTTTTGACCAGGACTGGCAAACGAAGGCGAAGATGATTCGGTGTTTGGCCCCCTCCCCGAGGGTTTGGAAAATCCGGTATTGGAGAGGATGCTCGAGGTCACACCTTGCCCGGAACCCTTGAAGGAAGATACCGAGGGGGATAATACGGGCGAACGCGGGCCCCCATTGCTACCCGCTCCGACCGAGGGAATGAGCGTTTCCACGAAGGAGGACGACCAGGGGAGGAAAAGGACTGCTTTCGAGGATCCTAAAGCCGAAGCCTCCAAACGGGAGAAGAAGTCTCCCACAGAGGGTCCTGCCTCGGGGGGTGCTTTTGCCGCACAAAGTCCGCGAGGGGATCTGCCCTCCAACGAGTCGTAAGTGATCCAAAATATTTTAATATTAAGAGTATGCTATCTTTTTCTTCTGAGAAAACAACCACCACATATATCTTGCAGTTCGGGCCTCAGCCCCTCTCAAATGAGTTCGTCTTCGGGGGATCTTCTTCCGGAGATGATGGAGAGCGAAACGCCTCCCCGGACTCCTCCACTCCAGAAGCGGGCGACCCCGAAGTGTCATCACGGAGGGCCTCTCCGGATCCGGTGAGGCCAGAAGATAGTCCTGTGGACCCCGGAAGTCCCCAGTGTCCGGCTCCCGAAGAGAGCATACGAAAGAGTCCGGCACCGTCTAGTGTGCGGTCGGACATTCTGAGGGAGTTGGTGGGGCGAGCGGCCATCTCAGAAGAGCACCGTACACTGATGGGTACGGTGATGGAGAGAATATCGTTTGCTGAAAGCGGATTACATGAAGCCTTTATGAGTCTATTGACAAGCTTTGAGGTATGTGAGATAATATGTGATAGTACTGCACATGTTATAGTAGCCCCTGAGACTCTGGTTGTCGTCGAGAATGGCGGTGAACAGAGGATCAAATTCCCAGGCAATAACCAATCTGCTTTTATGTGCAGGTGGTGGGAGCTACGGTGGCTAGCCGGACTAGGGAGTGTGCCCAATTAAAACGGCAATTGGATGCGGCATACGCCGACATCGAGCTTGTTAACAAGAGGCTTGACGAGGCACAGCGTAAGTGTTATTATCCGGTGAACGCCACATAGTAAGAGCAGCAGAATGCCAGTATCTTTAATATGTTGTGACTGCAAATGGGGCTGCCACCATGGAAGCCTTGCGGGCGGAACTTGCCCGAGCCAAGGAACAAGCAAGGAGTAGTAATGCGGCTGCTTTGAAGGCGGCTGAAGAGTTGAAAGCCTAGAAGGCCGCACATTGCGAGAGCCAAGAGAAGATGGCCAAGATGGCCGTAAAATTGAAAGACACTGCCGACCATTGCTGGGTCCTTGAGAAAGAGAACCAAGCGAAGGCAACGGACCTTGAGAAGGCCGCGACGGCAGACAAAGACACCCGTTCTGCTATGAGAGCGAAGAAGGAGGAGCTGTGGGAAGCCAGGGATATGGCGGCTGGAAAAACCTTCATGTTACGGAGGAAGTTTGGAGATCCACGGTATGCCCCTCTGGATCGGCTGTGGAGCTCGGCAGATGCGTATATGGATTTGGCGGCGAGCGCTACCGATGTGGCCAAGTACTTCCAAGGTCAGACAGATCGTGAAGTGGACAAGCTGTTCTGGACGCAATTCCACGTTCCAGAGCGTCCGCTTTCATTGACTGACCAGCTAGCCGAATGGGCCGAACTGAATAGGTTGTTCGGACTCGCCATGAGGTCTGTTGTGGATCAATTATGGCCGGAAGGGCCTAAGCCGAACAGCTATTTCAGCTTAGTGCAGCAGCTCCTTGATGCTGTGCCGCGCATTAATGCGATGAAGAGGTTGGCGTGCATAGAAGGCTTGCGGATGGCCCTTGCCCGTGCTAAAGCATACTAGGCGGAGATGGACGCTACCACTGTTGCGGCGCAGGGTTCGGCCATAGGCCGTGTGGCTGCCGAACACTATTTCGAGGAAGTTCTCGAGGGTGCTCGTTTTATAGAGGCCCAATGCTCGAAAAATATTATGTTTGAGTGATATGTATTCTCATTGTAAACATAATGCTTTTATGAAGTTTTTATAAGGCTGTGTTTATACTTTTGCCTGAAGGTAGTATGATGCCTCCAGTGCGACCGTTTATGTATACATGTGTATAACCTGAAAGATTGCAGCCGTCGGCTTCAACCCCCACACATATAATGTGGGGGTGCTCACAATAAACGCATGTACACACTTAGCCCAACGTATTGGTCCTGATAAGGAGGTGATAGCGCAGCGAGCGAGGCAACCGAACTATAATGCTTGAACACTTTCACTTAGCCATAGAAGTTTGACAGTGGGGCTACTAGATAGCCCCTGGTGGCTCCGCACCCTCCCGATCGCAGGGTGCGTACATGCCTGACCGGAAAACGGCCCTTCATTAAGGCGGAGGAATTCTAACATTCTGATAGGTCATTGAGTGGTTGACCAGTCTCACGCTATATCATGACAGTCAGTTTTCGGCTTTCTCTACTGAGGCGCTCGTCCGGATGAACCAAGGCACAATCGCAGTAGTTCTCCTGGTGCTACCTTAGCCGGTAAAGTGGAACGTAAGGCACCAAAACTCAGGAGCCGGGCAAACCCAACATTTGACCAAAGACAATGATTCGGAGCTGATGCATATAAGGCCGAACTCGCGACGCCGAACACTCCCTAAGGTATTCGGTCTTTATGGTATAAACCGGGCCAAAATAGTGCCGCTTGTAAGAAGCCCCTTGTGTCCAGGTACGTGCGTTATTCTGACATGGCCACATGCCAAGACGTCAGCATCCTTCTCAACTGTGCTGAGAACTCGGTGGATATGTATCAACAAGAGACAGTAAAAAAGGTTTACGCAGGGTCTTAATCTAAAAAGAATCCATGGAGCGGGTCCCTGCTGCATGTCTGTGCGTGTGTCTCCTTTGTGTCGTATCCTGGACGGGTGTACCATGATGATTATCTGTAAAAGAGAGGAGCTTAGGTAAAAAAGTTGTCATGCAAAAAGATAGTTTTTTAAATAAACCATGTATAATTCAAGGTGAGTAAGAATTGCCACTTGTCTGGCACGTTGAGCCCCTTGTATTGTAATAGGGGACCTTCTAATTAGTTGGTGAGGCCATTTTTAGTGTGCGGCTGTTAAGGCAGCCGCATGCTCTTCGGCGCACAGAAATCGCTTAATATTTCCATTCATCTTGAGTGTGAGGGAAGCGTAGTGTGGTATTGCATTAAAGCGAGCGAAAGCTTCGCATCCGAGTAGTGCTTGATAGCCACTTTGGAACGGAGCGATGTGGAAGGTTAGATGTTCGCTATGGAAGTTATCGGGGGAGCCGAATATAACGTTTAGTAGCAGGGAGCCCGTGCAACGAGCCCCTGGGCCTGGCGTCACTCCTTTAAAGGTAATATTGCTATGGTGAATTTTTGTTGGGTCTATCCCCATTTCGCGGATTGTATCCTGGTATGTCAGGTTTAGACTACTGCCACCGTCCATCAGGACTCGTGCGAGGCGGTATCCGTCAATTATTGGGTTTAATACCAGGGCAGCCCATCCTACATGCCAGATACTTGCTGGGTAATCACGACGGTCGAAAGTGATCGGTTGAGACGATCAATGGCAGGACTCCGCGGTGATAGGCCTTCGGGCGTATTTTTTTGGGAGTGCCGTTTTGTTTTTTCCATTGATCACGTGTAGCACGTTTACTGTTTTGACTTCTGGTGGAAATTTCTTTTGTTCCCCAGCGTCTCCCTTGAGAGGCTCATTCTCATCTTCGCTTGGTGTATCCTCCCCCTTGTGTACGGCGTTGAGCTTGCCGGACTGCTTGAAGATCCAACATTCTCTGTGGGTATGATTGGCTGGTTTGCCAGGGGTGCTATGGACCTGGCATATTTGGTCCAGAATTTTATTCAGGCTGGACAGTTCGTCTCTGGCGCCTTTAGAGGGCGGCTTCTGACCTGGCCGAGAGCTTTTGAATCCGGCGTTTACTATCATGCTCTTCGTGCTCTCTCCTTTGTTCCGGCGTTTGTTATTGCTGTTGTGCCATGATTTCTCGTTTTCATCTCTAACTTCGGATGTACTAGGGTCGCTGGTGCTGCATCTGGCTAGCCAGCTGTCCTCACCCACGCAAAAGCGGGTCATGAGGCTTGTTAATGCTGCCATCGTTCTCGGCTTTTCTTGGCTGAGGTGTCTGGCAAGCCATTTGTCACGGACGCTATGTTTAAAAGCTGCCAATGCTTCGGCGTCCGGACAGTCGACAATTTGGTTCTTTTTAGTAAGAAACCGATTCCAAAGTTTTTGGGCTGACTCTCCGGGCTGTTGAGTTATATGGCTCAAATCATCTGCGTCCGGAGGCCGGACATAAGTTCCTTGGAAATTTGCCCGAAAAGCGTCTTCAAGCACTTCCCATCTTCCAATGGAGTTTTCGGGGAGGCCTTTAAGCCAGTGGCGGGCTAGCCCTTTTAGCTTGAGGTGTAAGTACCTGATGGCATGGAGATCATCTCCTCGAGCCATATGAATATGGAGGATATGGTCCTCAATCCAGACCCCAGGGTCTATTGTTCCGTCGTATGCCTCTATGTTCACGGGTTTGAATCCCTCTGGAAATTCATGGTCCATCACCTCATTGGTGAAACATAGGGGGTGTGCTGCACCCCTGTATCTGGGTGTACCGTGTTGTTCGGATGTTTGTTGTGTTACCTTGTAAGCTGGGGCGCGCTTGCGTGGTCCATAGATGGATCTGGTTGCGCCGTCCTTTTGGTGCGAGCCCTCGCGTGGGTCGCGTATTGACTTGTGAGTGGCGTTGTTTGCCGCTTGATGTTGGCTGTGAGGTCGTCTATCCGGCCAGGTGGCCGTATTGATTTTTGGTTGTGAGGGGTCTGAGGCCTCCTCATCGAATTCAGGTAGCAATTTCCGCTTTGGGTAGCTCTTTGTGGGGCGATTGTCACCGTACTTCGCTGCTGTGTTGGGTACTTTACTCCATCTGATTTGGAGTGTGTCCTGCGCAGCCTTGAGCCTTTGCTTCTGCTTTTTTAGGCTCCTCGCGGTGGCAACAAGCCTTTGACGGGCATTCTGCTGCTCCGGGTGCCTGTCCGGCATTGTGTCGTTCGGACTATTATCTTTGACAGAATTGGTTTGTTCGGTTTGATTCTCCGTATTGCCATGGTCCGGCAGTGATTCGCCCTGCTCCAACGCTGGGTCTATGTGATCGTTATTTCTGGCGAGGTGGGATTTGGGGCGGCGCTTGCGCCGCCGCTTTGACTGCTTCTCGAGGGAACAAGCCTTCGGTGCGTCCTTCCGTTCCTCGTCGTCTTCTTTTGGTGTGTCCACCATGTATACGTCATATAATGAAGTGGACGTCCAGCGCCCTATGGGCGGTGGTTCATCTTCGCCTCCCGCGTTGTTGTCCATACCGTCGATGTCTGCGGAGTCGAAGTCGAGCATGTCGGTTAAATCATCGACAGTGGCTACAAAGTGGGTGGTGGGTGGGCGTCGAATTTCTTCGTCGTCCGCATCCCAATCCTGTTGGCCATAATCCGGCCAGGGCTCTCCTGACAAAGAGAGAGACCTTAGTGAATTCAGAACATCGCCGAAGGGCGAGTGGTGAAAGATATCCACGGCAGTGAATTCCATGATCGGCGCCCACTCGGATTCGATTGGCAGGGGCGCGGATGGTTTAGGGTCCGGAAGAGAGTCCGGCACCTTGGAGTCACAGGCTGTGCAGAGATTTGTGCTGGTATTTGGCTCGATCGCCGTTGAGACTGCAACCCCTGAGGCGGTGTCTAACCACCCGTCCTTGATTGGCGCAGTCGGCTTCGAGCTAAGGGTCGGAGATGATGTGGGCGCGGCCTCTGGGGTACCATCCGGTGGCAGAGCTAGGTCATACCCATCGCGATAGTGTGGCGCGCCCGGCTGTGGCTCGAATCCGTCGAAGATCAAGTCCCCACGGATGTTGGCCGTGTAATTCAAACTTCCAAATCTGACCTGATGGTCGGGGGCGTAGCTTTCAATCTGCTCCAGATGGCCAAGCGAATTAGCCCACAGCGCAAAGCCGCCAAATACGAAGATTTGTCCGGGGAGAAAGGTCTCACCCTAGGCCGCATCACTATCGATGATAGTAGGAGCCATCAAGCCTAACGGCGACGACACAGAGGAACTCTCAATGAAAGCACCAATGTCGGTGTCAAAACCGGCGGATCTCGGGTAGGGGGTCCCGAACTGTGCGTCTAGGCCGGGTGGTAACATGACGCAAGGGACACGAAGTTTTACCCAGGTTCAGGCCCTCTTGATGGAGGTAAAACCCTACGTCCTGCTTGATTAATATTGAAGATATGGGTGTTACAAGAGTAGATCTACCACGAGATCAGAGAGGCTAAACCCTAGAAGCTAGCCTATGGTATGATTGTATGTTGTGATTGTTTTCCTACGGACTAAAACACTTCGGTTTATATAGACACCAGAGAGGGTTAGGGTTACACAAGGTCGGTTACAAAGGAGGAGATATCCATATACGCATTGCCTAGCTTGCCTTCCACGCCAAGTAGAGTCCCATCCGGACACAAGACGAAGTCTTCAATCTTGTATCTTCATAGTCTAACAGTTCGGCCAATGGAGATAGTCCGGCTGTCCGAAGACCCCTTAATCTAGGACTCCCTCACCGCCGCTTTGACTGCTTCTCGAGGAACAACCCTTCGCTGCGTCATTCTTTTCCTCGTCGTCGTTTTCTTTGGGTGTGTCCACCATGAATACACCATATGATGAATTGGGCGTCCAGTGCCCTGTGGGCAGTGGTTCCTGTTTGTCTCCTGCATCGTCGTCCATACCATCAATGTCTTCAGAGTCGAAGTCGAGCATGTTGGTCAAATCGTCGACTGTGGCTACTAAGTGGGTGGTGGGTGGGCGGCGAATTTCTTCATCATCCGCATCCCAATCCTGCCGAACATAGTTCGGCCCGGACGCTCCTGACAGGGAGAGAGACCTTAATGAGTTCAGTATGTCGCCGAAGGGCGAGTGCTGAAAAATATCTGCGGAGGTAAACTCCATGATCGGCGCCCAGTCGGATTCGATAGGCACGGGCGCAGGCGGTTCGGAGATCGTGGCCGGGGAAGAATCTGGTAGTTCGGCGTCACGGCTCCCGTGAAGGGTAAGGTCGATATTCGGCTCGATCGCCGATGAGAATGCGGCTTCCGTGGTGGGATCTATCCACCTGTCCATGGATGGCGCAATGGGCTCCGAATTGAGGGTCGGAGCGGTTGCCTGAACACTGTCCGATGGTAGAGCTAAATCATGCTCATCGTGACCGTGCGGCGCTCTTGGCAAGGGCTCAAATCCGTCGAAGATCGAGTCTCCGTGAATGTCGGCCGTGTAGTTTAAGCTTCCAAACCTGACCTGGTGGCCAGGGGTGTAACTCTCGATCTTCTCCAGATGGCCAAGCGAGTTGGCCCGCAGTACGAAGCCGCCGAATACAAGGATCTGTCCGAGGAGAAAAGTCTCACCCTGAACTGCATCACTATCGATGATCGAAGGAGCCATCCAACCTAATGGCGATGACATAGGGGAACTCTCAATGAAAGCACCAATGTCGGTGTCAAAATTGGCGGATCTCGGGTAGGGGGTCCCGAACTGTGCGTCTAAGGCGGATGGTAACAGGAGGCAGGGGACACGATGTTTTACCCAGGTTCGGGCCCTCTTGATGGAGGTAAAATCCTACGTCCTGCTTGATTTATTCTTGATGGTATGAGTATTACAAGAGTTGATCCACCACGAGATCGGAGAGGCTAAACCCTAGAAGCTAGCCTATGGTATGATTGTATGTTGTCCTACGGACTAAAACCCTCCGGTTTATATAGACACCGGAAAGGGCTAGGGTTACACAAGGTCGGTTACAAAGGAGGAGATATACATATCCGTATTGCCTAGCTTGCCTTCCACGCCAAGTAGAGTCCCATCCGAACACGGAACGAAGTCTTCAATCTCGTATCTTCATAGTCCAACAGTCCGGCCAAAGGATATAGTCCGGCTGTCCGGAGACCCCCTAATCCAGGACTCCCTCACATACTAATAAATCAATCATGTCTTCTCAAAATTTTATGGCTAACGAAAGTTATCCCTACAAAATCATATAGTCTTGTCATGCTCTATCTTCATCACACAACGTATTTATCATGCACAACTCCTATGTTAGCCAAGCAATTGGTTCATACTTTTAATGTTCTTAAGCTCTTTCAACTCTCACGCAATACATGAGCGTGATCCATGGATATAACACCATAGGTGGAATAGAATATGATGGTGGAGGTTGTGTGGAGAACACAAAAAAGGAGAAAGTCTCATATCGACGAGGCTAATCAATGGGCTATGGAGATGCCCATCACTTGATGGCAGTGCAAGGAGTAGGATTGCCATGCAACGGATGCACTAGAGCTACAAGTGTATGAAAGCTCAAAAAAAACTAAGTGGGTGTGCATCCAACTCGCTTGCTCAGGAAGACCTAGGGAATTTTGAGGAAGCCCATCATTGGAATACACAAGCCAAGTTCTATAATGAAAAATTCCCACTAGTAATATATGAAAGTAACAAAATAGAAGACTATCTATCATGAAGAACATGGTGCTACTTTGAAGCATAAGTGTGGAAAAGGGATAGTAACATTGTCCCTTCTCTCTTTTTCTCTCATTTTTTTTTCTTTTTTTTTGGGCTCTTTGGGTTTTTTTTTTATTTTGGGCTCTTTGGCCTCTTTTTTATTTAAGTCCGGAGTCTCATCCCGACTTGTGGGGGAATCATAGTCTCCATCATCCTTTCCTCACATGGGACAATGTTCTAATAATGATGATCATCACACTTTTATTTACTTACAACTCAATACTAGAACAAAGATATGACTCTGTATGAATGCTTCATGCATATGAAAGCAATATGACAATGATGATGTGTGTCATAATAAAACGGAACGGTGGAAGTTGCATGACAATATATCTCGAAATGGCTATTGTAATGCCATAACATGAATTTGAACAAGATTACGAGCATTATAAAAAAAAATGTTGAAAGAGTTCCTGGATATGGAAAAAAATTCATGAATTTGAAAACAAAGTTTGTGAATTTAAGAACATGCTCATGAATTTAAATGGAAAAAGTTTGAGTTGGGCAGAAGGTTCCCTCTCAGAGTACATTTTTCTACATTATTCAAATGGACCAATAAATTTCTAGGGCCTTGTATTGCCATTCCAAGGCACCATGCCAAGTTATCATGATTTCGACAATTCTGCATTTTCAAATAATATTTGTGCTCTCAAAATTTATTTTGAATTTATAAAATAACAATGTATTCATTTTTCTACACAAATACAAAAAATGTTCGCGGATATTCAAATTAAATTGGTTTCAAAAAAATTCCTGAGTTTTTCTTGAAATTTCAAATTTCATTGTGTTTTTAAAAAATGTTCGCGTTCAAAATTTTGTTTGCGCTTTTTAAAATATGTTTGTGTTATGACATTCTGAGCAATTTTGAAAGACACGAACAATTTTTTGACATATCTACACAATTTTTTTAAATGCGAATATTTGTACTTCATGAACAAAATTTTAAAAAGCGAACATCTATCTATTATATAATTAAGATAGAAGACAAATAAGCCGTCACGTTTGTCCACATATACTAATATTATTTCGACCATTTGATTAGAATAATAATGGCTGAGATTTAAAAGATTTTGCGTAACATGCTATCGTTGACAGGTCAGCGTATTGAACCGTTACGTGCACACATATATGATAATATATATAGAAACAAGTCCAGATAAAAAAAATCTATATGGATGCTACGTCTACACATGCATCTAGAGTCCGGGGGCAATACTGAAGTTGCAGTACTAATCGATGTGACACAAGGCAATCCTATTGATAGAAAGAGTCCGATTGAAAGGAAATTAAACAAGTCAAATACGGAGACAGAGTACACGTGCCCCACAAGCAAACTAAGAAAAGGGCCACCCAATTAGAAAAACATGAGCGGGCCTATGGACACATCGATGCACTGCATATAGACCGTGTCTAGCGATAGAAAAATATAAAAAAAATACAGAAACAGCTATTTGCGTTTTTTAATAACATCGGCATGTTCAACTATCATGTCGACACTAAATTGCGAAATTTGATCACTACGACAGGAATAGACAAATAATGATACATATAGATTAAGAAAATATTGGAATAATTGCTTAGTATTCTCTCTGTAACTTTTTATAAGATATTTTCCGAGTCCATGACAGTGTCAAAAAATATCTCATACTAAGTTAGAGAGATTGTACTAGATAAAAAATATAATAGAACAATTGCTATATCTTACACCAAATATTTTTCTATTTACAAAAAAAATTCCAATTTTTCTACAAACATACGCATACATAAGATTTATAGTCAAAATACATGCTCGAGGTCGGGCCAGCGTGTGGGCCCATAATGTTGGAAGTGGATGCACAGGTGTCATGTTGATATCAGCATGTATATATATCCGTAAGTTTCCTAAAATAACAAATCCATAAAGCATCTACTTGGTAAACTGATTGGCCTCAACAAAACATATCTTTATAAATAACGAAATATGTATATGGCAACTGTGTGGCAGATTGCAAAACTACCACACAGCCTCGGGGTGCTTCGATCGGGATCGTGCGACTGCTGGCGATATGTGCGGGGGCAGTTGCTCGACTGCGGGCTTGAGTGGCCTGGGCGTTGACCCGCGGGGCTAATTTCGCTTCGCCGTTGTGGTCCTTTTCGTCCTCCACCTCGTCAACGGGAAGCTCCGCTGCGACGTCCGTCGTCCTCCTGCGCAACAGCCTGTCCACAGGACCTTGGGACTGACCACGCCATTGTCGTTTTCTCCTCGGTGGAGCCGTTTTCGGCAATCAGTGTCTCCTCACCGGCTTCCTCGTCTATCTCTGTCCAAGTCGATCTCGCATTCGAGCGTGGTGAGAACCGCCATTCCTCCTCCCGCTCACCCTGGTCGTATGCACCCGAGCACATGCCGCCATGCATGAGCTTGAGCTCGAGCATGGGTGCTCGGCCGGTGCACACACAGCAGGCACGCAAGGTCGCGCCCCGTTGCACCATGCATGTGCTCATCCGCACCCCCGCGCACCCCCAAAACACCAAAGAAAAGCCTGGTAATTCAGGGTGAAGCTCCGTCGTGAGCAGCAGCCATGGCTACATGGCCAAGTAAAGCCTGATGCCTGTCTGCCTATAAAAAACCTCGCGCTGATATGACAACATTAAACTAACTACTACCAAGTGGCTAGTGCTATGAATCATAACCCAGGCCACCAGGGATCAATCCCTAGTTTTGCCCAATTTTTTTGTATCTCTGATTTTTTTTTTGCCATGCTCGTGTTGAGCAGTTTGTGGGTGGTAAAAATAACAGTAGGTAATGAGGATCATTTTGGCCCCTAGAAAAAAACTGTTGACAATTACTGTGGTAACAATTTTTTTGAATAAATAGTGTGGTAATATATATACACACACACCTAATAACTTACACACAAATTTCATGGTAACTTTGACTTGAGGAAAGACTTGCTGAAAAGTATAACTCGCTAACTTATTTTTGCGGGGAATAACCTCGCTAACTTATGCCTATATCATGGTAATTTTATGCCTCACAGACTTGATAAATTATGTACAAACATTGATAACTTTGGACGATTTTGACCCAGAAAAAAAAGTTATTGAAAACATATCCACCGTCATTTTTTGGATAAATAGTGTGGTAACGTACATAACGCACACCTGATAACTTACACACCAGTCTGGTGGTAACACTGACTCCGGGAAAGAGTTGCTGAAAAGCATAACCTCGCTAACTTTTTTTTGCGGGGAATAAACTCTCTAACTTAAGCTTATATCATGGTAATTTATGCTTCACAGACTTGATAAATTATGTACAAACATCGATAACTTTGACCCAATAAAGTGGTGTTAAAAATGTGCCTTCGATATTTTGTGTAAATAATTTGGTAATATAAACATCGCATACCCGATAACTTACATACAAACACCTTGGTATCTTTTTGATCCGGGAAAAAAAGTTATTGAAGTACATGCCCTGGCTAACTTACGTGTAAATAGTATGGTAATATATGTCCCGCATACCCAATAACTTGCACACAAATACCCTGATAACTTTAACCAATGATGTAAATAATTGTTGAAAAATATAACCACCCGATAACATATGTGAAAATAACACGATAATTTACAAACCGTATACCCGATAAGTTACATACAAAAATCACGGTAACTTCAACCAAGAAGGTAAAATTTTGTTGAAAAACATATCCCCTAATAACTTCTATGAAATATCTATTTGGCACACCAGATCGTTTTGACAAAACTGCCGAACGACCTGACTGCCCTTCGATCCCGATCGCTAGATCCACACGATGTTCGCTGCCTCCTCCACCCCCACTCGATTCGTGGGGGAAACCCAGCCGCGCCCTTTCTTCATCCTCTCTTTCGACTTATTCCCCAATCCCAAACCAACAGCTATCGCTTACGCCAGCGACCTCACCGTCTTGCGCCGTGCTCCGACGCTACCCCTAGCATCTCCACCTCCTATTCCCTCACCCTATCATCCTATCTGAGGCCCCAAATCGAGCATCCAGGTCAGCCGACGGCTAGATCCACCACAGCCACTGCGGTACGTCCGGATCCGCGCCCTCATGATGCGACGGGGGTGCTCGAGGGTGGTCGCAGCCACAGGCGCCGAGAAGGGTTCGAGACGACGGAAGGTTGACGACGGAAGTGCTAGAGGGCTCGCGAGCGGCCGTGGGTGAACCATCTTGCCCAAGTCTAGACGCGGTTGTTCAAGTACAATGATACCCAGACGGGGAAGTTGAGCATTGTTGCTGGAATGGCACCATCGTACCCATATCTGTATGCGGCTCAAACAAATTCAACGCTCCACTTGCAGGTGTTCAAGATGCCACTGGATACCAAACGAACAAAGTTATTTGAAAAACATACCCATGTTAACTTATGTAAAATAGCATGCTAATATACGAACAACATGGACAATAACTTACATACAAACACCTAGGTATATTTGACCAAAGGGGGAAAAGTTGTTGAAAGCCATACCCCCGGTAACTTGTACGAAAATAGCACGGTAAAATATGAACCGTATACCTGATAACATATGTACAAATGCCATGGTAAATTTGACCAAGGGAGAAAAGTTGTTGAAAAACATATCCTTGATAATTTCTATGTAAACTGTATGGTAATAAACCAAATCCATACCTGATAACTTAAGTACAACCATTGCGAAAACATTTTTTACTGTGGGGAGGGGGGAAGGAGTTGTTGAAAAATATACCACGAAAACTTGTATCTAAATAGCATGGTAATATACGAACCGCATATCTATTAACTTAAGTACAAACACCACGATAATATTTGACCAAAAACATACCCCGGTAGCTTCTATGTAATTAGCATGATAAAAGATGAACCTCATACATGATAAAGATGCAGGCACCATGGTATTTTGCATCTGAAAAGGAGGGAAAGGGATGCTCGGGTTTGTGAACTATGTGAACCGGTGTGAAACATATAGAAAAATATATGGAACTAGGGTGCATAGTCCTAATACCCAAACTAGTGGGGTTGCCGGTTTGAATTTTAAGTTACTGACTTTTTTTGTTCAATCTTGTCTCCATAAGATACAATTAGTGTGTAAATTGTTTGTAATCAGTAGAGCTGAGTAGCCCAACTGGATGCTCTTGCTAAATTTACTATGTGGGTCGTGTTTCGATCCCCCACCAATCCATTATCGAATTTTTACTCTTTCCAGGGAAAAACATGGGGTGGACGTGGGATCGAAGGGTAGGAGGTCGCGTTTCTTTTACCTATTTTTGTGCGGGGATCAGGAGCAGCCCAGAAAATCGTGAAGGACACGGGATCGAAGGAGACGGACTATTCGGGAGGACGTGGGATCACAAGGTGGGAGACGAGTTGGTACTTTTGCAATCTGTCACACGGTTGCCAAATATCACTGTCCTATAAATAAATTATCTTTTGATTTATAGAAAACAACTATATGTCTGTATGTTGGTATACAGTAATAAGAAATAAGTATAACAAATGAAAAAGTTAGTGCAAACACCACATATAACTTAAATTGCTAAATACAAATAAGTTATGCATAAAACTATTATTAGGTGGATCAAGAAAATTATGATTTTTTACGCATAGCTAAAGTATATTTTTGAAAAATATGTTTCCATATGAACTACATAGGTGGGAAACATGAGTCAGGACGACCTGAACCTGGGTATATCTACACCCACTTTTCTAAAATGGGTTTCAAAATGCCAAAAAAAATAAAAATATCACGCGTACATCTGCGCAAAATATGTGCGCCGCCCAATGTTTTGCGAGTAAATAATTTTTATTTTGGCTCGGCCAAAAAGACAAATTTTAGTATTTCTAAATAGCATTCCACGACACTTTTTTTTTGTCTTTTTTGCACATATCAAAGGAAGTTGTCACGTCACCACGTGACACTCCTGGTAAGCAATCCAAACTTGATGAAAACTTGATGAAAAGAAGTTGTCACGTCTATGCATATCGTCACGTCTATGCATATCATCAATGGTACATGTACAGAAAGACAACCTGCACACTAGAATTAAACATGCCTTTTGATTTTCAAAAATAAATAAATTAAACGGGCCTAAACTGGTGTATCCAAGTTGGCCGCGTGCGTGCACAGCAAGGAAAAATACAGCCTGAGTTTCCAGAGACACACGGAAGCACGTAACATCAGTTTTCTATTGATTTGCGTGGCCTGATTGATTTCAAGCATAGGAGGCAAGTATCGAGTGCTAAAAGCCTACTTTTTTTCTCTCAATCCACCACGTTGGAGTAATTAACTACTACTATATCACATGCATGTACACGAGCTAGCACAATACTGTCCCTAGAAATAATTACAATTTTTTACATACAAGGTAAGGAATTTGGCACCCTCACACCTTCTCTAAAGGTTCAAGAGAGTCTATAGCAGTTGTATTAGCATAAAGTAAGACATTATAACTATATTATTTAAACCTTTAAATTTGATAATAACAAATAATAATAATAATCCAGTTCTGATATGCAGTCTACATATAGTCCAAAAATAGAAGCATAATACCTACGAAATAACCCTACTTGAATATATCAGGTCTGTATGACGAAGAATAACAGTTTTATTTCCAAGACAAATCCTCTCTATTATATCTTAAATATTTATTTTTGAAAGAAGCATACAAATCCATCAGTACATTTAGTACAAGTCGTTAAATATTACTATGAGAAATTGAGAGAATTCCAAATTACTAGAAGTACAATCATAAGAATAGCTACATGATGCCATTGCTTCATCACTAAACTTAGAACACAAATCAAAATGATGAAGCGGGTGCGGGAATAAATTGGAAGCAACAGAGCATGGCAAGCCTGATAAATAATTTAATCTGGGTATATTCCCAGATAAGCACAATTAGCATGAAATTAGCGAGATGGAATGTGTGAGAATATTTAGCTATTTTGGTGAATCCCTTAGATGGCCAATAAATATAACTGATGATAGATAAAATTATAATGCCTTAGATGGCCAAGAAATATAAATGATGATAGATAAAATCAAGATGCGTATCTCTCACAAAAAAATCAACATCCGTGGAACCCTCTTGAGGCAAGAGTATTCACAAAGCAAGATTCGCAACTACAATAAAACGAATATGGAGCACAAAGAAGGAGAAAATAAAAAAAGACTTCGATCAATGTTTAGATATCGTTCTTGGCGTTAAATTTCTAAAGAGGGCTTTGATAGAAATATAGACACCAATGGATTCAGAGATTTATAAGAGAAAAATAGAAAACATTATGATACTCTAATTGTGTGCATGGTGAATCATAGATTGCCTTAGACCTTTTAATCTACAAAGTATCAAAGTTTGGATGTTATTCTCGATGTAAATTTTCTCTGCAAACTATTGTTTGAAACTAGACACTAACAAATGTAGAGAAGTGGAAGATAAAAATCAAGAAAATGTAGCTTTGTGAATGAAGAAACATGCCTTATAAGCTAACTAATATGTACACTCAAAGAAAAGAGGTACTCCCACTGAATTCCAGATACTTTTCCTGAAGATATCCATATCGTTTGCAATGATTTCCTATAATTTGAATGGTACATCATATGTTGTGTAGTGGTGACCTAAGTAAAATTAAAATCTATGGACACAGATGACTAGATAGTAAACAATCTGAATAACTTTTTTCTCAATATGTATTCCAGCTATAATTGTAATACCTAACATCCTACTAATGTTAAGTTGTAATAGTATATGAGGAAACAGAAACAAAACAACACTGCTAAACCTAGCCGCGCAAATGCGCGAGTGACCCCGCTAGTTTTATTAAATTTTGAAAAAATAAGCGTGAGCGTTTTTCCAAAAAGAAAAGAGAGGGAAAGTTAAAAAAGAAAAGAAATAGTAGAGAATACAAAAAATAAATAGTGATAAAGGGACAGATTGAATCTGGGTGGGCCTAGCCACGAACTGAATTAGAAGAAAACAAAAAAAGTAAATATCCACTAGCATTAGGATGTCCTAGTTTTTCAGTGTGGTCCACCTTTGATCAAGAAAGTCTTGAGTTTGATTCACGTTAGATGCACCTATTTTTTTCTTTTAAAAAGAAAGTGTAACTGTTGAGGGCGCCGCAAGAAAAAAAAGACGCCGCGTATATGTACGCATGCCGCGTATCTATGTTGCTAAAAAGACTATCCTACCCTTTATTGTGAAGGGGTATAGAGAGATCTCAGCGCGGGGGGGGGGGGGTGAAGCAAAAGTGATTTTAAGTACTTAACATAGAAAGTTCTTTCATGCACTGAATTGTTTGTGTTTTGTGAATTTTCAAGCACTGAATTGAAGTGTGAATATTTAGCAGAATAATATTTAGTGTGCAGTATGGAAATGAGTATTGAATTTCATATACGTGAAATGTAGGATAAGAATTGTAGATTGTTCTGCTATAGATAAACATGGAGAAATTGATACCTTAATATGCAATTGGTGGTTTGGTAGTTGGAGGATGTTTGTCTGGATATCTTTGGTAACCCACCTACATGATAACAATGCAGGTGTATACTTCAATAGTGGATCAGATAACTATGTTGAATTTGTTTAACAAGTTATCGTGGTAAAATATTTTTTTACAAAGCGGTTAATTGAACATATCTTTGAAGATGTACTACCTTTTCCAGTGGATTCTATGTTGATGAAATGTCTTGAAGGTCCAATAAAAAGCCTTGATCGTTATTCGGGATGCACATCACCTACTACTCACATGGAAGGATTGGTGAAGTGATCTTGTGTATATTTAGTTAGAAGATCAACAACCTTTTGTTTGCTACTTAAATTTATTTCATTGTATAAACTCTGAAGAAAGAAAAGGGGGACCAGGCAAATATTTTCAAATAAGAACAAGTTCTGTTTTGTAGTTTTATTGAGTTCCTCCACGAGGAAAACCAATTCGGCTGTTCTAGTTAGACTATATTATGGATCACCAAGTTCTCCATAGCACTAGCTATGTGCTTAACATGCATGACCTATCAAGTAATAGATGTAAAACAAGCTCCCTCAACAGCGACAACAGAGAACTAAACACATATTTCTATGATAATCTATATGCCAGTGATTTTAGTTGGAGCAGCAGTAGCCAAATATGTCGATGGATAATCACCATGTGGAGTTTTTTCAAAGTGGTCAAGCAAGCTATTTCTTTATATCTTTTGTTTTGTGTGAAATGAATTCTAGTTTGTGTTGCATAAAAATATTATGCTTGGATAATGAAATATTGTTTGGTAATATACCATAGATTGTATTTTCATGTTGTCAACCCACCGATTTTCTTTCTTAGAGTGATATACAAGGTAACACTTAAAGAACCGTCATGCACAATGCCAGTGGCGGAGATTGGTGAAGATTGTTGAGGGGGCTAGTCTGAGTTGAGGGGGCAAAGAAGATAAGTCATGCATGGACTTTGAGAAAAAAATGTATTCAAGCCTAATAATTAAAGGTACACTTAAGAGTTTTCCTAGAGTAGAGGGGGCAATGTGTTGGGGAACGTAGTAATTTCAAAAAAATTCCTACGCACACGCAAGATCATGGTGATGCATAGCAACGAGGGGAGAGTGTGATCTACGTACCATGTAGATCGACAACGGAAGCGTTTGGTTGATGTAGTCGTACGTCTCCACGGTTCGACCGATCCAAGCACCGTTACTCCGGCACCTCCGAGTTCTTGGCACACGTTCAGCTCGATGACGATCCCCGGGCTCCGATCCAGCAAAGCGTCGGGGAGGAGTTCCGTCAGCACAACGGCGTGGTGACGATCTTGATGTTCTACCGTCGCAGGGCTTCGCCTAAGCACCGCTACAATATGACCGAGGTGGAATATGTGGAGGGGGGCACCGCACACGGCTAAGGAACGATCACGAAGATCAACTTGTATGTCCATGAGGTGCCCATTGCCTCAGTATATAAAGGATGGAGGAGGAGGAGGCCGGCCAAGGCTTGGTGCGGCCAGGATGTGGAGTCCTACTAGGACTCCAAGTCCTAGTAGGAGTCCACCAAGAGGGGAGGAAGGGAGAAGGAAGTGGAGGAGAAGGAAAGGTGGCCGGCCCCCTTTTCCCTAGTCCAATTCGGACTAGAGGGGAGGGGGGGCGCAGCTTCCCCTTGGCCCTTTCTCCTCTTCCCACTAAAGCCCATCAAGGCCCATTGCTTCTCCCGTAACTACCCGGTACTCCGAAAAATACCCGAATCACTCGGAACCTTTCCGATGTCCGAATATAGTCGTCCAATATATCGATCTTTACGTCTCGACCATTTCGAGACTCCTCGTCATGTCCCCGATCTCATCCGGGACTCCGAACTCCTTCGGTACATCAAAACTCATAAACTCATAATATAACTGTCATCGAAACCTTAAGCGTGCGGACCCTACGGTTCGAGAACAATGTAGACATGACCGAGACATGTCTCCGGTCAATAACCAATAGCGGGACCTGGATGCCCATATTGGCTCCTACATATTCTACGAAGATCTTTATCGGTCAGACCGCATAACAACATACGTTGTTCCCTTTGTCATCGGTATGTTACTTGCCCGAGATTCGATCGTCGGTATCCAATACCTAGTTCAATCTCGTTACCGGCAAGTCTCTTTACTCGTTCTGTAATACATCATCCCGCAACTAACTCATTAGTTGCAATGCTTGCAAGGCTTAAGTGATGTGCATTACCGAGAGGGCCCAGAGATACCTCTCCGACAATCGGAGTGACAAATCCTAATCTCGAAATACGCCAACCCAACATGTACCTTTGGAGACACCTGTAGAGCTCCTTTATAATCACCCAGTTACGTTGTGACGTTTGGTAGCACACAAAGTGTTCCTCCGGCAAACGGGAGTTGCATAATCTCATAGTCATAGGAACATGTATAAGTCATGAAGAAAGCAATAGCAACATACTAAACGATCGGGTGCTAAGCTAATGGAATGGGTCATGTCAATCACATCATTCTCCTAATGATGTGATCCCGTTAATCAAATAACAACTCTTTTGTTTATGGTTAGGAAACATAACCATCTTCGATTAACGAGCTAGTCAAGTAGAGGCATACTAGTGACACTCTGTTTGTCTATGTATTCACACATGTATTATGTTTCCGGTTAATACAATTCTAGCATGAATAATAAACATTTATCATGATATAAGGAAATAAATAATAACTTTATTATTGCCTCTAGGGCATATTTCCTTCAGTCTCCCACTTGCACTAGAGTCAATAATCTAGATCACATCACCACGTGATTAACATCGATAGTTCACATCATCATGTGATTAACACTCATAGTTCACATCGCCATGTGACCAACACCCAAAGGGTTTACTAGATTCAGTAATCTAGTTCACATCGCTATGTGATTAACACCCAAAGAGTACTAAGGTGTGATCATGTTTTGCTTGTGAGAGAATCTTAGTCAATGGGTCTGCCATATTCAGATCCACATGTATTTTACAAATTTCTATGTCAACAATGCTCTGCATGGAGCTACTCTAGCTAACGGCTCCCACTTTGAATATGTATCTAGACCGAGACTTAGAGTCATCTAGATTAGTGTCAAAACTTGCATCAGCGTAACCCTTTGCGACAAACCTTTTTGTCACGTCCATAATCGAGAAACATATCCTTATTTCACTAAGGATAATTCTGACCGCTGTCCAGTGATCTACTCCTAGATCACTATTGTACTCCCTTGCCAAATCAGTGCAGGGTATACAATAGATCTGGTACACAGCATGACATACTTTATAGAACCTATGGCCAAGGCATAGGGAATGACTTTCATTCTCTTTCTATCTTCTACCGTGGTTGGGCTTTGAGTCTTACTCAACTTCACACCTTGTAATACAGGAAAGAACTCTTTCTTTGACTGCTCCATTTTGAATTACTTCAAAATCTTGTCAAGGTATGTACTCATTGAAAAAACTTTTCAAGCGTCTTGATCTATCTCTATAGATCTTGAAGCTCAATATGTAAGTAGCTTCACCGAAGTCTTTCTTTGAAAAACTCCTTTCAAACACTCCTTTATGCTTTACATAATAATTCTACATTATTTCCGATCAACAATATGTCATTCACATATACTTATCAGAAATGTCGTAGTGCTCCCACTCACTTTCTTGCAAATACAGGCTTCACCGCAAGTCTATATAAAACTATATGCTTTGATCAACTCATCAAAGCGTATATTCCAACTTCGAGATGCTTGCACCAGTTCACAGATGGATCGCTGGAGCTTGCACATTTTGTTAGTACCTTTCGGATTGACAAAACCTTCTAGTTGCATCGTATACAATTCTTCTTCAATAAATTCATTAAGGAATTCAGTTTTGTTTATCCATTTGCCAGATTTCATAAAATGCGGCAATTGCTAACATGATTCGGACAGACTTAAGCATAGATACGAGTGAGAATCTCTCATCGTAGTCAACACCTTGAACTTGTCGAAAAACCTTTTGCGACAATTCTAGCTTTGTACATAATAACACTACTATCAGTGTCCATCTTCCTCTTGAAGATCCATTTATTTTTATGGCTTGCCGATCATCGGGCAAATCCATCAAAGTCCATACTTTGTTCTCATACATGGATCATATCTCAGATTTCATGGCCTCAAACCATTTCGCGGAATCTGGGCTCATCATCGCTTTCTCATAGTTCGCAAGTTCGTCATGGTCTAGTAACATGACTTCCAGAACAGGATTACCGTACCAGTCTGGTGCGGATCCTACTCTGGTTTACCTACGAGATTCGGTAGTAACTTGATCTGAAGTTACATGATCATCATCATTATCTTCCTCACTAATTGGTGTAGTAGTCACAAGAACAGATTTCTGTGATGAACTACTTTCCAATAAGGGAGAAGGTACAATTACCTTATCAAGTTTTCTACTTTCCTCCCACTCACTTCTTTCGAGAGAAACTCCTTCTCTAGAAAGTTTCCGAACTTAGCAACAAAAGTCTTGCCTTCGGATCTGTGATAGAAGGTGTACCCAACTGTCTCCTTTGGGTATCCTATGAAGACATATTTCTCCGATTTGAGTTTGAGCTTATCGAGATGAAACTTTTTCACATAAGCATCGCAACTCCAAACTTTAAGAAACGACAGCTTAGGTTTCTTGCCAAACCATAGTTCACACGGTGTCGTCTCAACGGATTTAGATGGTGCCCTATTTAACGTGAATGCAGCTGTCTCTAATGCATAACCCAAAAACGATAGTGGTAGATCGGTAAGAGACATCATAGATCGCACTATATCTAATAAAGTACGGTTATGACGTTCGGACACACCATTACACTATGGTGTTCTAGGTGGCGTGAGTGGTGAAACTATTTCACATTGTTTTAATTGAAGGCCAAACTCGTAACTCAAATATTTTACCTCTGCGATCATATCGTAGAAACTTTTATTTTCTTGTCATGATGATTTTCCACTTCACTCTGAAATTCTTTGAACTGTTCAAATGTTTCAGACTTATGTTTCATCAAGTAGATATCCCCATATCTGCTCAAATCATCTGTGAAGGTTAGAAAATAATGATACCTGCTGCAAGCCTTAATATTCATCGGACCACATACATCAGTATGTATGATTTCCAACAAATCTGTTGCTTGCTTCATTGTTCCGGAGAACGGCGTTTTAGTCATCTTGCCCATAAGGCATGGTTCGCAAGCATCAAGTGATTCATAATCAAGTGATTCCAAAAGCCCATCAGCATGGAGTTTCTTCATGCGCTTTACACCAATATTACCTAAACGGCAGTGCTACAAATAAGTTGCACTATCATTATTAACTTTGCATCTTTTGGTTTCAATATTATGATTATGTGTATCACTACGATCGAGATCCAACGAACTATTTTCATTGGGTGTGTAACCATATAAGGTTTTATTCATGTAAACAGAACAACAATTTATTCTCTTACTTAAATGAATAATCGTATCACAATAAACATGATCAAATCATATTCATGCTCAACGTAAACACCAAATAACACTTATTTAGGTTCAACACTAATCCCGAATTTATAGGGAGTGTGAGATGATGATCATATCAATCTTGGAACCACTTCCAACACACATCGTCACTTCACCCTTAACTAGTCTCTGTTTATTTTGCAACTCCCGTTTCGAGTTACTAATCTTAGCAACTGAACTAGTATCAAATACTGAGGGGTTGCTATAAACACTAGTAAAGTACACATCAATAACATGTATATCAAATATACTTATGTTCACTTTGCCATCCTTCTTATCCGCCTAATACTTGGGGCAGTTCCGCTTCTAGTGACCAGTCCCTTTGCAGTAGAAGCACTTAGTCTCAGGCTTAGGACCAGACTTGGGCTTCTTCACTTGAGCAGCAACTTGCTTGCCATTCTTCTTGAAGTTCCCCTTCTTCCCTTTGCCCTTTTCTTGAAACTAGTGGTCTTGTTAACCATCAACACTTGATGTTTTTCTTGATTTCTACCTTCGTCGATTTCAGCATCACGAAGAGCTTGGGAATTATTTTTGTCATCCCTTGCATATTATAGTTCATCACGAAGTTCTACTAACTTGGTGATGGTGACTAGAGAATTCTGTCAATCACTATCTTATCTGGAAGATTAACTCCCACTTGATTCAAGCGATTGTAGTACTCAGACAATCTGGGCACATGCTCACTAGTTGAGCGATTCTCCTCCATCTTTTAGCTATAGAACTTGTTGGAGACTTCATATCTCTCAACTCAGGTATTTGCTTGAACTATTAACTTCAACTCCTGGAACATCTCATATGCTCCATGACGTTCAAAACGTCTTTGAAGTCCTGATTCTAAGCCATTAAGCATGGTGCACTAAACTATCAAGTAGTCATCATATTGAGCTAGCCAAACGTTCATAACGTCTGCATCTGCTCCTGCAATAGGTCTGTCACCTAGCGGTGCATCAAGGACATAATTCTTCTGTGCAGCAATGGGATAAACCTCAGATTACGGATCCAATCTGCATCATTGCTACTAACATCTTTCAACACAATTTTTCTCTAGGAACATATCAAAATAAACATATGAAAGCAATAACGCGAGCTATTGATCTACAACATAATTTGCAAAATACTACCAGGACTAAGTTCATGATAAATTTAAGTTCAATTAATCATATTACTTAAGAACTCCCACTTAGATAGACATCCCTCTAATCCTCTAAGTGATCACGTGATCCAAATCAACTAAACCATAACCGATCATCACGTGAAATGGACTAGTTTTCAATGGTGAACATCGTTATGTTGATCATATCTACTATATGATTCACGCTCGACCTTTCGGTCTCCGTGTTCCGAGGCCATATCTGCATATGCTAGGCTCGTCAAGTTTAACCCGAGTATTCTGCGTGTGCAAAACTGGCTTGCACCCGTTGTAGATGGACGTAGAGCTTATCACACCCGATCATCACGTGGTGTTTGGGCACGACGAACTTTGGCAACGGTGCATACTCAGGGAGAACACTTCTTGATAATTTAGTGAGAGATCATCTTATAATGCTACCGTCAATCAAAGCAAGATAAGATGTATAAAAGATAAACATCATATGTAATCAAAATATGTGACATGATATGGCCATCATCATCTTGCGCCTTTGATTTCCATCTCCAAAGTACTGTTATGATCTCTATCGTCACCGGCATGACACCATGATCTCCATCATCTTGATCTATATAAATGTGTCGTCACGTGGTCGTCTCGCCAACAATTGCTCTTGCAACTATTGCTATCGCATAGCAACAAAGTAAAGCAGTTATTGGGCGCTTGCATCTTATGCAATAAAGAGACAACCATAAGGATTTTGCCAGTTGCCGATAACTTCAACAAAACATGATCATCTCATACAACAACGTATATCTCATCACGTCTTGACCATATCACATCACAACATGCCCTGCAAAAACAAGTTAGACGTCCTCTACTTTGTTGTTGCAAGTTTTACGTGGCTGCTACGGGCTTAAGCAAGAACCAATCTTACCTACACATCAAAACCACAACGATAGTTTGTCAAGTTGGTGCTGTTTTAACCTTCGCAAGGACCGGGCGTAGCCACACTCGGTTCAACTAAAGTTGGAGAAACTGTCACCCGCTAGCCACCTTTGTGCAAAGCACGTCGGGAGAACCGGTCTCGCATAAGCGTACGCGTAATGTCGGTCCGGGCCGCTTCATCCAACAATACCGCCGAACCAAAGTATGACATGCTAGTAAGCAGTATGACTTATATCGCCCACAACTCACTTGTGTTCTACTCGTGCATATAACATCAACACATAAAACCTAGGCTCGGATGCCACTGTTGGGGAACGTAGTAATTTCAAAAAAATTCCTACGCACACGCAAGATCATGGTGATGCATAGCAACGAGGGGAGAGTGTGATCTACGTACCATGTAGATCGACAACGGAAGCGTTTGGTTGATGTAGTCGTACGTCTCCACGGTTCGACCGATCCAAGAACCGTTACTCCGGCACCTCCGAGTTCTTGGCACACGTTCAGCTCGATGACGATCCCCGGGCTCCGATCCAGCAAAGCGTCAGGGAGGAGTTCCGTCAGCACAACGGCGTGGTGACGATCTTGATGTTCTATCGTCGCAGGGCTTCGCCTAAGCACCGCTACAATATGATCGAGGTGGAATATGGTGGAGGGGGGCACCGCACACGGCTAAGGAACGATCACGAAGATCAACTTGTGTGTCCATGGGGTGCCCCTTGCCTCAGTATATAAAGGATGGAGGAGGAGGAGGCCGGCCAAGGCTTGGTGCGGCCAGGATGTGGAGTCCTACTAGAACTCCAAGTCCTAGTAGGAGTCCACCAAGAGGGGAGGAAGGGAGAAGGAAGTGGAGGAGAAGGAAAGGTGGCCGGCCCCCTTTTCCCTAGTCCAATTCGGACTAGAGGGGAGGGGGGGGGGGCGCAGCATCCCCTTGGCCCTTTCTCCTCTTCCCACTAAAGCCCATCAAGGCCCATTGCTTCTCCCGTAACTACCCGGTACTCCGAAAAATACCCGAATCACTCGGAACCTTTCTGATGTCCGAATATAGTCGTCCAATATATCGATCTTTACGTCTCGACCATTTCGAGACTCCTCGTCATGTCCCTGATCTCATCCGGGACTCCGAACTCCTTCAGTACATCAAAACTCATAAACTCATAATATAACTGTCATCGAAACCTTAAGCGTGCGGACCCTACGGTTCAAGAACTATGTAGACATGACCGAGACACGTCTACGGTCAATAACCAATAGCGGGACCTGGATGCCCATATTGGCTCCTACATATTCTACGAAGATCTTTATCGGTCAGACCGCATAACAACATACGTTGTTCCCTTTGTCATCGGTATGTTACTTGCCCGAGATTCGATCGTCGGTATCCAATACCTAGTTCAATCTCGTTACCGGCAAGTCTCTTTACTCGTTCTGTAATACATCATCCCACAACTAACTCATTAGTTGCAATGCTTGCAAGGCTTAAGTGATGTGCATTACCGAGAGGGCCCAGAGATACCTCTCCGACAATCGGAGTGACAAATCCTAATCTCGAAATACGCCAACCCAACATGTACCTTTGGAGACACCTGTAGAGCTCCTTTATAATCACCCAGTTACGTTGTGACGTTTGGTAGCACACAAAGTGTTCCTCCGGCAAACGGGAGTTGCATAATCTCATAGTCATAGGAACATGTATAAGTCATGAAGAAAGCAATAGCAACATACTAAACGATCGGGTGCTAAGCTAATGGAATGGGTCATGTCAATCAGATCATTCATCTAATGATGTGATCCCATTAATCAAATAACAACTCTTTTGTCCATGGTTAGGAAACATAACCATCTTTGATTAACAAGCTAGTCAAGTAGAGGCATACTAGTGACACTCTGTTTGTCTATGTATTCACACATGTATTATGTTTCCGGTTAATACAATTCTAGCATGAATAATAAACATTTATCATGATATTAGGAAATAAATAATAACTTTATTATTGCCTCTAGGGCATATTTCCTTCACAATGGCCCCCTTTGCCTCCCATGAAGCTCTGTCACTGTATAATGCCAAAGGACCAAATGACGGGGCAAAGAGCACCTTTCCTTCTAGTTAATTATCGTTCCCAAAAAGAAGAGAAGGAGCGTATTAATCTGTCTTGTCCCATTCAAGAACAACGGTTGTCCCTAAGTTAACTTCATTATAACAAGACCTTTCTTGCATCCATAATAGTTGTATATGATGGGTAACGACTACTCGTCGCACCTTGGGACACTCTCATACTAGACAGACTTATCAACTGATGATCAAAATGTGAGCATCCCAGACGTGAACCTGACACCCGTGGTCGGCAGCCACATGTTGCACTCGATGGACTGCCCCATGGTGAAGTTACTGGCCTTGGCCTGGCTCATATTCACGTGGTAGCCCGGCCACCTCACCCATCCGCCGTCGCTGGCGCTAGGGGCCGTGTCATGTACTCCCCATAGTAGATGGTGCCGAGCGTGGTCTGGTTGTCGTCCCATGCAAGCCATACCTCAGGCTGCACCACGGCGCCGATGTAGGACTACATGAACACCACTCACGAGTACGCCTTCCACGGCCGGTGCAGGAAGGTATACGGGCAGGACAGATTAATGCTCTCCTTCTCTCCTCGTTGGGAATGATAATTAACTAGAAGGAAAAGGCGATCTTTGCCCTGCCGTTTGGTCCTTTGGTGATGTGCAGTGGTGGAGCATCATGGGGGCCAAAGGGGGCCATTGCCCCCTCTACTCTAAGAAAACACTTAAGTGTACCTTTAATTATTAGGCTTGAATATAAAAAATTACTCGGTCACATAAGAATGTTTTCAAATAATAGTTTATATGAATATGGTTGCCTAATATATACTAGAAACCACTATTAAAATTGTATGTATGATTTAGAAATATCTACCATGTTGTTCGATAATATTAAAAGATATATGAACAAATACATAGATATGCAAATATATGTGTATAACTATATAGTTTATGCAATATTTGAAAATAGGAATTTTTAACAAGAGATATTGTAAATCATAGTATAATTTAGATTTTGTAGAACCAAAAAAATCATTGATATACATTACAATTGTGTAATGATGAATATATTATTTGAAAACATTCTTATGTGACTGGGTAATAGAAAATTGTATTAATTATAATATGGTGCACTTATTTTAAAATAAGTATATAAGTTCAGTATGAAATACCTTTCTCAGTTAATCGAATGTAAACACAGAGTACTTGCATTTTCATGCTCAGAGTATTTCTAATTGGCCCGTTAAAAAACTTTAAAGAAGTAAATATTCAATTTTGCTCCTCTAAATCGCAGTTGGCCAATTTTTTATCGGCATTACAGGAGTACAAATTATACTCCGCAGCTGCGCCGACCCTTTTATTTACTCCACCGCCCACCCATGGAGTAAATTTTTTCCTCTCCTCACTGCTCAACCTCACCCATCCAGCGTCTCCCAATCCCTGCTGCAATGCACCTTGCATCCTCGTCGATGTGACACCGCATCCACTTCGGCGCTTCCTCGCCGCCCAAATGGTCGGATCCAGCCGCCACAGGTCCTAGTCGCCAATTAGAAGGACAGATCCACGCCGCCATGCACAACTATCTTGAGCAAGAGGTCATGGTGGTTCCTCCCACGGTTATGTGTCTTCCTCCTGGATCCCAGACCTGCCACCATCGTCAGCACCACAGAGGAGGTACCATGACGTGCATCACCGACCATGGGGGACATGGTTATCCGAGATCACGGACCACGACACCCATCGCCGCATTTGGATCGGCTACTTCCAGTTTGCAGCACAGGTGGCATGGGTGTATGACATCTAGGTGATGTATCTCTATGGCGCCCGTGCGCGGCTCAACTTCCCCTTCGGCGCTCTCATGCCGGATTTGGCCCCAATTGACCCCAGAGTGGCGCTCTCATGCCGGATTTGGCCTCAATTGACCCCAGAGTGGTCTCCCGTTATGAGCCGCAGGAGAACTCGGAAGCCTATGAGCGCCTCGAGGCAGAGCATGATGACAAGGATTACATGGCCGAGCTCCGCCATCGGGTATCTGAAGTGCATTGAGGAGGAGTGCTGGCACTTTGAGTTGTATAAGGTGGGGACGACCTACAGAGCCGGGCCATCCAGTGTGTCTGCCATCGACCTTTGCTCCAGCAACGGCTTCGGGTCCAGGGTTGACGACGGAGACGGCTCTGATGATGGAGCGGGCGAGGGAGGTAGCGACAACAACAACGATGAGGACATGAACGGCAAGCCAAATTGGGAGAAGATCATGACCAAGGAGGACTAGTTCTTTTTAAGTTTTCATGCAAATTTAGTTTAGATCTCATTTTAATTTTGTAATATAGTTTATGCTAGTAGTTTGAATTGAGTTTGATGGATTGCTTTGAATCAATTTTGCATGAATTTGTGTTTAACTGTTTTTAACGAGTTAAGTTTAAGGATTCGGCTAGGAACTGCTAAATTTTAACGGAGCAAATTTGAGGAGTTAAAGGATAAGAAGCCATACACAGATCTAAATTTTGAGGGTTCGGTTAGAGATGCTCTCAAGTACGAATGAGAGGAAATTCAGGGAGACCAAAACTTGCTTAGGTATGTGATTGATTGATTTGTAGATATGTTTGGGCCACTTGAGATGACCAAAATAAAAAATAGTGAGATAGATTCTCAGCAAATAAATGCATGAGTCAAATAGCTTTTAACCTCGTACTAAAAATACTCCAAATTTATAACGGAGCAAATAAAAAATGTTTCATTTGGTATGAAGTACTAAGAATCTGCAAACAAGAAATCAAATGAATTTGAATGGTCTTTTTTATAAAGGTAAAAGGTGCGTCAAGTGTTCATGATCTTTATAAATGCTAAGAATAAGTCAAGTGTGTTTCTTATAATGGCTAAAACACTCTTGGGGACATAAGGAAATCGCGTAAGGTTATTTTAACCACGATGAATTAAGTTATTGTCCATTGCTTTGATACGTGTTGTGTGGGTGGACCGGCGCTATGGTACTGTCCTGACTTGAACAAATACCTACTTATAATTATACCTTCTATGCAAACATCTAAAACTGCAAGATAAGTAATTAAGATAGATCTAACCATAGCATTAAACAGTTGGATCCAAAATAGCCCATCATAAAACAATTCATAAACTGGGGTTTAGGTTTCTATCATTCCCTCAACCCACCATTTACAAACTAATTATACAATGTCTTCTCCTAGGCCCAAAGATGGTGAGTGTCATGTAGTCGACATTCACATAATTCCACAATGTATTCCCCTAGTCCGGTATCCAAATCATCTCGTTACCATCCACAGGGTTTACAGTTTCATTAGAAACTACAATGATCCTCTCCTAAACAGTGGAACAAATTCTACCTTCATTTTTCTTCATGCATAACAAGCACGATCTCCTCAACTACTGTAGTAACTCGGTTGCCCTCTGTGTCACTATCATAGTTTTCTTGCTTATGCCCTTGCTTTTCCTTTTCTTTTTTCTCTTTCTTGCACTTATCACATTACCACTTAATGTGAACCTTCTCATGGCAGTGTTGGCACTCATAATCAACATGCTTGCCTCATGATTTGTTTCTACCTTTTTCAGCTCCTTTACCTGGACCTATGATCTTGCTGCTCCCCTGGACTGAGTAACAAGCATTTCCGAATTTGGGGAAGAACTAGCTTCAACCACCTTTCTGGGCTCTTCCTTTAGTACCCTGGTTTTCACAAGATATCAATTGACAACTCCATTAGGTGATGAATTGCAAATAGTGATCTTAAAGGTCTGCAAGTTGTCCGGTAATTTGCTAGTATCAACAAGGTTCTCACTTTAGCTTCAATGTAATTCCCATTGAAGAAAGTTGATTTATAATGCCTTGGAATGTATTCACATGATCTACAATTTAAATGCCCTCTTTGTACCTCAAACACATGAATTGTTTGATCAAGAACATCTTGTTTGTACCTTTCTTTCGGACAAACAACTCCTCCAATTTCTACCATAAGATGTGTGCATGTGTCTCATCAATGATATGGCTCAAAACATTATCATCGATGCATTGTCGAATCAACCCACGAACTTGGCAATGAAGCACCTTACACTAATATTCACTAATTCCCCCCCAACATCTTAGTGGAGAACACTGGCTTCCAATATTCATCGACATATAATAGTTCCTCTATCTTCCCCTTCTATGCTTGCTAATTTCTACCATTCAAAGTTATCATCATGTTGGTATTCATATCCATCTTTCACTACAAGAAAAATCAACAATTATCTCAAAGCAAACCAAAACTCTAATGCCACTTCGTGGGGCTGGACAACAAAGATGTGATGCACAAATTCATTGGCATGACAAATATGCACACTAAACAACCCCCTCACTTATAGTGAACTTCAAGGACAGTTTCAACCAACAAGTAAGCAACAGAATAAACTCAAACAACATGCACATGTGACACAAGATTTAACGTGAAAAACATCCTCAGTTTGAGCATGAAACACTATGGTTGTGGACCGACTGGTCGACACAACTTCACTATGAGAATGAAGAGTACAAAGTCTTGTGTAAAACCTCTAGAGATATTTACAACACACTCTCTATGTTGTGAACCGGCAACAAGGCAAGATTTTAGTAAAACAAAGTTTAAACAACTTTCTCCTCCCATATGTATTTTGCATAATTGATGTCGCTTGAAACTGCGTCGGTATTTCCCCAAAGAGGAAGGGATGATGTAGTACAACTATGGTAGGTATTTCCCTTAGTTATGAAACGAAGGTATCAATCTAGTACGAGAACCAAGCAACATTATGTAAACAGTACCTGCACACAAAGAACAAATACTTGCAACCCGATGACCCTCCCTTTTTTGATGTCTTGAATCCATGCCAGTATTTTCCCCAAAGAGTATGGGATGATGCAGTACAACTAAGGTAGGTAGATCCCGCAGTTATGAAACCAAGTTTATTGAACCAGTTGGTGAACCAAGCAACACTATGTAAACGGTACCTGCACACAAAGAACAAATACTTGCAACCCGACGCGAAAGAGGGGTTGTCACGGGAAACCACAGCCACCTATGGGGCCAAAGGGCCCCTTGCTGGTTTGGCGGGGGGACATCACGTTGCACAAAGAGCAGACGAGCGTGGGGCAGTGTGGTAGGGATCACACAAGCAATTTACCCAGGTTCGGGCCACCGCGAGGCGTAAAACCCTACTCCTGCTTTGGGGGATTGATGGTGGAAGAGTGGTGGTGGAGCGTAGTACACTTGCCCGACAAGGGAGGCAGTGGCTACGCGCGAGTGGGGTGTGAGTTATCCAATCTTCTAACCCTTTCTACGGTTGCTATGGGCCTCCTTTTATAAATTAAGGGGCTACCATAATGGCAAAGTGGTCATTATGCACTGATAAGATAGCAAACAGTGCTATCATACCTAACTCTGCAGGTTGACAGGGGCGCATTAAAATGTGCCGCTCAACATCACATCATTGGGTGCCCAACAAGCCTTGCCGGGCTATCTCGCCAGCTCCATGCCTACTTGCTTGACACATGGCAGGACGGGTGTCAATTATAGGCATCTCCTATAGAAAGAGGCTTCCATGTGGCGAATGGCTGCCACTTAGTCACCTTGCGGCTTGACACCACACCGATTGATGACATGGGTCGTGGCGGAGTGGTTGGGTGAGGTGGTTCTGCCTTCGCGAGTCCTGGCAGGCCCTGCCGGGATGCCTTGGACGTCTTCTTCCGGGGGTTGCCCCGTCCTTGCCGATCTCGCTTGCCCGGTAAGGGAGACTTTTCTCCTAGGGGTGTCTTGCTTCTCTGGCTTGAAATCAGTCATCTTGATCTGCATATTGGTTCTTTGATGCTCTTGGTTCCTTGTGTTCTGACATGGGTTGGTGTTGTATTCTTGTTCCCGCAACTGTGCATAGTCTGGGCAACAGACCCAGGGTGTGTTGCACCGCTAGAAGCCCCCGGGCCTGCCCCGAACACGCTGCCGAGTGTCGTCGGGGTAGGGACTAATAAGTGCATGGGCGAGGGTGCTGAAGAGGCTAGTCTCTTGAGGTCTTCTTTGCTTCTTCATTAATCTTGGGTCCATGCAAGTTTCTAGTTTCCCCACGCGTCGTGCGCAATGCTGTGGAAGAACTTTTGATCGTGGCCCGCGGATTCTCCTCGCCCCATGACTGATACGTCTCCAATGTATCTATGATTTTTGATTGTTCCATGCTATTATATTATCTGTTTTGGATGTTTAATGAGTTTATTATGCACGTTTATATTATTTTTGGGACTAACCTATTAACGGAAGGCCCAGTTCAAATTGTTGTTTTTTGTCTATTTCAGTGTTTCGCAGAAACGGAATATCAAACGGAATGAAACCTTCGCGAGGATCTTTTTTGGAACAAACGCAATCTAGGAGATTTGGAGTGGATGTCAAGGAAGCAGCGAGGTGGCCACGAGGTAGGGCGGCGCGTCCAGGGGGCTAGGCGCGCCCCCACCCTCGTGGGCCCCTCGCAGCTCCACCGAGCTACTTCTTTCGCCTATATATACTCTTATACCCTGAAAACATCCAGGAGAGCCACGAAACCACTTTTCCACCGCCGCAACCTTCTGTCCCATGAGATCCCATCTGGAGACCTTTTCCGGCGATCTGCTAGAGAGGGATTCGATCACGGAGGGCTTCTATATCAACACCATAGCATCTCCGACGATGTGTGAGTAGTTTACCACAGACCTTCAGGTCCATAGTTATTAGCTAGATGGCTTCTTCTCTCTTTTTGGATCTCAATACAAGTTCTCATCGATGTTCTTGGAGATCTATTCGATGTAATTCTTTTTGCGGTGTGTTTGCCGTGATCCGATGAATTGTTGGTTTATGATTAAGATTATCTATGAACAATATTTGATTCTTCTCTGAATTCTTATATGCATGATTTTATATCTTTGCAAGTCCTGTCAAATTATCAGTTTGGTTTGGCCTACTAGATTGATCTTTATTGCAATGGGAGAAGTGCTTAGCTTTGGGTTCAATCTTGTGGTGTCCTTTCCCAGTGATAGTAGGGGCAGCAAGGCACATATTGTATTGTTGCCATCGAGGATAAAAAGATGGGGTTTATATCATATTGCTTGAGTTTATCCCTCTACATCTGTCACATCCTAGTTAGCCATGCATTAGAGTGTTGCATCATGTTTACTCTTTCATCAGAAACTTGAAATGGGGATCTGTGAAACCCTCAGAATCTTTTTGAAAATGACCCAAATAAAAATTTCTCCAAAAGGGTCCAAGAAAATGCTCATGTTGCTCTCTGAAAATATTGGACAGAGATAATAATCAAACCAATATTTTTGAGAGCTCATAGGTATTTATTTTGGGCATTTGGAATTAATGCATAAATATTTGCATTGGAAATATATTAGTTATATATATATTAATATATGTCCAAATATTATGCCAACTATAAAGGAGCTCTGGAATAATATATATAGCTCCTGCAAAAATTGGCATAAGTTAAATAAATGATTTAATATATTATTTAAATCAAAACAAATGTCAGAAATTAGAAAACAGAAAATAATTAACAGGAGGAGCTTACCTGGGCTCCTCCACTGTGCGGCCCAGCCAGCTGGCTGGCCCAGCCAGCGGCCGGCCCAGCCCACCTCCCTCCTCTGTCGTCTTCGTCCCGACAGAGGGAGGGGAGTGTGGCCGGCGCGCGCGTGCGCCACCGCGCCACGCCACCTCTCTCCCTGCTTGCCTGCCCTCCCCTCCTCGCTCGATGCCCCGGACGACGCCACGCCTCTCCCCTGCTCTCTCTCACTCTCCCTCAGTTCCTCCCTCCTCCCCTCGCTCTCCCTCTCACACGGCCGAACACCACCGTCGCCACCGTTCGCCACAGCAGCCGTCTCCGGCCACCCCTCGCTCCCCCGACTAGCTCAGCAGCTCCGCCACGACCCCCTCTTCCTCCCCACCGCTCCACGGTCCTCCAGAAGCCCTGCATCGCCGCCACGTCGCCGTTCCCCTCCTCGGGCTCCGACCACCCTCGCCGTCGATTCGCCGTCTCCAGCGCGTCCCCGAGCCCGCTTCGACGCCCATTGCAACCGCGGTGAGCTACGCCACCGTTTCCCCCTCTCCTCCCCCTCGTTCCCCCACCGTAGCCTCCTCCCCACCACGGCCGAACCTCCGCCGTCGCCGAGCTCGCCGTCGACGCAGCTCCGGTGACCATTTGGTCACCCCGGCGAGTCCAACGAGTTCGCAAGACCCCGTAGAGCATCCCTAGCGCCTCGCTTCGCTCGCCTTCGAGCTCCAACCCTGTTCCCGTGCACGACCGAACCCCGGCGGCCGCAGCCGAGCTCGCCGCCGTCGACTCCGGCCACCCCAGGCCCAGCCACGACCACCGTTCGACGCGCGGGAGCAAGAGCTTTCCAACGAGCCCAAGCACGGCCTCTCCCGTGCCCTATAGCGCGATTCCGCATCGCGCCGCCGTCTCGGGCCTCGCCGGCGTTACGTCGCCGGTGGGTTTGACCCACTTTGACCACGGCAGGACACCCCCTGAGTCCCTGACAGGTGGGCCCAGCCCTGTAGCTAATTAGGATTAGCGCTAACCACTGTTAGTTAACCCCCTGACACTGACTAGTGGGCCCCAGCGCCACTAATTAGTAATTAGGATTAAATTAACCCTGTTTAACCCCCCTGTCACTGACGTGTGGGCCCCACACGTCAGGTTTGACTTCAGCCAGCCGCAGTTGACCACTGACGTCATGCTGACGTCATGCTGGCGCAATAATTATAATTTCTGGATTTAATTTAAATCAGGAAATTCCAGAATATTATTTAAACTTCAAAAATTCATAACTTTTATTCTGTAACTCCAAATTGGACAAATTATATATGAAAAATGATCAAAAAAATCCAATCTACCCATCTGTACTATTTTCATGCATGATCAAACAAGTTAAATTGATGTTTCAAGCAGAACAAGGAAAAGCACTTAAAGAGACCATGTTGAGTTTGAAATTTGAATCTATGATTCAAATTTGTTCAAACCCTTCTGGTTTTAGTTGCATTAGCCCAACACACTCATATTGCTATGTTTCATGCATGCATCATATTGTTGCACATTGTTTGGTGATGGTTGTGTATCGGTGTCCTTTGCGACAGGTTCTGCCTCCGAGGAGTACCGTGATTACCCTAACGAAGAACCGTATCAGTGCATCGAACCATCAGGCAAGCAACCAACCATTTGATCATATCGATACAATCCCATGTTCTCGCTCCTGCTCTCTTTTACTGCATTAAGACAACGCGTTTCAAACTGCTGTGTGCTACGGTAGTTGAACCCATTTCCTCTACATGACCTGTCATTGCCACAGTAACTAGATGAAACCCACTAGCATGTGTAGGAGTTGATTGAGCCATGTGTATGTGTTGTTCCTACCTTGCTATGCCTGCTATGCTTAGAGTCGTGTCAGGTCTGGTTCATCTGGGTGATGGGCTAGAGTGAAATGTTAATGTCGGTAATGAGAGTGGTGTGGTGAACACGATTTGGTAAAGGTATCGATGAGAGGCCATGTAGGAGTACATGGTGGGTTGTTTCATTGAAGCCGACCTTAAGCACTGAGATCTGTATATGTGATTTAAGATACAGCTACTACCATGCATTGGGCCCTGAAATATGACCCCGCTCGACTTCTTATTCACCCTAGCTCTCTGTCCAGGAGTTGCAAGTAGTTTCTGGTGTTTGTAGCCTACTGGAGGCCGTGGACAGCGCTGACCGTAGGGGTGGGCTGTGATGCGGTAGGTACGTGGCCGGGTGTACCGAATACCCGTTAGGTATCTCGGGAACCCTGTTCACATCGTTCGGGGCCGTATGGGAAACCTCGGCCGGACTCCCTGCGGATGGAACCTGAATAGGCGATAAACCTGGACTAGAGGCTTAAGTGTTTAGGTAGGTCGTGGTCTACACCCACGTCGGCTTTCGCTTGAAGTCTGCCGAGCACATGTCGTGTGCAGACGCTAAGTGGTGGAAACATGTATGAAGAAGTACACCCCTGCAGGGTTAACATGATCTATTCGAATAGCCGCGTCCGCGGTAAAGGACTACTTGGTTGCCTATACAGTTCATAGACAAGTAAATGGAAACTACTAAAAGCCTCAAGATAAGTGTGAGTGCCGAGGATGGCTCTTCCGTAGGAAGACGGAGGTGGATCCTCGGTAGTGTATTGAAGTGGTGAGTAGTGGACTCGTGTGCGCAAAACCATTTCAAGTTGGAGTATCGTAGGATAGTCTAGCCAAGAGTCAAAGCTGGCTTGCTGCAATAACTCCACCAACCCTTCTTGATACTATGCATGTATGTAGGATCTGATGTAAGTCTTGCTGAGTACCTTTGTACTCATGTTGCTATAATCTACATTTTTACAGAAGACGCTGCAACCCCTTCTGATGGGTTCTATGTAGACGTTGACATCAACGAGTAGGCTAAAGACCCAGGTGGTGACCCTGAGCTTGTGAAGGACCACGTAGTATAGCTAGGCTTTCCAAGCCTCTTTTATTTTACTAGTTGTCTGTACTCAGACAAGTTACTTCCGCTGCTGGTTTGTATGACTGTATGACTTGTATGTCGGGTCGTGAGACCCGTACCTTTGTGTATGTTATGTATGGCTCCCTGAGCCTTAAATAAAGTACTTGTGTCATAGAGTCATGTTGTGATGATTCGTTGTATTTGCACATATCGAGCATATTGTGTGTATGATTGAAATGCTTGGTATGTGTGGGATCTGACTATCTAGTTGTTTATCTTTAGTAGCCTCTCTTACCGGGAAATGTCTCCTAGTGTTACCGCTGAGCCATGGTAGCTTGCTATTGCTCTGGAACACTTAGGTTGGCCGGCATGTGTCCTTCTTCGTTCCTGTGTCTGTCCCTTCGGGGAAATGTCACGCTTTGAGTACCGGAGTCTTGTTAGCCCGCTACAGCCCGGTTTACCGGAGTCCTGTTAGCCCAGTGCTACAGCCCGGACCCACTTGCTGATGACCGACACGTTCGAAGCTGGGTCATGGATGCCTGTCCCTGTAAGTCTGTGCCACTTTGGGTTTACAACTAGTCATGTCAGCCCGGGCTCCTTATCATATGGATGCTAGCGACACTATCATATACGTGAGCCAAAAGGCGCAAACGGTCCCGGGAAAAGGTAAGACGACACCCGTGGGGATACCGTGCATGAGGCCGCAAAGTGATATGAGGTGTTACCGGCTAGATCGATGTGACATCGAGTCGGGGTCCTGACAGCGTTGGCATCAGAGCAGGACTGCCTGTAGGTTCTCCAAGCCAAACTGGTCGATGTTGAGTCTAGAAATTCTTTAGTTATATGTAAGGGAATTGTTTGTGGGTTGGAACGTAAGGCTCTTTTTACTCCTTATACCTTATGACTTTCTGATCTGAGTCAGTCCATTCTTCCACCGGGGGTTAAGGAATTAGGATCTGTTCTCTCTATCAGGATCACGAGTTACTAATCAGTAGTACCTTATAAGTTTGATGATTACAAGCCTAGTTCAGTCCTACTACCACCTTATGTTGTTAGAATGGTTTCAGAACTTTGATATGATGATGTTGAGTTCGTAATAGATCTCATTCCAGGAACCGTTCCAATTGCTAGAAGACCCTATAAGATGGCACCCCTAGAACTAGCCGAGCTTAAGAAACAACTCGATGAGTCCTTGAAAAAGGGTTTCATCCGACCTAGCTCATCTCCGTGGGCTTGCCCCGTCCTATTCGTTAAGAAGAAGGATGGTACGGACCGGATGGTTGTAGATTACCGACCTGTCAATTTGGTCACAATCAAGAACAAATATCCACTTCCCAGGATCAACGATCTGTATGATCAGCTCGCTGGATCCTCAGTCTTCTCCAAGATGGATTTGAGGTTGGGCTACCATCAAATCAAAATCAGAAACGGGGACATTCCTAAAACGGCTTTTGTTACTCGTTATGGCCAATACGAGTACACCGTCATGTCCTTCGGTTTAACCAACGCTCCAGCCACCTTTTCTCGGTTAATGAACTCAATCTTCATGGAGTATTTGGATAAATTCGTCGTAGTTTATCTCGATGATATACTCATCTACTCCAAGAACGAGGAAGAACATGCCGAACATTTAAGGCTAGTGTTGAAGAAACTTCGAGAGCATCGCCTTTATGCCAAATTTTCGAAATGTGAATTCTGGTTGTCAGAAGTGACCTATCTGGGTCATGTAATATCTGGTAAAGGTATTGCTGTTAATCCTGAGCGAGTTCAAGCCGTCCTTAATTGGACTCCACCTGAATCGGTCAAGCAAGTTCGGAGTTTTCTAGGCTTAGCGAGCTATTGTCGTCGCTTTGTCGAGAACTTCTCCAAAGTTGCTAAACCTCTAACCGAACTCCTCAAGAAAGATAAGAAGTTCGAATGGACTCCACAATGTGAGCACAGCTTTCAGGAACTGAAAAGACGCCTGACCTCTGCTCCCGTACTGGTACCGCCAGACTTTTCCAAGGACTTTGTTATCTACTGCGACGCCTCGCGACAAGGACTAGGTTGCATTCTTATGCAAGATCGACACGTAATTGCTTACGCTTCACGGCAATTGCACCCACATGAGGAGAATTATCCTACTCATGATCTAGAGCTTGCAGCCGTAGTCTATGCACTTAAGACCTGGCGACATTACCTCCTCGGTAATCGTTGCGAAATATTCACTGATCACCAAAGTCTGAAGTACATTTTCACCCAACCGGATTTGAATCTCAGGCAGAGACGTTGGGTTGAATTGATCACAGACTTCGACTTAGGAATAACCTACACCCCAGGGAAAGCCAACGTCATGGCTGATGCGCTAAGTCGTAAATCTTATTGTAACAACCTGATGTTACAACAAAGTCAACCGCTTCTCCATGAGGAATTTCGGAAGCTTAACCTTCACATTGTACCTCAAGGTTTTCTTTCCACCTTGGTGGCAAAACCTACTCTTACGGATCAAATCATCGCTGCCCAAAGGCGAGATAAGGGAATATCTAAAATCAAAGAGAACATTGCTAGTGGAGGTGCTAGTTGTTTCTCCACAAATGATCATGGTGTTGTGTACTTTGAGAACCGTCTAGTGGTTCCCAAGAACCAGCATCTACGGCAGTTGATCCTTAAAGAAGCTCATGAATCTCCTCTCACTATTCATCCCGGTAGTACTAAGATGTATCAGGACCTACGCCAGAGGTTCTGGTGGACTAGGATGAAGAGAGAAATTGCTCAGTTTATTGCTAATTGCGACGTCTGTCGTCGTGTAAAAGCAGAGCACCAACTGCCTGCTGGCACCCTTCAACCCTTAGCTATTCCTGAATGGAAATGGGATAAAATTGGTATGGATTTCATTACCGGTTTTCCCAGGACCAAGAGAGGGAATAATCCTATTTTCGTCGTGGTCGATCGTCTTTCCAAAGTAGCCCATTTCTTACCTGTTCGTGAGAGTATAACCGCTAGTCAGCTGGCAGATTTGTACATCTCCCGAATAGTGTCTCTCCATGGTGTTCCTTTGGAAATTAACTCGGATCGAGGAAGTCTTTTCACCTCTCGATTTTGGGAAAGTTTCCAAAATGCTATGGGAACCCGTCTCTCCTTTAGCACCGCTTTCCACCCTCAGTCGAGTGGTCAAGTGGAACGCGTTAACCAGATTCTAGAAGACATGCTTCGAGCCTCTGTTATCTCATTCGGAATGGACTGGGAGAAGTGCCTTCCATTTGCCGAATTCGCTTACAACAACAGCTATCAATCTAGCTTGGGTAAAGCCCCTTTTGAAGTTCTCTATGGACGACGATGTCGAACACCCCTTAACTGGTCAGAGACTGGGGAAAGACAATTCTTTGGCCCGGATATGATTCAGGAAGCAGAAGAACAAGTTCGTATCGTTCGTGAAAAGTTGAAAACAGCCCAATCTCGTCAAAAGAGTCAATATGACCGAAAACATAAGGCTATGACTTTCGAGGTTGACGAGAAGGCTTATCTTCGGGTCACCCCTCTGAAGGGAACCCATCGTTTCGGTATCAAAGGCAAATTGGCTCCTCGTTACATTGGACCTTTTCGCATTCTTGCCAAACGAGGAGAAGTTGCCTACCAGTTGGAACTACCTCCGCACCTCTCTAGAGTTCACGATGTCTTCCACGTTTCTCAACTCAGGCGTTGCTTCTCGGATCCTATCCGTGGAGTGGACCACGAAATGCTTGATCTCCAAGATAATCTTACATATCGAGAGTACCCCATTCGTATCCTCGATCAAGCCGAACGTACCACGCGACGTCATAATATCAAGTTTCTCAAAGTTCAATGGTCGCACCATTCTGAGGATGAAGCAACTTGGGAAAGGGAGGATCGTCTTCGACTCGAGTACCCCGCCTTCTTCCCGGAGGAACCCAAGTCTCGGGACGAGATTCTTTTGAGTGGGGGTGAGTTGTCACATCCTAGTTAGCCATGCATTAGAGTGTTGCATCATGTTTACTCTTTCATCAGAAACTTGAAATGGGGATCTGTGAAACCCTCAGAATCTTTTTGAAAATGACCCAAATAAAAATTTCTCCAAAAGGGTCCAAGAAAATGCTCATGTTGCTCTCTGAAAATATTGGACAGAGACCAATATTTTTGAGAGCTCATAGGTATTTATTTTGGGCATTTGGAATTAATGCATAAATATTTGCATTGGAAATATATTAGTTATATATATTAATATATGTCCAAATATTATGCCAACTATAAAGGAGCTCTGGAATAATATATATAGCTCCTGCAAAAATTGGCATAAGTTAAATAAATGATTTAATATATTATTTAAATCAAAACAAATGTCAGAAATTAGAAAACAGAAAATAATTAACAGGAGGAGCTTACCTGGGCTCCTCCACTGTGCGGCCCAGCCAGCTGGCTGGCCCAGCCAGCGGCCGGCCCAGCCCACCTCCCTCCTCTGTCGTCTTCGTCCCGACAGAGGGAGGGGAGTGTGGCCGGCGCGCGCGCGCGCCACCGCGCCACGCCACCTCTCTCCCTGCTTGCCTGCCCTCCCCTCCTCGCTCGATGCCCCGGACGACGCCACGCCTCTCCCCCTGCTCTCTCTCACTCTCCCTCAGTTCCTCCCTCCTCCCCTCGCTCTCCCTCTCACACGGCCGAACACCACCGTCGCCGCCGTTCGCCACAGCAGCCGTCTCCGGCCACCCCTCGCTCCCCCGACTAGCTCAGCAGCTCCGCCATGACCCCCTCTTCCTCCCCACCGCTCCACGGTCCTCCAGAAGCCCTGCATCGCCGCCACGTCGCCGTTCCCCTCCTCGGGCTCCGACCACCGTCGCCGTCGATTCGCCGTCTCTAGCGCGTCCCCGAGCCCGCTTCGACGCCCACTGCAACCGCGGTGAGCTACGCCACCGTTTCCCCCTCTCCTCCCCCTCGTTCCCCCACCGTAGCCTCCTCCCCACCACGGCCGAACCTCCGCCGTCGCCGAGCTCGCCGTCGACGCAGCTCCGGTGACCATTTGGTCACCCCGGCGAGTCCAACGAGTTCGCAAGACCCCGTAGAGCATCCCTAGCGCCTCGCTTCGCTCGCCTTCGAGCTCCAACCCTGTTCCCGTGCACGACCGAACCCCGGCGGCCGCAGCCGAGCTCGCCGCCGTCGACTCCGGCCACCCCAGGCCCAGCCACGGCCACCGTTCGACGCGCGGGAGCAAGAGCTTTCCAACGAGCCCAAGCACGGCCTCTCCCGTGCCCCATAGCGCGATTCCGCATCGCGCCGCCGTCTCGGGCCTCGCCGGCGTTACGTCGCCGGTGGGTTTGACCCACTTTGACCACGGCAGGACACCCCCTGAGTCCCTGACAGGTGGGCCCAGCCCTGTAGCTAATTAGGATTAGCGCTAACCACTGTTAGTTAACCCCCTGACACTGACTAGTGGGCCCCAACGCCACTAATTAGTAATTAGGATTAAATTAACCCTGTTTAACCCCCCTGTCACTGACGTGTGGGCCCCACACGTCAGGTTTGACTTCAGCCAGCCGCAGTTGACCACTGACGTCATGCTGACGTCATGCTGGCGCAATAATTATAATTTCTGGATTTAATTTAAATCAGGAAATTCCAGAATATTATTTAAACTTCAAAAATTCATAACTTTTATTCTGTAACTCCGAATTGGACAAATTATATATGAAAAATGATCAGAAAAATCCAATCTACCCATCTGTACTATTTTCATGCATGATCAAACAAGTTAAATTGATGTTTCAAGCAGAACAAGGAAAAGCACTTAAAGAGACCATGTTGAGTTTGAAATTTGAATCTATGATTCAAATTTGTTCAAACCCTTCTGGTTTTAGTTGCATTAGCCCAACACACTCATATTGCTATGTTTCATGCATGCATCATATTGTTGCACATTGTTTGGTGATGGTTGTGTATCGGTGTCCTTTGCGACAGGTTCTGCCTCCGAGGAGTACCGTGATTACCCTAACGAAGAACCGTATCAGTGCATCGAACCATCAGGCAAGCAACCAACCATTTGATCATATCGATACAATCCCATGTTCTCGCTCCTGCTCTCTTTTACTGCATTAAGACAACGCGTTTCAAACTGCTGTGTGCTACGGTAGTTGAACCCATTTCCTCTGCATGACCTGTCATTGCCACAGTAACTAGATGAAACCCACTAGCATGTGTAGGAGTTGATTGAGCCATGTGTATGTGTTGTTCCTACCTTGCTATGCCTGCTATGCTTAGAGTCGTGTCAGGTCTGGTTCATCTGGGTGATGGGCTAGAGTGAAATTTTAATGTCGGTAATGAGAGTGGTGTGGTGAACACGATTTGGTAAAGGTATCGATGAGAGGCCATGTAGGAGTACATGGTGGGTTGTTTCATTGAAGCCGACCTTAAGCACTGAGATCTGTATATGTGATTTAAGATACAGCTACTACCATGCATTGGGCCCTGAAATATGACCCCGCTCGACTTCTTATTCACCCTAGCTCTCTGTCCAGGAGTTGCAAGTAGTTTCTGGTGTTTGTAGCCTACTGGAGGCCGTGGACAGCGCTGACCGTAGGGGTGGGCTGTGATGCGGTAGGTACGTGGCCGGGTGTACCGAATACCCGTTAGGTATCTCGGGAACCCTATTCACATCGTTCGGGGCCGTATGGGAAACCTCGGCCGGACTCCCTGCGGATGGAACCTGAATAGGCGATAAACCTGGACTAGAGGCTTAAGTGTTTAGGTAGGTCGTGGTCTACACCCACGTCGGCTTTCGCTTGAAGTCTGCCGAGCACATGTCGTGTGCAGACGCTAAGTGGTGGAAACATGTATGAAGAAGTACACCCCTGCAGGGTTAACATGATCTATTCGAATAGCCGCGTCCGCGGTAAAGGACTACTTGGTTGCCTATACAGTTCATAGACAAGTAAATGGAAACTACTAAAAGCCTCAAGATAAGTGTGAGTGCCGAGGATGGCTCTTCCGTAGGAAGACGGAGGTGGATCCTCGCTAGTGTATTGAAGTGGTGAGTAGTGGACTCGTGTGCGCAAAACCATTTCAAGTTGGAGTATCGTAGGATAGTCTAGCCAAGAGTCAAAGCTGGCTTGCTGCAATAACTCCACCAACCCTTCTTGATACTATGCATGTATGTAGGATCTGATGTAAGTCTTGCTGAGTACCTTTGTACTCATGTTGCTATAATCTACATTTTTACAGAAGACGCTGCAACCCCTTCTGATGGGTTCTATGTAGACGTTGACATCAACGAGTAGGCTAAAGACCCAGGTGGTGACCCTGAGCTTGTGAAGGACCACGTAGTATAGCTAGGCTTTCCAAGCCTCTTTTATTTTACTAGTTGTCTGTACTCAGACAAGTTACTTCCGCTGCTGGTTTGTATGACTGTATGACTTGTATGTCGGGTCGTGAGACCCGTACCTTTGTGTATGTTATGTATGGCTCCCTGAGCCCTAAATAAAGTACTTGTGTCATAGAGTCATGTTGTGATGCTTCGTTGTATTTGCACATATCGAGCATATTGTGTGTATGATTGAAATGCTTGGTATGTGTGGGATCTGACTATCTAGTTGTTTATCTTTAGTAGCCTCTCTTACCGGGAAATGTCTCCTAGTGTTACCGCTGAGCCATGGTAGCTTGCTACTGCTCTGGAACACTTAGGCTGGCCGACATGTGTCCTTCTTCGTTCCTGTGTCTGTCCCTTCGGGGAAATGTCACGCTTTGAGTACCGGAGTCCTGTTAGCCCGCTACAGCCCGGTTTACCGGAGTCCTGTTAGCCCAGTGCTACAGCCCGGACCCACTTGCTGATGACCGACACGTTCGAAGCTGGGTCATGGATGCCTGTCCCTGTAAGTCTGTGCCACTTTGGGTTTACAACTAGTCATGTCAGCCCGGGCTCCTTATCATATGGATGCTAGCGACACTATCATATACGTGAGCCAAAAGGCGTAAACGGTCCCGGGAAAAGGTAAGACGACACCCGTGGGGATACCGTGCGTGAGGCCGCAAAGTGATATGAGGTGTTACCGGCTAGATCGATGTGACATCGAGTCGGGGTCCTGACAACATCATGTCATCTTTCCTAATGCGTTACTCTGTTCTTATGAACTTAATACTCTAGATGCATGCTGGATAGCAGTCGATGTGTGGAGTAATAGTAGTAGATGCAGAATCGTTTCGGGCTACTTGACACAAACGTGATGCTTATGTTCATGATCATGCCTAGATATCATCATAACTATGCGCTTTTCTATCAATTGCTCGGTAGTAATTCGTTCACCCACCGTAATATATGCTATCTTGAGAGAAGCCACTAGTGAAACCTATGACCCCGGGGTCTACTTTACCTGATATTATTTTCCCGTCAACTAACTATTTCTGTCGCCATTTATTTTTGCAATCTTTACTTTTCAATCTATATAACAAAAATACCAAAAATATTTATCTTATTATCTCTATCAGATCTCACTTTTGTAAGTGACCGTTAAGGGATTGACAACCCATTTATCGCGTTGGTTGAGAGGTTCTTGTTTGCTTGTGCAGGTACTAGGCGACTTGCATGTAGTCTCCTACTGGATTGATACCTTGGTTCTCAAAAACTGAAGGAAATACTTACGCTACTTTGCTACATCACCCTTTCCTCTTCAAGGGAAAACCAACACATGCTCAAAAGGTAGCAAGAAGGATTTCCGGCGCCGTTGCCGGGGAGATCTACGCCAAGTCAAGATACCAAGTACCCATCACAAACTATTATCCCTCACATGACATTATTTGCCATTCGCCTCTCCCCCACTTCACTCTTGCTGTTTTATTCGCCTATTTTCTGTTCTCCCTCTTTCCGTTCACCTTCTTTCGCTTGCCTCTTGTGTGAGTGTTTGTTGGATTGATTGTTTGTCACGATGGCTCAAGATAATACTAAATTATGTGACTTTTCCAATACCAACAATAATGATTTTATTATCACTCCGATTGCTCCTCTTACCGATGCTGGATCTTGTGAAATTAATACTGCTTTGCTAAATCTTGTCATGAAAAATCAATTTGCTGGCCTTCCTAGTGAAGATGCCGCTACCCATCTAAACAACTTTGTTGATTTATGTGATATGCAAAATAAGAAAGATGTGGATAAGATATTGTTAAATTGAAGCTATTTCCGTTTTCTCTTAGAGATCGTGCTAAAACTTGGTTCTCTTCTTTGCCTAAAAATAGTATTGATTCATGGAATAAGTGCAAAGATGCTTTTATCTCTAAGTATTTTCCTCCCGCTAAGATCATCTCTCTTAGAAATGATATTATGAACTTTAAGCAACTTGATCATGAGCATGTTGCACAAGCATGGGAGAGGATGAAATTAATGATACATAATTGCCCTACACATGGTTTGAATTTATGGATAATTATACATAATTTTTATGCTGGATTGAATTTTGCTTGTAGAAATCTTTTAGATTCGGCCATGGGAGGCACTTTTATGGAAATCACTTTGGGAGAAGCTACTAAACTCCTAGATAATATTATGGTTAAATATTCTCAATGGCACACCGAAAGATCTACTAATAAAAAAGTTCATGTGATAGAAGAGATTAATGTTTTGAGTGGAAAGATGGATGAACTTATGAAATTGTTTGCTAATAAGAGTGCTTCTTTTGATCCTAATCATATGACTTTGTCCACTTTGATTGAGAATAATAATGAATCTATGGATGTGAATTTTGTTGGTACAAACAGTTTTGGTAACAACGCGTATAGAGGAAACATTAATTCTAGGCCGTTTCCTAGTAATTACTCTAATAATTATGGTAATTCCTACAACAACTCTTATGGAAATTTTAATAATATGCCCTCTTATTTTGAGACTAGTGTTAAAGAATTCATGAATTCGCAAAAGAATTTCAATGCTTTGCTTGAAGAAAAATTGCTTAAGATTGATGAGTTGGCTAGGAACGTGGATAGAATTTCTCTTGATGTTGATTCTTTGAAACTTAGATCTATTCCACACAAGCATGATATCAATGAGTCTCTCAAAGCGATCAGAATTTCCATTGATGAGTGCAAAGAAAGAACCGCTAGGATGCCTGCTAAAAAGATTGCTTTGTGAAGGCATGTTCTTCTAGTTTACATGATTATAATGATGAAGATCTAAAAGTGATTGGTGTGTCTCCTATTAAATCTTTTTTTGCCAATATGAATCTTAATAAATATGGGACTGGAGATGAGTCAACTTTAGTTAGAAGGTGTCCCAATGATTCGGAGTTTTTAGATCTTGATGCAAAAATTGGTAAAAGTGGGATTGAAGATGTCAAAACTTTACATAGCAATGAACCCACTATTTTGGATTTCAAGGAATTTAATTATGAATTGCTCTTCAATAGATTGTATTTCCTTGTTTCAATCCATGCTAAATTCTCCTCATGCTTATGATCAAAACAAAGCTTTTACTAAACATATTGTTGATGCTTTAATGCAATCCCATAAAGAAAAACTTGAATTAGAAGTTTCTATCCCTAGAAAGCTTTATGATGAGTGGGAACCTACTATTAAAATTAAGATTAAAGATCATGAATGCTATGATTTATGTGATTTGGGTGCTAGTGTTTCCACGATTCCAAAAACTTTGTGTGATGTGTTAGGTTTCCGTGAATTTGATGATTGTTCTTTAAATTTGCAACTCACGGATTCCACCATTAAGAAACCTATGGGAAGGATTGATGATGTTCTTATTGTTGCAAATATGAATTATGTGCGTGTAGATTTCATTGTTCTTGATACAGATTGCAATCCTACATGTTCTATTATTCTTGGTAGACCTTTCCTTAGAACGATTGGTGCAATTATTGACAAGAAAGAAGGAAATATTAGATTCCAATTTTTGTTAAGAAAAGGTATGGTACACTTTCCTAGAAAGAAATTAAATTACCTTATGAATATATTATGAGAGCCACATATGCATTGCATACCAAATATGACAATACCAAGACCTATTCTTGTTTTTTATGCCTAGCTAAGGGCGTTAAACGATAGCGCTTGTTGGGAGGCAACCCAGTTTTATTTTTGTTCCTTGATGTTTGTTCCTGTTTAGTAATAAATAAATCATCTATCCTCTGTTATTATTGTGTTTTTTATGTTTTAATTAGTTTTTGTGCCAAGTAAAGCCTTTAGGATCTTCTTGGATCATTGTTATTTGATCTTGCCGAAAAAAACAGAAAGTATGCGCTCACGAGAATAATTTTCATTTTAACCAGAGATTGATAAAATACCGATTCCAACTGAAGTATATCAATATACAAATTATTTAGGATTTCCTAATTTCTTAGGATTTTTGGAGTTACATAAGTATTCGAAACCTACAGATTACTACAGACTGTTTTGTTTTTGACACATTCTGTTTTTGTGTGTTGTTTGCTTATTTTGATGAATCTATGGCTAGTATCGGGGGGTATAAACCATAGAGAAGTTGGATACAGTAGGTTTAACAGCAAAATAAATAAAAAATGAGTTTATTACAGTACCTTAAGGTGGTGATTTGTTTTCTTATACTAACGAAGCTCATGAGATTTTCTGTTGAGTTTTGTGTTGTGAAGTTTTCAAGTTTTTGGGTAAAGATTTGATGGATTTTCGAACAAGGAGTGGCAAGAGCCTAAGATTGTGTATGCCCAAGCCACCCCAAGGTAAAATTCAAGGACATCCAAAAGCCTAAGATTGGGGGTGCCCCGGAAGGCATCCCCTCTTTCGTCTTCATCTATCGGTAACTTTACTTGAGGCTATATTTTATTCACCACACGATATGTGTTTTGCTTGGAGCGTCTTGCATGATTTGATTCTTTGCTTTTTAGTTTACCATAGTCATCCTTGCTGTACACACCTTTTGGGAGAGACTCACATGAATCGGAATTTATTAGAATACTCTATGTGCTTCACTTATATCTTTTGAGCTAGATAATTTTGCTCTAGTGCTTCACTTATATATTTTTAGAGCACGGTGGTGATTTTATTTTATAGAAATTATTGATCTCTCATGCTTCACTTATATTATTTTGAGATTATTTTAGAACAAAATGGTAATTTCCTTTGGTTATGAAATTAGTCCTAATATGATAGGCATCCAAGATGGGTATAATAAAAACTTTCATATAGAGTGCATTAAATGTTATGAGAAGTTTGATTCTTGATAGTTGTTTTGAGATATAAAGGTGGTAATATTAGAGTTGCGCTAGTTGAGTAATTGTGGAATTGAGAAATACTTGTGTTGAAGTTGGCAAGTCCCGTAGCATGCACGTATGGTAAACGTTGTGTGACAAATTTGAAGCATGAGGTGTTCTTTGATTGCTTTCCTTATGAGTGGCGGTCAGGGACGAGCGATGGTCTTTTTCTACCAATCTATCCCCCTAGGAGCATGCGCGTAGTGCTTGGTTTTGAAGACTTGTAGATTTTTGCAATAAGTATGTGAGTTCTTTATGACTAATGTTGAGTCCATGGATTATACGCACTCTCACCCTTCCATTATTGCTAGCCTCTTCGGTACCGTGCATTGCCCTTTCTCACCTCGAGAGTTGGTGCAAACTTCACTGGTGCATCCAAACCCCATGATATGATACACTCTATCACACATAAGCCTCCTTATATCTTCCTCAAAACAGCCACCATACCTGCCTATTATGGCATTTTTATAGCCATTCCGAGATATATTGCCATGCAACTTTCCACCGTTCCGTTTATTATGACACACTCCATCATTGTCATATTACCTTGCATGATCATGTAGTTGACATCATATTTGTGGCAAAGCCACCTTGATAATTCTTTCATACATGTCACTCTTGATTCATTGCATATCCTGGTACACCGCCGGAGGCATTCACATAGAGTCATATTTTGTTCTAAGTATCGAGTTGTGATTCTTGAGTTGTAAGTAAATAAAAGAGAAAGTTCTACAGAAAAAAAGAGAAAGGCCATAAAAAGAGAGGCCAAAGAAAAAAATGAGAGAAAAAGAGAGAAGGGGCAATGTTACTATCCATTTTCCACACTTGTGCTTCAAAGTAGAACCATGTTCATGATAGAGAGTCTCTTATGTTGTCACTTTCATATACTAGTGGGATTTTTTCATTATAGAACTTGGATTGTGTATTCCAATAATGGGCTTCCTCAAAATGCCCTAGGTTTTCGTGAGCAAGCAAGTTGGATGCACACCCACTTAGTTTCTTTTGTTGAGCTTTCATATATTTATAGCTCTAGTGCATCCGTTGCATGGCAATCCCTACTCCTTGCATTGACATCAATTGATGGGCATCTCCATAGCCCGTCGATTAGCCGCGTCAATGTGAGACTTTCTCCCTTTTTGTCTTCTCACACAACCTCCATCATCATATTCTATTCCACCCATAGTGCTATGTCCATGGCTCGCGCTCATATATTACATGAAAGTTGAAAAAGTTTGAAAAGGCTAAAGTATGAAACAATTGCTTGGCTTGTCATCGGAGTTGTGCATGATGGGAGCATTTTGTGTGACGAAAATGAAGCATGGCCAAACTATATGGTTTTGTAGCGATAAGCTTTCTTTGGCTATGTTATTTTGATAAGACATGATTGCTTGGTTAGCATTGCTTGAAGTATTATTATTTTTTATGTAAATATTAAAATTCTGTCTAGAATCTTTCGGATCTAAACATCCATGCCATAATAAAGAGAAATACATTGAAAATTATGTTAGGTAGCATTCCACATAAAAAATTCTGTTTTTATCATTTACCTACTCGAGGACGAGCAGGAATTAAGCTTGGGGATGCTTGTCTCCAACGTATCTATAATTTTTTATTGTTCCATGCTATTATATTATCTGTTTTGGATGTTTAATGGGCTTTATTATGCACTTTTATATTATTTTTGGGACTAACCTATTAACCGAAGGCCCAGTGCAAATTGTTGTTTTTTCCGCCTATTTTAGTGTTTCGCAGAAAAGGAATATCAAACGGAATGAAACCTTCGCGAGGATATTTTTTTGGAAAAAACGCAATCCAGGAGACTTGGAGTGGACGTCAAGGAAGCAGCGAGGCGGCCATGAGGTTGGGCGGTGCGCCCAGGGGGGCCAGGCACGCCCCCACCCTCGTGGGCCCCTCGCAGCTCCACCGACCTACTTCTTTCACCTATATATACTCTTATACCCTGAAAACATCCAGGAGAGCCACGAAACCACTTTTCCATCGCCGCAACCTTCTGTACCCGTGAGATTCCATCTGGGGACCTTTTTCGGCGATCTGCCGGAGGAGAATCGATCACAGAGGGCTTCTACATAAATACCATAGCCTCTCCGATGATGTGTGAGTAGTTTACCACAGACCTTCGGGTCCATAGTTATTAGCTAGATGGCTTCTTCTCTCTCTTTGGATCTCAATACAAAGTTCTCCTTGATGTTCTTGGAGATCTATTTGATGTAATTCTTTTTGCGGTGTGTTTGTCGACATCCTATAAATTGTGGGTTTATGATTAAGATTATCTATGAACTATATTTGATTCTTATATGAATTCTTATATGCATGATTTGATATCTTTTCAAGTCTCTTCGAATTATCAGTTTGGTTTGGCCTACTAGATTGGTCTTTCTTGCAACGGGAGAAGTGCTTAGCTTTGGGTTCAATCTTGCGGTGTCCTTTCCCAGTGACAGTAGGGGCAGCAAGGCACGTATTGTATTGTTACCATCGAGGATAAAAACACTAGTAGAAAACGGAGCTTTAGCGCCGGTTCGTCAGGGCCTTTAGTGTCGGTTCCATAACCAGCACTAAAGGGTGGGCACTAAAGGCCCCCCCTTTAGTACCGGTTCGGCACGAACCGGCGCTAAAGTGCCACCACGTGGCGTGAGCTCGCGCCCTGGTATGGGGGACCTTTAGTACCAGTTGGTGTTACCAACCGGTACTAAAGGTTTTTTTTTTGAAAATTTTGGATTTTTTTTTATTTTTACTTTTTTAATTTTTTTGAATTATTTGATGATTTAGTCTCTAATCACCTCGCTTAACTGCTCAAGTGTGGATTACTCATTCCAAATCATCTAACTTCCCGACCGGTCACCCATCCCTCTCACTACTCCAGCCCGAGCACGCTTAACTTTCGGGTTCTATTCTCCTTTGTTTCCGAGTCTGCACTTGTTGTTTTCCTGACAATAGTAAGATGGAGACAGTTTTTCGTGCTATAGGCTGTCTCCATCGGATGCGGATTTTCATGCTAAATTTTTTGATATATTATACGTTTTTTTCCGACATCGTATGCAAAAGTTATAGCCGTTTTACATTTTCCCTACACTTTTTGCAAAACATGCCCAAATTGTAGTTTTTAAATTTTCCTAACTAGTAGATGTAGTAATATAACTACCTCTCGAAGGATTTTATTTTTTGAAGTTTTTATCATTTTCTTTTGATTTTTTCAGAACTGAAATGGCGACACAAGGGGGGGGGGGTAGAGTTTGAAAATTACCCTATAGTTCCGGTTTGTGTCACAAACCGGTACTATAGGTCAGACCCCTTTAGTACCGGTTCATGGCACGAACCGGTACTAAAGGTTAGTGCCACGAACCGGTACTAAAGGTGATCGTGGGGCCCCGGCCTGACGCCAGCCTGCCACCACCCCTTTAGTACCGGTTCGTGCCACGAACCGGTACTAAAGGTTCAACACGAACCGGCATTAATGCAAATCCGTTCGAACCGGCACTAATGGTACCATTAGTACCGGGCCAAAATCAAACCGGCACTTATGTGCTTCACGTTTGACCCTTTTTCTACTAGTGAAAGATGGGGTTTATATCATATTGCTTGAGTTTATCCCTCTACTTCATGTCATCTTGCCTAATGTGTTACTCTGTTCTTATGAACTTAATACTCTAGATGCATGCTGGATAGCGGTCGATGTGTGGAGTAATAGTAGTAGACGCAGAGTCAATTCGGTCTACTTGACATGGACGTCATGCATATGTTCATGATCATGCCTAGATATCATCAGAACTATGCGCTTTTCTATCAATTGCTCGGCAGCAATTCGTTCACCCACTGTAATATATGCTATCTTGAGAGAAGCCACTAGTGAAACCTATGGCCCCCGGGTCTACTTTACATCATATTATTTTTCCGTCAACTAACTATTATGTCGCCGTTTATTTTTGCAATCTTTACTTTTTAATCTATACAACAAAAATACCAAAAATATTTATCTTATTATCTCTATCAGATCTCACTTTCGTAAGTGACCGTGAATGGATTGACAACCCCTTTGTCGTGTTGTTTGCAAGGTTCTTGTTTGTTTGTGCAGGTACTAGGTGACTTGCTTGTAGTCTCCGACTGGATTGATACCTTGGTTCTCAAAAACTAAGGGAAGTACTTACACTACTTTGCTGCATCACCGTTTCCTCTTCAAGGGAAAACCAACGCATGCTCAAGAGGTAGCAATGACCACGGGGTGGACACCGCCATCCCACTTGCCCCCCCCCCCCCGTTTAACACGCACCTTCCACGTGTTGTGCATGAATTGGGCGTGGTAGGTGTTGGATGCAGAGGGCGCGGGGAGGAGCGCCATGGCCGAAAACCGCGTGCCGATGGCTGGATCAGAGGATTGGCCTTGATTCTTAGAGCCACAGAGGGTGTAGAGAGGCTGCATTGGAGGAGCGGGGTGGTTATTTCATGTGTGAGGAGCCAGCCCCGGGACTCGCCCTCCTATAAAGAGGGGCTGGGGCAGTGCCTCTTCCACACGCACTTCTTCTCCTCCTTCTCTGCAACCCTTCCCTTGTAGCCATGGTGAGGGGGTGAGGGCGCGGTGGTGCCCCAGCGGCGGCGACGTGGGCTTCTACTCGACAGTGCATCCCTCCTCCTCCAGATCCTACGGCGGCGGAACCCGCTATGAGGGGAGGCGGGAGAAGGCAGGGCCGAGGTCGCCGTGGCTCCGGAGGAAAGGAGGACGGGGTGGTTTAGCTGCGCCCCCACCGACGGCCCTCCCACCAATGGAAGGCCATGTCGAGGATCACCCTCGGGAGTTCATCATCAGGCTGTACAAGCCCTCGTGCGGTCATCTTCGTCTCCCTACTCCATTCGCACGGGAAATGGAGCTTGAACAACCACGCTCTCTGAGGTTGCACATGAGGGGCTGCGGGAATGGCGGGATGCGGGTGGATGCCGATTTCCTAGCTCCTCATGTCATGTACCTCCGCCGCGGCTGGAAGACTTGCTCGCGCCCACAGCTTTTTGGAGGGGCATGTTCTCTAGTTCAAAATAATGGAGAACGGTCTTCTCTCCGTCAAGATCTTCGGGCACTTAGTGGGTCGCTTAGGGTGCTGCGCGGAGAGCTCGACCGACGATGAAAGCTCCTCCTCGAGCGAAAGCGACGAGGAGGACAGTGACGGTGATGATGACGGTAGCGGGCGGGAGGGCGACGACTCTGACTCCGGCTGAGCACCGCCCGCACCATCTTCATTAGGAGGCAACACCATCATCTGCATCCGCATCTCCTCCCCGACAATGTGATTTTTCAGGGAGTTGGATGCAGAGGTTGGGATGGTGCTCCCTGGCTCCTCCAACAGTCTTCCAGCTAGACCCCGGCAGGCTTCTTCTCAGGCTACAGCTCCATTAGCCCTTCCGCGTCCTGCTGGCCCTAGTGGCGGTAGCTGACGGGTCTCCTCGCCGTGCTCTCTACGACGCGTTCCTCGGTGCTCCCCTGCTTCCACCGGGCTACCTCTCCCAGAGCCCGATGGGGGCGGGCTGGGCTTCTGCCCAGGTGCTCCTTTTTCCCTCCTCACCTTCGACGGCCATGCCTAGGAGGAGAGGGACAAGAAAGGGCATTACGGGGCACTTATCTTTTTTCAATCTTAAATCTGTAGGCACTTCCCAAATCTTAATTCAAATAATGTAATCTCTCGAGTCCATATTTGTGTTCTATAATGCTAGTACTTGCACTCCGCATGTTAATGAAAAAGATGAACCTTGCCGAGAACTCGTGCATGTATACGTCCATGCAGAGGTGGGATGCCTCTTTAATGTAAATAAATGAGTTTTCCCGGGCAGGCTTATCCTGTCGGTACCCTTTTGTCTGTCAGAGAACTGTGCCTACCGGGCAAAATACAAAAGGGACCAGCCCCCCGCCAAGTTCCTTTGACCAGAGGCCACTGAGACCATTCTGACTAAAGCAACATTCAAGTCAAGAATGGGAGCACCTAAGCCTCAACAGAGTGGCGAGGTTTTCTCATGCACAAGCTATAGCTTACAAAACCCTAATGGACAAGAGGTAGAACTTATCAGTTTTTGGCTTGCCGGGGATCGCAGTGTCGGGCTGTCTCCTCAACTCCTTGGCTTCATGCAGATGAGAATGAATGCAGGATGCGATCATATCTATATGCATATGCAAATGCTCATGAAATGCTTATGAAGTGCTCTTGGAATGCTCATGCATGCATGCAACTTGATCGCCCCCCCACAGCGCTACGTTTATTTTCTCTTGCACAGGGTCATCGCCCTGGCTTTGTACAAGGGGTTACATGCAGCTGAGATAAGGCCTGCACAAAAGGGTGGATGCCGGGCACGGCTCGACAGCCGCACCTTACGGGTAGAACTTGCGGAGATGCTCAATATTCCATGAGTTTTGCAAATGTGTGCCATCTCCGGTGTTCAGACGAAGTGTGCCAGGTCTGGTGACTCATACTACCTGGTAAGGGCCTTCCCACTTCGGCGATAACTTGTTTGTACCCTTGGCGGACTAAACACGCCTAAGGATAAGGTCGCCTTCCTCAAAACACCGGGCGTGAACCCTGCGGCTATGATAGCGACGCAGGGCTTGCTGATAGCGTGCAACACGCGTAGCAGCCCAGAGACGGTTCTCCTCGAGTGGCACATCATCGTCACGCCGGTGCTGATCTTGCGCTATTTCACCATAGGCCAGCACTAGAAGTGACCCGTAAATGAGTTCCATGGGGATAAGTGCTTCTGCTTCGTAGATCATGGAGAAGGGAGTCTGCCCGATAGGTTAGATGGTGTATTCCCGAGGGACCAGAGAACTACCCGCTGCCCCTCGATCCACTGCCTGCCGTGCTTCTGCAGCGTACCAAAGGTTATTGTCTTGAGTCCCTGTAGCACTTCAGCGTTCGCCCTCTCAGCTTGTCCATTGCTCCGGGGGTGTGCCATAGAGGCGAATGAGATCTTGCATCCGAGGGCATGAACATATTGCATGAAGGCGCGGCTCGTGAACTGGGTGCCGTTGTCGGTAATGATCCTTGCCGGAACTCCAAAACGACACACCAATTCTTTCAAGAACTTGATAGCTGACTGAGCAGTCACCTTTCTCACGGCAGTCACTTCTGGACACTTTGTAAACTTGTTGATAGCAACGAACAAGAATTCAAAGCCCCCGATTTCTTGGGTGAAGGGGTCAAGGATATCGTGCCCCCAGACCGAAAATGGCCGTGATAGAGGGATTGTCTGAAGAGCTTGGGCATGCAGGTGGGTTTTCTTGGAATGGAACTGGCAGGCTTCACACTTGGTGACTAGCTTGACTGCATCTTGGAGGGATGTGGGCATATAGAATCCTTGCTGGAATGCTTTCCCAACTAATGCCCTTGATCCAATGTGGGAGCCACACATGCCTTTGTGTATCTCAGCCAGCAGTTCATTTCCTTCCTCCCAGCAGACACATACTTCAATTTCACACCATTGCGCCTTCTTCTGTACAGAGTGTCATCGACAAACCGGTACATACTGGCCCTCCGGGCTACTCTTTCAGCTTCATCTTGGTCACGGAGAATCTCTCCGGTTTGGAGGAAGTGGACTGTGTTCCTTGCCCAAGTGGGATCCTAAGGCTCGGCAACGAGGACTAGCGGCACCTCCTCTACTGCGGGAGCACATGCCTTGTTCACGGGGTCCATGGGCCCGGCTGGAGGGTGTGGTCCGGCAGATGGCGAGGAGTTGTTGCCGGCAGGGTCTCTGCTAGGAGCGGACGGCTCTATCGGGAGAGGCTTACTGGAGTCCAACTTCCTCCTTTTCTGGGCCATTGTTGCTGGGGATACGGAGTGCTGAGTGAGACGGAGAACAAAAGTTCCTGGTTCCACAGGAAGCTTCTGTGCAACACACTTTGACAGATGATCAGCTATGTTGTTTTCCGCACGGGGTACGTGCTCTGTTTGCAATCTATCAAAGGGCTCCTCCAATCTCCTCACTTCCTTGATGTATGGCTCCATCAATGGACTTTGGTAATCCTTGTTGACGTGTCTCACCACAAGCTATGAATCTCCTCAAATGATCGGCTTCTTAATTTCCAATTCAGCTGCAATCCTGAGCCCAGCAAGGAGCCCTTCATACTTTGTTGTATTGTTGGTTGCCTCTTCCCGGGCAAAATGCATATGGACGACGTACTTCAGGTGCTCCCCGGAGGGGGCGACAAGAAGCACGCCAGATCATGCACCTTGCAGGGAAAAGACACCATCGAAATACATAATCCATTCTTGGGGCGATTCCTTGCCGGGGACAGCTGTCTCGCGCACTTCCTCATCAGGGGTTGGCGTCCATTCTGCAATAAACTCTACCAACACCCTACTCTGGATTGTTGACGTGCTCTCAAACTTCAAACCAAAGCTGGATAACTCCAAAGCCCACTCCACTATTCTGCCAGTAGCCTCAGGGTTTCGGAGTATCCTTTGCAACAGGAAGCGAGTGACAACCATGATCTCATGGGCTTGGAAGCAGTGGTGCAATTTCCTTGAGGCCATGATGAGGCCAAAGATCAATTTTTGCACACCATAGTACATCGACCTAGCCCCCTGTAACAAGGAGCTGACAAAGTACACTGGGCGTTGCACCACTTTCTTGCTTGCCGCGTCCTTGGGGTTGCTCTCGCTGTCGTGCTCATTTCTGTCCAGATCCTTTTCTGACTCTGCCGGTCCTTGCTCAGCTTCTGCTTCATCCACTTCCCGCTATGCTACCAAGGTTGCACTAACTATCGGATTATGGGTTCCGACAAACCCTTGAGGTTCGAACTCTGCGGTGCGCATGAAGATCTCTCCCTAGGTCGCTCTTGCAACAATCTCAAGGCCTAGCTCGCCGAACCCAAGGAACAAGAGACACGAGGGTTTATACTAGTTCAGGCCATCGTTGTGGTGTAATACCCAACTCTAGTGTGGCATGGTGGATTGCCTCGTGGGCTAAGGATGAACTAGTACAGTGGATGAACATCCTCCTGAGGAGAGGTGTTCTTGAGCTCGATGAGGTGGTGAGATGGCCTTGGTGGAGTGGATCTGATCCAAGATGAGCCGATCCTTGACTATGGTGGTGGCTAGTCCTATTTATAGAGGCCCCGGTCCTCTTCCCAAATGTTAGGCGGGAAGGGATCCCACAATGGCCAATTTCGAAGGGAGACAACTAGTACAAGATATCATGAGAAAATGTGGTCTTTGCCTGCCAAAGGTTCTGGTGGTGACGCCGCTGTGGGCTCCACGGTGGCCTCCATCCTGCTGTCCTACTGGTCTTGGTATGGTTGCACCGATATGGAAACCTTTGCCCGACGCCTTGGGACTCCTCGCCTGCGCCTGCTTCCTTAGCAGCAAAGAGGAAATTGGCACTCTGCGCCCACTGGAGCCCACCTAGCTTTGGTCGTCACGGCTCACGTCATGTGAACCTCGCGAGGTGCCCCCGCCTTGATATCTCCGCTCCTCGGGAGCCAGCCTAGCGAGGCCGTCCCTAGGGACGTCTTGGTGTCATCTGCCTCGCGAGGGTCTCAAGTAGTTGCTGCCGAAGGTGGGCCGTACCAGGCCGTTGGTGGGGCCACGCCCTGGGCTGCAGGCAGGCAAGTCTGGGTACCCCCGTTCCCAGGACGCTGACACTAACCACTTGGTTGGTTGCCGCTAAATATAGCAGCAATGATTCTTGTGGCTTGGGGGCAACCAAGGTGGGCACAGAGGACAAGTAGGCCTTCAACTCTAGCAGGGTTGCATCTGCTTCCGGAGTTCACTTCAAGGGCCCTGCCTTCTTCAAAATTTTGAAGAATGGCAGGGTGCGCTCGGCAGACTTGGAGATGGATATGCTTATGGCGGCAAAGCATCCTGCCAGGCGCCTCACATCCTTGACTGTCCTTCGTATTTGAATATGCTCGATAGCTTTAATCTTGTCGAGGTTGGCTTCGATCCCCTGATGGGACACAAAGAACCCAAGCATCTTGCTGGAGGGAACACCAAACACACACTTCTCCGGGTTGAGCTTCAAGTTGATCTTGTGTAGATTAGCAAACATCTCCTCCAAATCCTGAATAAGGGTGGCTCTATCCTTGGTCTTGATCACAATATCATCCATGTAAGCTTGTATGTTTCTCTGCAGTTGTGGCTCAAAACCAATCTGGACAGCTCTTGCAAAAGTGGACCCGACACTCTTTAACCCGAATGGCATGTGGCACCCTGGCTCATAGAAAACCAGAACGCCCCGTATTCCAGCCCAGAGATCAAGGAGAAGTCTTCTGGAATACGACACTTCTTAGCATAGAACAAACCATCTTTCTATTATTAAACGAATAAGAATACAAGGTCTCCGATGTTACAATGAATAAGATTGGCACAGTGACACTATGCCATCCTCAGTTGCTCTATGCAAGCAGCAGAACAAGTTGAGGCAGCGGAACAACTACAGGCAGCGGAACAACGAATGACGATGATGGACTCCCATCTGCAGGGACTCTGGCTGGAACGTTGATCCTAGCTCGCAAACACAGGAATAACACCAAACAAGCAACAAATCCAGACACGACCTACAAACTGGCATGACATGCCAGGTCAGTACATTGAATGTACTTGCAAGCTCACAATAACCAGCATCATTCAAGAAAAACAACAGCATGGCAATTACCGGTTAAGCAGGAATTATCATGAGATTATCAGGATAACATGGCATGAACAACATGAACATAATATCGCTAGAACAATATGATCATGGCATGAACAACATGACATAATATCGCTAGAACAATATGATCATTGCATGAACATATAAATCTGATGATACTAGCATGCAACATGATGACACTACATGCACCTTTTATTCCGCTCGGGTTACCTTGTAACCATCACATGCATCACTTACCAACCTCGGACATTACATGATCATCTCAAGATCAAATCAAGCTTGGTATAAACAATACTGTAGTAATCATCAAATGACCACAAGGAGCTTGATCTTTACCCACGATTCTCGCACAACATCACGGATATCCAACAACTCGGTATCCTCGATACCACAGTGATCATTCCGGCGATCACAACCATGACCAACACTTGGTCTCAAACGGTGATCTTTCCGGTGATCACAACCAACTTATCTCATCATCGAACCGGGGTTGTCATTAATCAAGCTATTATTAATACTGTTGACTCACGGTGTGACCGACACGAACTAGGCCCTTATCCGCGGGCGTGGCTATCGATAGATTTAATATACACTCTGTAGAGGTTAGTACACTGTACCCACACTACGGAACCCATCGCCTCGCACTCCCATTCGGTTGGACCAATGGCGTTCCGACAAAACCGATCTACTGCCATGACACTCTCCCGGCTACTCCGACCCTCTCCCAACTGGGCTAGTCCTAGGTGGCCCCGTGTCTACCAAAGACACAACGACCATTGTCGTGGCCAAAATGTCCCTCACAGGGACCAGATCCATAACAACAACAACGGGCACACAAGGCTTATGTCCGCCTACCTGATCAGGGTAGCGCGCCCATAACCTTCCCTAGTTGGAGGCACCGGCGAGAGGCACGGCAATAGACCCAGTTAGGACCTTCCCATAAAGGTAAGCGTGGTTGCACTGGTCAGTTTTGATATGGTGGCACCATGACTCAGCCAACAGTTGTTCAAGTTCAATTTAATCCGGTTAAACTTGAATGCAATATGCTGAGCCATGATAAAATAACATGATGCATTTACAAAGCATGAGCATGCTATCAACATAAGCACGGGATGCAACATAACTATCCACCATATCAACTATGAATAAACTCCAACTGAACATGTCATAATGACGAGCTTAAATATTAGAAGTGTAACACTACTCATAGCATAACATGACCACTAGCATCAACCATAAATACCATGCAAGAACTCATCAATAACATTACTGAGTAACACTTAACCAACTAATAGCAAAGAAACAACACATACTAACAATACTCGGTAACCGATGTTAGTCATGCACCGAAGAACATGACCAACCCAACATGTACTACTATCAAGCATGGCAATATGAAAGTAATACTAGCAACTAGCAGGGCATGATAACCAGGTGCATAACAACATTGCAAGCAAGTAAGCACTAACCTAGAAGCATTACCGAATCAACGATAACCATATTTTAAATAAACAATCATTTAATAAATATTCAAGTTGAAAACCATGGATATTGCATGACTATGATGCAAGTGGGTATTGTGGCTTGCCTGGGGGTGAAGAAGGCACCGGGGAGAAGTGCGGTGAAGCCGCGGAAAGATTTACCGGAAACAGTTCTCTCTCAGAGGGGCTGTTTACATGCAAGGGCAAAAAGGTCATTTCCAGAATATTAACACATGGTGAAAGTGATACCAACAGAACGGGCTCGACGAGACGAAGAAGTGTGCTTTGGAATCACCTCATTTGGAGTTGTGGTTAAAAAGTTGTAGCTGTTTTTCTGCCAGGGACCTATATGTAATGAAATCATCACAAACAAGCCCTCAGCTGGAAAAACAGAAAGCGCCTTCTTAGGAAATACGTTTTCCATAAAAGAAAGCGTATTTTGGCTCGAAGAAGAAAGAATGTGCTTTCGATAAGCGAAGACGTAATCCAGTGGACTACGCCTCCACTTATCCAGCGTGGCAAAGGAGGGGCTGGGGCCGTCTCACTGACGCGTGGGTCCCACACACCTCTTCTCTCTCCTCCCGGCTCCTTCTTCCTCCTCCCCGACATGTGCTGAGGCAGAAGCGAGGCCGGTTGCCCCGACGACGACCACCGGCGGCTCCGGCCACCTCTCGCGATGTCCTCGAGGCTCGTGAACCCCATGGATGGATGTGTCGCTCTTCCCTGAGCATGCCGGAGGTCAGAGGCCATTGGAGGAGGGAAAACATGCTGGGGTGGCTCCGGGGTGAGGATGGAGGTCTCTGGTGGTGGAGTGAGGGAGGGAGGAGCACGACGTTGAGCGAATTTAGGCCGAGGCCAAGGCGGGCACGACGGCCATGGAGGGAAGCAGAGAGCTCTATGAGCTCGGGAGAGTAGTGGGGCGGGGTCTTGGGAGGTCGAGGAGTGGCTTGGTGAGGTCGAGGGCACCCGGGGCTGCTTAAATAGCTAAGAGGAGGGGTGTGTCGTGCTGGCGCCGTTGCGGACGCATGTCCGGCGCCGCGGATGCATGCCCACGTGCATGAGCTCGGAGGTAGACGACGATGGAGGCACATGGAGAAAGCTCACCGGGAAGAGGCGGCCAAGGGAGTGCAGGGAGGATGACGACAGCGACGAACCGAGCCAAACCGCCACTGTGCGCCCATGGGCACGCGGTGGCTTGGGTCGGTGAGGAAGCTGTCGGAGGGGGAGCGGGGTCCAGGTGATCGGCGACGACGAGAGGAAAACAATGGACATGCTCACGCGCGCTAAGACAACGAGGGGGAGCGGACGAAGCAGAAACAGCGCCCTGGATGCGGCCACTGCGCATAGAGCGCATGCACAGGCACACCATTGTCGTGGTCACCATGTGAACCGGGGCATTCAATGGCCTACAACACCCAAAACGTTGTCTAGATGATAGTTCATCTAGGGAAGGTTGCAACTGCGGTGGTAGTTCGATAAAAAGGGCTCTGGTTAAAAGGTAATCACCCTCTGAAGTTTACTGCAGTAAACTTGGCCGTGAAACAGTACTCAACCGAGGTGAGGTTAGAGGCAAACGAGTTGTCTGGGATGATTAGCTTATGAAGAACTGCCATACAGGGGAGTTTGGCATGAAATGGACCAAGATTTAATGCACTTGCTTTGCAACTGCATATATCTGGTCCAGAAACTTGATCAGGAAGGTGCACTCACATGGAGTGTCAAGTTGAGCTCAAATTGGGCAAGGCAGAGTCATCTGGTCCTATGAAGATGCTCAAAAAGTCTCATACCAATTGGCCACGCCAAACTGGTACATGCTTCACAAACATCTCCTCTGGACAGAAACTTGCAAAAATTCTAGAGGAATAATGGCTTGATGGACCATGCCCAAAATTGGTGGAGGTAGGTTATATTGATAATAGAAGGCCCAGAAAAATTGACAGCCATAATGGAGCAAGATAAAATATACTTGCTTCACAAACAAAAATTTTGGACAGAATCAAAGAATTGAAGATGAGCTCATATGGAGGCATGACATGAGCTCTACTTTGGTGGAGGGGTATGATATGATGATATGAGGGACCATGCAAAATGGCAACTCATTTGGATATGCCTAGCTTGCTCCTCCTTCCCAAAGCTTCTTTCTGGATAGAAACTTTGGAAAATCATAATTAAATAATTACTAGGCAAATGAGGTTGAATTTTGGCATGTGGCAATGATATGGACATGAAAAGGTGTCCAAGGAGTTTGAGGTCAATTGGGAAAAGGAAAATAGCACTTGCTTCACAATGCGCCATTCAGGGCAGAATAGGAAATGAATTATTTGAGCATGATGACAAACATGACAAATGAAATATTTTGCCATATTTGAGAAATATATGACCCAAACAATTTGTGAGAATTATTTTGGAATTTTATGAGTGATGGAAGTAAAGGTTGCTTCATGACCTAGGGCAATTTGAGTTATTCCTTTAATAGAAAAGGAATATTCCCAATAAAAAGAATATTGTATTTGGGCTAGGATGAAAATGACAGGGTCTAGGGAAGTATTTGGGAATGACAAGCCACTCTGGTAGGGCTGGAATTCGAGCCGAGTCGAGCCAGCTTGGCTCGACTCGCTAAAGCTCGTTTCGTTAACGAGCTAACTCGACTCGACTCGTTAATATAACGAGCTCAAATCCAAGATTGGCTCGACTCGTATAACTCGCGGGCTGGCTTGTTTAGCTTGTTAAGCTCGTTAAGGATATGAACATAAACCTTACGAATAAGATAAAAATAAACATTGTTTGTGAACATTGTACATGTTTACATTCACATGTAATCATTTTTTTCATATTCGTAAGGTGCCTTGGGCGTCCCGGCCTTGTGTTGTGCGCCTAGGACACAGGGTGCTTGACTGATCTCTTGTACCGAGCCTAACGAGTTACACGAGTACTCGTGAGATTGGCTTGTTTAACTTGGTCCATAAACGATCTTAATCTAAAGCTCAACTCAACTCGTTATTCTTCGAGTTCGAGTCGATTCGAGGCGAGTCACGAGTTACTCATTTAGCTCACGAGCTTCGCGTTTTTTTCCAGCCCTACACTCTGGAAACAAAGAAGAGGGCATCTTCTTCAGTTTCCGGACCACAAAGCCACGGAAAAAGGAAATCTCATGCAAAAACCTCAGAAAAACAAAAGAAAAAGAAAGGGCCAAAAATCAGGCTGTTACAAACCTTACCCCCTTAAAGAAATCTCGTCCTCGAGATTTGGTTGCTCAGGGAACAAGTATGAAGATACTGACTTAAGGAAACCGTTTTCAACTCGGGTATCCTTTTCTTATTTTTGTTCCCACTAAATTTTTATCTGACTGGTCCTGGGGTGGTCTGATTCACTGTATCCATATTCTGGCAAATCCTACCTGGCTGGTTCATGTTTATACAGGATCCCATTTCTTTTAGATCTACTGACTTAGCTGTCTGTGATTGATCTTGCGACTGAAATATATGTCGGTCTCTCAAATCCAAGAGTTATTTCCACTGGGTGTGTCATCCGGCACTGACAATCTTTCATGAAGTGGTGATCATATTTTTCTAGTGGACACCCAAGCTCTAACTCCTTGCATTGGGTTTCTCCACTAAATGCGGGTCCTTTGGGATCCAAACAGTGAGTTGGGTCATAACTGCTTTCCTGACAGCTTCTGGCTTATCACGGAAGTTTCTGAATCATCTTAACTGGTTCCACTGTCTTGAGTATCAGATCCATACCAAATATTTGATTGTCACCGGTCGTGGCTAGCATAAGAGTTTGACATATATGATAATATCTGCAGACTTGACTGACAGTGGTTCTGCACCACGTGTGTCTTGCAACAATTTTCATACCTGCATCACTGGTCTTGCTCCTTCATTATTGTTTAATTGGCCTGGATCCTTGGCTGAAAGAGCTGGGTCATATTGCTTCTTCGTATCACCATCGGTACAGTCGGTGTAATTTCTCGGCAATCGCAGCTTATCCTCATTTTTCTGACAGGGTACCCCATTAAATGGCAGGTTCAACACCCCTCAAGTTCTGACCGCAGGAAAATGATAATCCGAACCTTTGCAAGAAATTGGGAAATAAATCAGTAGCCACCAGAACGGTCTTTACAACTCAGATCGGGGACATTACTGAAATAACTTAACCACGGCTCAGGACGGCCAAAAAGCAGCTCAGAACATGAGACCAGGTTGATAAGAAGAAGGTGGCAGCTCCCTAAAATATCCAAAAAGCAGCTATAGGGCTACTGTCACAAAAGAAACTCAACAGCTGTACGAGACGGCCGAAAAGCAGCTCAGAACTAGTGATAGTCGTTGAAGAGAGAAATAAAAATCGACATCCACCCTGGATAGCTAAAAACAGCTTAGATCACAGGCGCGGTGCCATCATTGGAGAAAAAGGGGACAAGGGCTCATCAGGATCCTTTTCAAGGTTCACAAGTACTTGCATTGAGCTCATTGAGGTCGTCAATCCTCATAATCCTTTGTCACATTGCGGTGTATACTAGCTTTCTTCTCTAAACCATCCTCACGTGGTTGTTAGATCCTCATCCGAGGGACTTGTAGGATCTTGGTGGTATGCTCACCGCATATATATGAGAATTCGATTCCCGAGACAGACGTGTATTTTGACTGATTCTTGCTTCTGACCAAAATGTTGCGGATCTGATTCTTGGGATTCACTGCCATATGCTATCAATTCACAGCGTACTACATTGTACCAATGTCTTACTGAGGAAGATTGGCTGGCTTGTGCTCGAAACTTTCATCGGACAGCTTGTTGGAGAAGACTGGGTATCGTGCTTCAGAAGCTAACCCCCTTAAAGACTTTGCTGGGGAAAGACTCAGTACCTTATGCCGGAAGCTTTTACGGTTGCTTACTGAAGAAGGCAGAGTACCTTGTACATGAAATCATCCATGTATCGTACTGAGGAAGATAGATGAATCTTGCCTTGGAAGCCTCTCGGGCATCTTGCAAGGGAAGATTGGGTTGCTTACACCATAAGCCTCTTATTGTGATATGCGGACCGATTTCCACATATATAACCATCTTAGAATTTTTGTTATTTATTTCTTGTATGAAAGAGGGTTTTGCAGGACTATCCTCCTTTCTGAGTACATGCCATATTTTTGCTTGCTTCCAGGTACATGGGGTTCCAAAATCATCCTCAACGAAAAATTAAACTTGTATCTGAGCCATACCTTTGATAATATTCTGTCAACCTTGCACACAATTTATCTTCTTGCTGATTTGATCATTTCTGCTATGAGGAATGCAGTCGACTGAGAATTCCATACTATTGTGAGGAGTGCATGTTAATGCAAACTTTATACTGACATTCCATCCAGGATTTCTTTTGTATTCAAACGAGCTATTTCCAATTTCACTGCAGTCTGCTGAAGATTCCATTCTGTTTAGCTGAGTTTCCAAATATATGTATTTCTTGCTGACTCTTCGGGTCCGGTGTCGGCTGACGAGCAACTTTAATAGGGGAAAATTTGTAACACCAGAGGACCAAAGAAAGAAACAAAAGAAACGACTAAAACAAAAGCACACAAGCATACTACTAATATAATTAATGAAGCAATCATCACATATTACTGCTACTCACACCATAATATGCATGCACACCTAAGCACACAAATTGCAGGGAAACTCCTGTATTACGGTCTAATATGCTGTGGCGGTGTGCATGAAAATTATATCCATGTGTGGAAGGAGTTGGCGTAACCGAAGCTACACCAAGCACTGGCTGGATCTGGATGGATACACAGGTGAGGACGGACTTGACGATCAAGTAGTGAGACACAAAAGTCACGACCACATCATCATCAAGCGTATGAAAGGGATTCATACACGTCCAAAGAATAGAATGACTGGGTAGGGTAGCGGTGGAAAAACAAGGCTCGTTGGCATTGCCCTTTTCTGATAACCAAGATCAGTAAGGGTTTCCAAAGGGACGAGATGGATGGCATGATTCGGGATAGGAACAAGTCTACCGCCGAAATAATATGGGTGGGTGGCGGAAAAATATACGCGATACCTGAGCATAACTCCTGCAAATGGTGCCTAGAACTCTGGGTACCAGGGCATCACTCTGCTAGGACAGAGATGACGCCGAACACCAAAGAGCAGACATGCTAAGAAGGAGGGTGCAGGCGGTGGACCGAAAATGATGCCGCCTACACTCACAAGATCAACCATTAGTGATAAAATAATAATCTATATGCATGCTATGCGACAAACAAATGCAACAATCAAGTGCAACGAACCAACTGGGGTCTATACTACCACTTTCTAATGTTCGCGCGGGCTAAGGCATCCTATAGCCAGACCTGCTCTGATACCAAACCTGTGGCAGCCCGGCTCATAGAAAATCGGAACGCCCCGTATTCCAGCCCAGAGATCGAGGAGAAATCTCCGATGTTATTATTACACGGATATAACAAACTGCTTAGCATAGATCGAGGAGAAGTCTCCGATGTCATAGAAATACGGCACTGCTTAGCATAGAACAAACCAACTTTCTATTATTACACGAATAAGAATACAAGGTCTCCAATGTTACAATGAATAACATCGGCACAGTGACACTACGCCATCCTCAGTTGCTCTATGCAAGCAGCAGAACAAGTTGAGGCAGCGGAACAACTACTGGCAGCAGAACAACGAACGGCGATGATGGACTCCCATCCGCAGGGACTCTGGCTGGAACGTTGATCCTAGCTCGCGAACACAGGAACAACCCCAAAGAAGCAAGCAATCCAGACACGACCTACAAACTGGCATGACATGCCAGGTCAGTACATTGAATGTACTTGCAAGCTCACAATAACCAGCAGCATTCAAGACAAACAACAACATGGCAATTACTGGTTAAGCAGGAATTATCATGAGATTATCAGGATAACATGGTATGAACAACATGAACATAATATCACTATAACAATATGATCATGGCATGAACAACATGACATAATATCGCTAGAACAATATGATCATGACATGAACATATAAATCTAATGATACTAGCATGCAACATGATGACACTACATGCACCATTTATTCCGCTCGGGTTACCTCGTAACCATCACATGCATCACTTACCAACCTCAGACATTACATGATCATCTCAGGATCAAATCAAGCTTGGCATAAACAATACCGTAGTAATCATCAAATGAACACAAGGAGAATGATCTTTACCCACGATTCTCGCACAACATCACGGATATCCAACAACTTGGTATCCTCGATACCACGGTGATCATTCCAGCGATCACAACCATGACCAACACTTGGTCTCAAACGGTGGTCTTTCCGGCGATCACAACCAACTTATCTCATCATCGAACCGGGGTTCTCATTAATCAAGTTATTATTAATACTATTGACTCACGGTGTGACCGACACGAACTGGGCCCTTATCCGCGGGCGCGGCTATCGATAGATTTAATATACACTCTGTAGAGGTTAGTACACTGTACCCACACTACGGAACCCATGGCCTCGCACTCCCATTCGGGTGGACCAACGGCGTTCCAACAAAACCGATCTACTGCCATGACACTCTCCCGGCCACTCCGACCCACTCCCAACTGGGCTAGTCCTGGGTGGCCCCATGTCTACCAAAGACACAACGACCACCATCGTGGCCAAAACATCCCTCGCGGAGACCGGATCCATAACAACAACAATGGGCACACAAGGCTTATGTCCGCCTACCTCATCAGGGTAGCGTGCCCATAACCTTCCCTAGTTGGAGGCACCGGTGAGAGGCACGACAATAGACCCAGTTAGGACCTTCCCATAAAGGTAAGCGTGGTTGCACTGGTCAGTTTCGATATGGTGGCACCATGACTCAGCCAACAGTTGTTCAAGTTCAATTTAATCCGGTTAAACTTGAATGCAATATGCTGAGCCATGATAAAATAACATGATGCATTTACAAAGCATGAACATGCTATCAACATAAGCACGGGATGCAACATAACTATCCACGATATCAACTATGAATAAACTCCAACTGAACATGGCATAATGACGAGCATGAATATTACAAGTGTAACACTACTCATAGCATAACATGACCACTAGCATCAACCATAAATACCATGCAAGAACTCATCAATAGCATTACCGAGTAACACTTAACCAACTAACAGCAAAGAAACAACGCATACTAACAGTACTCGGTAACCGACGTTAGTCATGCACCGAAGAACATGACCAACCCAACATGTACTACTATCAAGCATGGCAATATGAAAGTAATACTGCAACTAGCAGGGCATGATAACCCAGAAGCATTACCGAATCAACGATAACCTTATTTTAAACAAACAATCATTTAATAAATATTCAAGTTGAAAACCATGGCTATTGCATGACTATCATGCAAGTGGGTATTGTGGCTTGCCTGGGGGTGAAGAAGGCACCAGGGAGAAGTGCGGTGAAGCCGCGGAAAGATTTGCCGGAAACAGTTCTCTCTCGGAGGGGATGTTTACGTGCAAGGGCAAAAAGGTTATTTCCAGACTATTAACACATGGTGAAAGTGATACCAACAGAATGGGCTCGACGAGACGAAGAAGTGGGCTTTGGAATCACCTCATTTGGAGTTGTGGTTAAAAAGTTGTAGCTGTTTTTCTGCCAGGGACCTATCTATAATGAAATCATCACAAACAAGCCCTCGGCCGGAAAAACAGAAAGCGCCTTCTCAGGAAATACGTTTTCCATAAAAGAAAGCGTATTTTGGCTCGAAGAAGAAAGAATGTGCTTTCGATAAGCGAAGACGTAATCCAGTGGACTACGCCTCCACTTATCCAGCATGGCAAAGGCGGGGCCGGGGCCGTCTCGCTGACGCACGGGTCCAACACACCTCTTATCTCTCCTCCTGGCTCCTTCTTCCTCCTCCCGACGTGCACTGAGGCAGAAGTGAGGCCGGTCGTCCCGACGACGACCACCGGCGGCTCCGGCCACCTCTCGCAGTGTTCTGCCCTCCGGCGTGCTCAGGGAGGAGTGGCGCATCCATCCATGGGGTTCACGAGCCTCGAGGACAAAGGAGGTAGGCACACCTCGGGCCGGGGCGAACAGCGTCTCTGGTCGTTGCAGAGCCCGCGGCCAGAGGCCACCGGAGGAGGGGAAAAGATGCTGGGGTGGCTCTGGGGTGAGGATGGAGGTCTCTGGTGGTGGAGTGAGGAAGGGAGGAGCACGACGTTGAGCAAATTTAGGCCGAGGCCAAGGCGGGCACGGCGACCATGGAGGGAAGCAGAGAGCTCTATGAGCTCGGGAGAGTAGTGGGGCGGGGTCCTAGGAGGTCGAGGAGTTGCTTGGTGAGGTCGAGGGCACCCAGGGCTGCTTAAATAGCCAAGGGGAGGGGTGTGCCGTGCTAGCGCCGCCGCGGACGCGTGTCCGGCGCCGCGGATGCGTGCCCACGCGCATGAGCTCGGAGGTAGACGACGATGGAGGCACAGGGAGAAAGCTCACGGGGAAGAGGCGGCCAAGGGAGCGCAGGGAGGATGACGACGTCGACGAACCGAGCCAAACCACCACTGTGCGCCCATGGGCACGCGACGGCTTGCGTCGGTGAGGAAGCTGCTGGAGGGGGAGCGGGGTCCAGGTGATCGGTGACGACGAGAGGAAAACAATGGACATGCTCACGCGTGCTAAGACGACGAGGGGGAAGCGGACGAAGAAAAAACGGCTCCCTGGACATGGCCACTGCGCACAGAGCGCATGGACAGGCATGCCATTGTCATGGTCACCATGTGAAACGGAGCATTCAATGGTCTACAGCACCCAAAACATTGTCTAGATGATAGTTCATCCAGGGAAGGTTGCAACTGCGGTGGTAGTTCGATAAAAAGGGGTCTGGTTAAAAGGTATTCACCCTCTGAAGTTTACTGCAGTAAACTTGGCCATGAAACAGTACTCAATCGAGGTGAGTTTCCGGACCACAAAGCCACGGAAAAACGAAATCTCAGGCAAAAACCTCAGAAAAACAAAAGAAAAGAAAGGGCCAAAAATCAGGCTGTTACATGGCATGTGGACAAAACAGTACGTACCACATGGAGTGATGAACGACATCTTCTCTAAGTCTTCCTTGGACATGAAGATCTTGTGGTACCCAGAATATGCATCCAAAAAGGAGAGAAAATCACAACCTAAAGTGGAATCCACAATATGATCGATACGCGGCAAGGGAAACGGGTCTGTCAGGCAAGCTTTGTTGAGATATATGAAATCTATGCAAAGCCTCCACTTCCTGTTAGCCTTTCGGACTACCACTTGATTTTCCAACCATGTGGGATGCAACACTCCTCTGACCAAACTAGCTGCTTCCAGTTTCTTGATCTCTTCTGCAATAAATTGTTGCCTCTCCAAGGCCTACTTCCGAACTTTCTGCTTGACAGGTCGCCCGTGTGGGCAGACAACAAGGTGGTGCTCGATTACCTCCCTAGGAACACCAGGGATATTCGATGGTTGCCAGGAAAATAGATCGACATCCGCTCGCAGGAAGGCAACGAGCGCGCTTTCCTATTTGTCATCAAGGGTGGCGCTGATAGTGAAAGTACCATCAACGCCAGCCAGCCCTGCCGGGACCTTCTTCACTTGGGGAGCACTGACCTTGGATCTCTTGCTGTTGGAACACTCTGGTGAAGGAAATATGCCCTAGAGGCAATAATAAAGTTGTTATTTATATTTCCTTATATCATGATAAATGTTTATTATTCATGCAAGAATTGTATTAACCGGAAACTTACTACATGTGTGAATACATAGACAAACATAGTTTCACTCGTTTGCCTCTACTTGACTAGCTCGTTGAATCAATGATGGTTATGTTTCCTAACCATAGACATGAGTTGTCATTTGATTAACAGGATCACATCATTAGAGAATGATGTATTGACTTGACCCATCCATTAGCTTAGCACGATCATTGTTTAGTTTGTTGCTTTTGCTTTCTCCATAACTATACATGTTCCTATGACTATGAGATCATGCAACTCCCGAATACCGAAGGAACACTTTGTGTGCTACCAAACGTCACAACGTAACTGGGTGATTATAAAGGTGCTCTACAGGTGTCTCCGATGGTGTTGTTCAGTTGGCATGGATTAAGATTAGGATTTGTCACTCCGATTGTCGGAGAGGTATCTCTGGGCCCTCTCGGTAATGTACATCACAATAAGCCTTGCAAGCAATGTAGCTAATGAGTTAGTTACGGGATGTAGTATTATGGAACAAGTAAAGAGGCTTTCCGGTAACGAAATTAAACTAGTTATTGAGATATCGATGATCGAATCTCGGGCAAGTAACATACCTATGACAAAGGGAACAACGTATACTGTTATGCGGTTTGACCGATAAAGATCTTCGTAGAATATGTAGGAGCCAATATGAGCAGCTAGGTTCCGCTATTGGTTATTGACAGGAGACATGTCTCGGTCATGTCTACATAGTTCTCGAACCCGTAGGGTCCGCACACTTAACATTCAGTGACGATCGGTATTTTGAGTTTATGTGTTTTGATGTATCGAAGGTAGTTTGGACTCCCGGATTTGATAAAAAACACGACGAGGAGTCTCGAAATGGTCGAGACATAAAGATCGATATATTGGAAGCCTATATTTGGACATCGGAATGGTTCCGAGTGGTTCTGGCATTTTTCCGGAGTACTGGGAGGTTACCGGAACCCCCCAGGGAGTATATGGGCCTTATTGGGCCTTAGTGGAATAGAGGAGAGGGGAGGGAAAAAAGAGGGAGGCACGCCACCCAAGCCCAATCCGAATTGGGAGGTGGCTGGCCCCCCTTTCCTTCCTTCCTCTCTCCTCCTTCCTGTCTCTCCCACTCCTACTTGGAAGGGGGGGAATCCTACTCCTAGAGGGAGTAGGACTCCCCTAGGGCACGCCATAGAGAGGGCCGGTCCTCCCCCTCCTCCACTCCTTTATATACGGGGGAGGGGGGCACCCCATGGACACACAAGTTGATCATTGATCTTTTAGTCGTGTGCGGTGCCCTCCTCCACCATAATCCACCTCCGTTATATCGTAGCGGTGCTTAGGCGAAGCCCTGTTCGGGTAGCAACATCATCACCATCATCATGCTATCGTGCTGACGAAACTCGCCCTCGAAGCTCTATTGGATCGTGAGTTCGCGGGACGTCACCAAGCCGAACGTGTGCAGATCGCGAAGGTGCCATACCTTCGGTGCTAGATCGGTCGATCATGAAGACGTACGACTAATCAACTGTGTTGTCATAACGCTTCTGCTTATGGTCTACGAGGCTACATAGACGATACTCTCCCCTCTCGTTGCTATGCATCACCATGATCTTGCGTGTGCGTAGGATCTTTTTTGAAATTACTTCATTCCCCAACAGTGGCATCAGAGCCCGGTTTATGCGTAGACATTATATGCATGAGTAGAACACAAAGGAGTTGTGGGCGTGGGTATATACATATTGCTTGCCGTCACTAGTTGATTCTTGATTCAGCGGCATTGTAGGATGAAGTGGTCCAGACCGACATTACTCGTACGCTTACGCGAGACTGGTTCTACCGACGTGCTTCACACACAGGTGGCTAGTGGGTGTTTGTTTCTCCAGCTTTAGTTGAATCAGATTCAATGAACAGGGTTCTTTCTGAAGATCAAAAATCAATCACTATACCGCGTTGTGGTTTTTGATGCGTAGGTAAGAACGATTCTTGCTCAGCCCGTAGTAGCCACGTAAAACTTGCGACAACAAAGTAGAGGACGTCTAACTTGTTTTTGCAGGGCATGTTGTGATGTTATATGGTCAAGACATGATGCTAAATTTTATTGTATGAGATGATCATGTTTTGTAACACAGTTATCGGCAACTGGCAGGAGCCATATGGTTGTCGCTTTATTCTATGAAATGCAATCGCCATGTAATTGCTTTACTTTATCACTAAGCGCTTCGATGGAGATCAAGGTGTCAAGCCGGTGATGATGGTGATCATGACGGTGCTTCGGAGATGGAGATCAAAGGCACAAGATGATGATGGCCATCTCATATCACTTATATTGATTGCATGTGATGTTTATCCTTTATGCATCTTATTTTGCTTAGTTCGGCGGTAGCATTATAAGATGATCTCTCACTAAATTTCAAGGTATAAGTGTTCTCCCTGAGTATACACCGTTGCTACAGTTCATCGTGCTGAGACACCACCTAATGATCGGGTGTGATAATCTCTATGTTCACATACAACGGGTGCAAGCCAGTTTTGCACACGCATAATACTCGGGTTAAACTTGACGAGCCTAGCATATGCAGATATGGCCTGGGAACATTGGAGACCGAAAGGTCGAGCGTGAATCATATAGTAGATATGATCAACATAGTGATGTTCACCATTGAAAACTACTCCATCTCACGTGATGATCAGACATGGTTTAGTTGATATGGATCACGTGATCACTTAGATGATTAGAGAGATGTCTATCTAAGTGGGAGTTCTTAAGTAATTTGATTAATTGAACTTTAATTTATCATGAACTTAGTACCTGATAGTATTTTGCATGTCTATGTTGTTGTAGATAGATGGCCCGTGTTGTTGTTCCGTTGAATTTTAATGTGTTCCTAGAGAAAGCTAAGTTGAAAGATGATGGTAGCAACTACACGGACTGGGTCCGTAACTTGAGGATTATCCTCATTGCTGCACATAAGAATTACGTCCTAGAAGCACCACAAGGTGACAAACCTGCTGCAGGAGCAACACCAGATGTTATGAACACCTAGTAGAGCAAAGCTGATGACTACTCGATAGTTTAGTGTGCCATGCTTTACGGCTTAGAACCGGGACTTCAACAACGTTTTGAACGTCATGGAGCATATGAGATGTTCCAGGAGTTGAAGTTAATATTTCAAGCAAATGCCCGGATTGAGAGATATGAAGTCTCCAATAAGTTCTATAGCTGCAAGATGGAGGAGAATAGTTCTATCAGTGAACATATACTCAGAATGTCTGGGTACCACAACCACTTGACTCAACTGGGAGTTAATATTCTTGATGATAGTGTCATTGACAGAGTTCTTCAATCACTGCCACCAAGCTACAAGAGCTTTGCGATGAACTATAATATGCAAGGGATGGATAAGACAATTCCCGAGCTCGTCGCGATGCTAAAGGCTGCGGAGGTAGAAATCAAGAAGGAGCATCAAGTGTTGATGATCAAAAACACCACCAGTTTCAAGAAAAAGGGTAAAGGGAAGAAAGGGAACTTCAAGAAGAAGAGCAAGCCAGTTGCTGATCAAGTGAAGAAACCCAAGTTTGGACCTAAGCATGAGACTGAGTGTTTCTACTGCAAAGGAACTGGTCACTCGAAGCAGAACTGCCCCAAGTATTTGGCGGAGAAGAAGGATGGCAAAGTGAAAGGTATACTTGATATACATGTTATTGATGTGTACCTTACTAATGCTCGCAGTAGTGCCTGGGTTTTTGATACTGGTTCAGTTGCTAACATTTGCAACTCGAAACAGGGGCTACGAATTAAGCGAACATTGGCTAAGGACGAGGTGACGATGCGCGTGGGAAATGGTTCCAAAGTCGATGTGATCTCCGTTGGCACGCTACCTCTACATCTACCTTCGGGATTAGTATTAACCTAAATAATTGCTATTTGGTGCCAGCGTTGAGCATGAACATTATATCTGGATCTTGTTTGATGCGAGACAATTATTCATTTAAATTAGAGAATAATGGTTGTTCTATTTATATGAGTAATATCTTTTATGGTCATGCACCCCTGATGAGTGGTCTATTTTTACTAAATCTTGATAGTATTGATACACATGTTCATAGTATTGAAGCCAAAGGATGCAGATTTGATAATGATAGTGCAACTTATTTATGGCACTGCCGTTTAGGTCATATTGGTGCAAAGCGCATGAAGAAACTCCATTCTGATGGACTTCTGGAATCACTTGATTATGAATCACTTGGTACTTGCGAACCATGCCTCATGGGCAAGATGACTAAAACTCCGTTCTCCGGAACAATGGAGCGAGCAACAGAGTTACTGGAAATCATACATACTGATTTGTGTGGTCCAATGAACATTGAAGCTCGCGGCGGATATCATTATTTTCTCACCTTCACAGATGATTTGAGCAGATATGGGTATATCTACTTAATGAAACATAAGTCTGAAACATTTGAAAAGTTCAAAGAATTTCAGAGTGAAGTGGAAAATCATCATAACAAGAAAATCAAGTTTGTATGATCTGATCATGGAGGCGGATATTTGAATTATGAGTTTGGACTTCATTTGAAACAATGCGGAATAGTCTCGCAACTCACGCCACCTGGAACACAATAGCGTAATGGTGTGTCTGAACATCATAATAGTACTTTACTAGATATGGTGTGATATATGATGTCTCTCACTGATTTACCGCTATCGTTTTGGGGTTACGCTTTAGAGACAACTGCATTCACGTTAAATAGGGCACCATCTAAATCCGTTGAGACGACACCTTATGAACTGTCGTTTGGCAAGAAACCCAAAGTTGTCGTTTCTTAAAGTTTGGGGCTGCGATGCTTATGTGAAAAGCTTCAACCTGATAAGCTCAAACCCAAATCGGAGAAATGTGTATTCATAGGATACCCAAAGGAGACTGTTGGGTACACCTTCTATCACAGATCCGAAGGCAAGATATTCGTTGCTAAGAATGGATTCTTTCTAGAGAAGGAGTTTCTCTCGAAAGAAGTGAGTGGGAGGAAACTAGAACTTGACGAGGTAATTGTACCTTCTCCCTTATTGGAAAGTAGTTCATCACTGAAATCAGTTCCAGTGATTCCTACACCAGTAAGTGAGGAAGCTAATGATGATGATCATGAAACTTCTGATCAAGTTACTACCGAACCTCGTAGGTCAACCAGAGTAAGATCCGCACCAGAGTGGTACGGTAATCCTGTTCTGGAAGTCATGTTACTTGACCATGACGAACCTACGAACTATGAGGAAGCGATGATGAGCCCAGATTCCGCAAAATGGCTTGAAGCCATGAAATCTGAGATGGGATCCATGTATGAGAACAAAGTATGGACTTTGGTTGACTTGCCCGATGATCGGCAGGCCATAGAGAATAAATGGATCTTCAAGAAGAAGACTGACGCTGACGGTAATGTTACTGTCTACAAAGCTCGACTTGTTGCAAAAGGTTTTCGACAAGTTCAAGGAGTTGACTACGATGAGACCTTCTCACCCGTAGCGATGCTTAAGTCCGTCCGAATCATGTTAGCAATTGCCGCATTTTATGAAATTTGGCAAATGGATGTCAAAACTTTATTCCTTAATGGATATCTTAAAGAAGAGTTGTATATGATGCAACCAGAAGGTTTTTTCGATCCAAAAGGTGCTAATAAAGTGTGGAAGCTCCAGTGATCCGTTTATGGACTGGTGCAAGCCTCTCGGAGTTGGAATATACGCTTTGGTAGTGTGATCAAAGCATATGGTTTTATACAGACTTTTGGAGAAGCTTGTATTTACAAGAAAGTGAGTGGGAGCTCCATAGCATTTCTGATATTATATGTAGATGACATATTGTTAATCAGAAATGATACTGAATTTCTGAATAGCATAAAAGGATACTTGAATAAGATTTTTTCGATGAAAGACCTCGGTGAAGCTGCTTATATATTGGGCATCAAGATCTATAGAGATAGATCAAGACGCTTAATTGGACTTTCACAAAGCACATACCATAAAGTTTTTAAGAAGTTCAAAATGGATCATGCAAAGAAAGGGTTCTTGCCTGTATTACAAGGTGTGAAATTGAGTCACACTCAATGCCTGACCACTGCATAAGATAGAGAGAAAATGAAAGGGGTTCCCTATGCTTCAACCATAGGCTCTATCATGTATGCAATGCTGTGTACTAGACCTGATGTGTGCCTTGCTATAAGTTTAGCAGGGAGGTACCAAAGTAATACAGGAGTGGATCACTGGACAGCGGTCAAGAACATCCTGAAATACCTGAAAAGGACTAAGGACATGTTTCTCGTATATGGAGGTGACAAAAGCTCCTCGTAAACGGTTACGTCGATGCAAGCTTTGACACTGATCCGGATGACTCTAAGTCATAGACTGGATACATGTTTTTATTAAATGGAATAGATGTCAGTTGATGCAGTTCCAAGCAGAGCGTCGTGGTGGGATCTACCTATGAAGCGGAATACATAGCTGCTTCGGAAGCAGCAAATGAAGGAGTCTGGATGAAGGAGTTCATATCCGATCTAGGTGTCATACCTAGTGCATCGGGTCTAATGAAAATCTTTTGTGACAATACTGGAGCAATTCCCTTGGCAAAGGAATCCAGATTTCACAAGAGAACCAAGCACATCAAGAGACGCTACAATTCCATCCGCGATCAAGTCAAGGAGGGAGACATAGAGATTTGCAAGATACATATGGATCTGAGTGTTGCAGACCCGTTGACTAAACCTCTCTCATGAGCAAAAGATGATCAGCACCAAGACTCCATGGGTGTTAGAATCATTACAATGTAATCTAGATTATTGACTCTAGTGCAAGTGGGAGACTAAAGGAAATATGCCCTAGAGGCAATAATAAAGTTGTTATTTATATTTCCTTATATCATTATAAATGTTTACTATTCATGCTAGAGTTGTATTAACCGGAAACTTAGTACACGTGTGAATACATAGACAAACAGAGTGTCACTAGTTTGCCCCTACTTGACTAGCTCGTTGAATCAATGATGGTTATGTTTCCTAACCATTGACATGAGTTGTCATTTGATTAACGGGATCACATCATTAGAGAATGATGTGATTGACTTGACCCATCCGTTAGCTTAGCACGATGATCATTTAGTTTGTTGCTATTGCTTTCTCCATAACTATACATGTTCCTATGACTATGAGATCAAGCAACTCCTGAATATCGGAGGAACACTTTGTGTGCTACCAAACATCACAACGTAACTGGGTGATTATAAAGGTGCTCTGTAGGTGTCTCCGATGGTGTTTGTTGAGTTGGCATGGATCAAGATTGTCAGAGAGGTGTCCCTGGGCCCTCTCGGTAATGTACATCACAATAAGCCTTGCAAGCAACGTAGCTAATGAGTTAGTTATGGGATGTAGCATTACGGAACGAGTAAAGAGACTTGCCGGTAATAAGATTGAACTAGGTATTGAGATACGAACGATCGAATCTCGGGCAAGTAACATACCGATGACAAAGGGAACAACGTATACCGTTATGCGGTTTGGACGATAAAGATCTTCGTAGAATGTAGGAGCCAATATGAGCATCCAAGTTCTGCTATTGGTTATTGATAGGAGACATGTCTCGGTCATGTCTACATAGTTCTCGAACCCGTAGGGTCCGCACGCTTAACGTTCGGTGACGATCGATATTATGAGTTTATGTGTTTTGATGTACCGAAGTTAGTTCGGAGTCCCGGATTTGATCACGGACATGATGAGGAGTCTCAAAATGGTCGAGACAAAAAGATCGATATATTGGAAGCCTATATTTGGACATCGGAAAGGTTTCGAGTGGTTCGGGCATTTTTCCGGAGTACCGGGAGGTTACCGGAACCCCCCGGGGAGTATATGGGCCTTATTGGGCCTTAGTGGAATAGAGGAGAGGGAAGGGAAGAAAGAGGGAGGCGCTCCCCCCAAGCCCAATCCGAATTGGGAGGGGGGCCGGCCCCCCTTTCCTTCCTCCCTCTCTCCTCCTTCCTTCCTCTCCTACTCCTACTTGGAACGGGGGGGATTCCTACTCCTGGAGGGAGTAGGACTCCCCTAGGGCGCACCATAGAGAGGGCCGGCCCTTCCCCTCCTCCACTACTTTATATATGGGGGAGGGGGCACCCCATGGACACACAAGTTGATCATTGATCTTTTAGCCGTGTGCGGTGCCCCCCTCCACTATAATCCACCTCGGTTATATCGTAGCGGTGCTTAGGCGAAGCCCTATTCCGGTAGCAACATCATCACCGTCATCACACCATCGTGCTGACGAAACTCTCCCTCGAAGCTCTACTGGATCGTGAGTTCGCAGGACGTCACCGAGCCGAACGTGTGCAGATTGTGAAGGTGTCGTACCTTGGGTGCTAGATCGGTCGATCATGAAGACGTACAACTACATCAACCACGTTGTCATAATGCTTCTGCTTACGGTCTATGAGGGTACATAGACGATACTCTCCCCTCTCGTTGCTATGCATCACCATGATCTTGCGTGTGCGTAGGAATTTTTTTGGAATTACTGCGTTCCCCAACATCCGGCACGTCATTAACGGGTGTCATGCTCTCAGTGGGGGCACACTTCCCGGACTCTTTGCCGAATTCCCTACAACCCTTCTTCTTTCCTTTGTCCTCCTTGGAGGGAACTGCCACTATTGCTGCCTCCGCTGCGACTGCGTCCCGGTACATCTTGTCCACGCAAATGATTGCATCTTTCTCGTTAGATGGGATGGTAAGGACTCCCATTGGCCCAGGCATCTTCAAGGTGTTGTAGGCATAGTGGGATGCTGCCATGAATTTGGCCAGGGTTGGGCGTCCAATAATCCCATTGTACGGCAGGGGGAGGTCAACCATATCAAACACAATCTTTTCAGTCCGATAGTTCAGCTCTCCCCCAAACATCACCGACAACATGATCTTTCCCTTAGGATGACTGTTGTTGGGGGTTAACTCCTTGAAACGTACCGGTAACTTCTAGCTCTTCTTCTGCTATGTGAAGTCTTTTGATGACTGCCGGGGAGATCAGATTCAACCCAGCCCCACCATCCACCAACATCTTTGTTACCTTGAGGTTGCGAATGGTTGGAGAGATCAACAATAGCAAACCCCCTACCATAGTGATGCGGCTAGGATGGTCCTCTTCGTCAAAGATGATGGGCATGCGTGACCATTTGAGCGGCTTCCTGGCCTCTGGTGCTGGTTCCACGACATTGACTTCTCATACCCACCGCTCGAGCTGGCGGTGGGAGGTGTGCAAAGATGCGCCCCCGTCAATGCACAGGGCATTAGTGGCCTTCTGAAAATCCTGCTCACTGGTGTCCTCTTCATCCCCTCCATCCCTCTCATCATCACAGACTTCCTTCTCTCGACCCCTGGTGGGTTTTCCTTGGTTCTGAAGGGGTTTGCCGGGGCGATTTGCTTCACCGCCCCGACCCTTACCGCCAGTAGCATTCTGACCATTTTCCTTATCACACTTCTCATACTCTGCTCTCTGTCTCTTGACAAGATGCTCAACTTGATAACACTCTTGAAGGTCATGGCCTTTGGTCCGATGGATCTTGCAGTACATTCCATCACCTTTCCTAGCTCTCTCGACAGCCATGGCCTCCCGGCAGCCAGCGCACATGGCAGTTTCCTTGCTGAGGGCCTCACATTTGTCTTTCTTGCCGGTACTAGGTGTACCCAATCCTTCAACAATTGATGGTGTCTTGGACTAGGGGGTACTCACCACGTCGTCTCCCGATCTATTAGATTGGGCCGAGGACCCCCGTGGCCGTATACTCATGGGCCAGTTCGGACGGCTACCGCATACAAGGAAGATTCCACAAGACTTGGCGTTCAAGACAAGGACTTCTCTCCACCGGCGTATTCGGCTAGGACTCTTGTTATCCTAGGCCTCCGGTGCATTATATAAACTGAGGCCAGGCTAGTCGATAGATATACAATATATACGACAATCATACCATAGGCTAGCTTCTAGAGTTTAGCCTCCTTGATCTCGTGGTAGATCTACTCTTGTACTACCCATATCATCAATATTAGTCAAGCAGGACGTAGGGTTTTACCTCCATCAAGAGGGCCCGAACCTGGGTAAAACATCATGTTCCCTGCCTCTTGTTACCATCCGGCCTAGACGCATAGTTCGGGACCCACTACCCGAGATCCGCCGGTTTTGACACCGACATTGGTGCTTTCATTGAGAGTTCCGCTGTGTGATCGACAAAAGGATCGATGGCTCGCCTACAAGATCAACTGCGACTTCGGCATCTTCGTCACCAGCTCGACTGGTCACCTTGGTTCGACCAAGAACTGCGCCCCGTGTTCGGATCACCATGTTCGGACGAGGGCCTTCATCAACACCAACTCCGATCTTAATCAAGATCATGGAGGAATCGTCCATGGAGCTCGGGGGCTCAATGTCAACATTGCCCTCGGGCGACCGTGCTGTTTTTTCAGACAGCGAACGTGTATCCGTCGCCACCGCCTCCTCGAGCGTCGCTTTGAAGATTGCTTTTGTCGAATTGTGCGGAATTGAGTCTATAACAACCCTGGAAAATTTCGTCGAGTTCCGATGGAGGAATCTCTGGCAATCCACGATATACCAGAGCCTTGTCAAATCTGGATGGGAATTTGGATGAGTTTAGGGCGTGGTGTCCAGCTTCTAGCTCGGACGTCCTTTGGAAGATCCAACCGTTGATCAGCTGGGGAATTCCTATATCTACCACCTCTCAAAATTTCAGCTCGATCCGACCGTCCAAACTCCGGGAACCTTCCGATTAGTGCATCACTTTTCGGATCTATTTTCTGCGCGAAAACGAATCCGACCCGAGTTCATCTTTTTTATGAACGGGATTTCGGACATCCCTTTTAAATGAAGTTTTGTATGGGGTATTGTGTTTTGTTCCCGAACACACCGCACTAACTTTAAGATTTTTTGAACATGATCTTCAACATCACGCTGGTGTCAAACCAGTCCGGCAATATTACTCCACGGCTGCCGACCTATGCTAGACACGTCGTCATTTTAGCCGAGCTCAACTTCTTCGGATCATCATCTATGCAAGCCGAACAAGAGCCCGGCATCGCGAAGGATAAATCATCACCAACATCGCCGCCCCATGGATTACACGGAGCGGGCATACCGGCATCACCGCACGGTCGCTTCATCAAGCCGACATCGACCACGTCATGACCTGCATCGGCAGGGCCGCACTATTGCTTCTTCAAGCTGGTGTCCATCACGCCGACCTACTTCGACTCATCGGCTGACATCGAGGCTTCGCCATCTCTTCATCAACCTACTCCGGTAATGGGTGTGTGGATCGAGTCCCCATTTTGGGAATCACCTTCCTTCGGATTGCTACAACAAATAAACCAGGTGCTATTAATCCTAGTAATTTTTGCTTGTTTGAGTTCAATTCTTCCCAAGGAATTACTACTCTAGTTTTTCCATCATATGTACACAGGTCTATCAAATGGTGGCCGCATTAACGACTGTCACATGGTGGTCCGGTCAGTCTCCGTACGTAGTCCAGCGAATGCCGCATCCGGAACTCGGACCGACCTATGAATTCAGGCTTTGCCACGCCTTTACCGCATCACGCCGACGCCCTGCATCGACATTGACTTCGGCGCCGGGCCATATTTCTTTTATTACTCACTTTGCATAAATTATTTATTATGCAACATTTTTTTTAATTATCATTATTACTATTATCTCTGGTTTGCATTATTTTTTGTGCACAGGAAAATGATCCGGGGACTTCGGCGTCACTCTGCCGGTCTGCATTGATCGTGCTATGTCACCACTTCGGCATGTCGAGCTCTCCGCTCCGCCACCTCGGGACCAGCTTGGGGGATGGAACCTTGCCCCGCATCGAGCTCAGACCGCGTCATCAATACCCAACACATTAACCAGCTAAGTCGCTTTCATGCTCAAAGCTTTAATTTCTAACTTGTGCTCGGTTCGACCAAGCATTATACTTTTTTGGGAAAAAGTTGCTTGTAAATTTTTTTTCCTTGTACAAACTTTGTTTGTGACGCATAAATTCAAATACCCCGTTTACTTGGGGGCTTCCTTTATGAAGCTTTTCCTCTTGCATATGATTATACTTGTACAGCTTCGTTCCTTGTTCGTGTATTATGCCACAATATGCACCATATTGACTTAAGCGATTTGCAAGCTGGGTTGCCTCACTCCTGTGTTTACCCCTACGTTCCCGATTGTTCGGCTAGGGAGTAAAGGGAGCACCTCTGCGATTGTCACGATCGGGTCAACCGAGCCGGACCTCAGACTGGGTGAAGCCGAAAGCTAGTGCTCTTATAGTTTTCAATGATGGTCGGCACACAATTGAACTCATGAGTACAAAAAATCCATTGCACAAGTCTCATAATAACAATGAGCAACGAAAAAAGGTATCGTTGGGGGTACTATTTTCTTCGAAGATGCTTCTTACACTTCACGGTAATATAGCATAAGTTCCCTGAGCGCGCTTTGTCTGTTACAGCCTTATGGCCTGATTGCCTGGTTATTGGAAACACCGTCCATATTCTCGACCGATGGAGTACATAAAACTTTTCGGTCCTTGACCGAAGAGGGAGAAGCTGACGGTCGGTTAAGACGCGTTTAAAGTTCGATTGAACATAGATATGATATAAGTACTTCGGTACATGCAATCATTCTTCTACCCAAGTCACTTGGGGGCTCTTAAGTTTATTTGAGCCGTTTTATAATAAGTGTTCTTCTTCTTAGTCGTTGCAAAGTTCTATTATTATTATTATTATTTATCACTCCTTTTTTCGACGCAAGTGTGCGATCACTAGCCGGGGAGCCTAATTTCTCTCTCAAAGCCGCTAGAGTTTAGTTTGCTAAACTGGCCTAATGAGAAGTACTCCGCCCTCGGGATAGGAGGTTGAAGCCGTAGGCTGACCCGCTCGAAGTCTTGAGATAGGATGTGTCATGTTAAAGGACGACAGAAGCACTTCTTTTTTCTAAGACCAATTTTCGGATTGGCACCGAACACTTGATCTTGTTCGGACGTCATGTTTTTACTGACGTTTCTTGGTTTTCCAAGCTTTTTGGCACTTTTAAACTATTTGTGCTTTTCCAGCATTAGTCTCGCAGTGCAACGCCGGACACCTTTAGGGATTCAGCAAAAACATTCTCAGATATTGCTATATATGCATCGGTTTCGAATTGTGTCTTCGGTCAATAGTTGGGTTGCCCGGCTCCTGCACTTGCTTCCTACGTTCCATTTTGTTCGGCTAGGCGTGCAATGGAAGAACCACTGCGATTGTGCTTCCAGCTCACATGGTTAAGCACCTTAGTGGAGAAAGCCGAAAACTGACTGTCACAATAAGCGTAAACTGGTCAGCGATCCGATGACTATGACGGGCCATTCATAACATTGGCCGAAGTGTTTACGGCTTGACCCCGACTGTCGCCGAACACTACCGGGGGCTATTAACTGGCCTCCCAAACTAAATCCTCGATATTTTGCTCTTACATTAGAGCTGAGGTTTAATGATCATTCTTAGCATGACAACCCAAAGAAAGGAACCGATAGCGGGACTATTTTCTTTGGAAGACATTTCTTCTGTTAAACAGTAATATAACATATCTCTCTGCATACCTTTGTTTATAAAACTGTGTGGCCATATTGCCTTGTTTGTCATAAATCTTTGCCCTCATAAAGGCTTTATAAAGTAGGACAAACACTCCTCGGCTATTGGCCAAGGAGGTGGAAGCCGATGGTCGGTCAACAAAGTTTTGTACAATGCGGATCCGAGCATTAATGACGTAAAGTACTTGGATACATAGAGTCATTACACATAATTTGTGATTTTACTATGGATATTGATCCTTAATTCGGCCACCCGTGCCCGCATTAAGGCTCGGGGGCTACTGGGCTTCGGGCTTATTATTTACAAATATTAAAGGGGCACATCGATCCCCTGATCTGGTGTTGCCACCCAACCAGTGTCTCGGGGGCTACTGCATTGCTTATCCAATGCAGAAAATTTTATGTGCAATATAGTTTCCGAGGAGATTTTGATCCTCAGGTTGGTTGGCCGCACCCAACCTAAGTCTTGAGGACTGAGCATGCCGCTTTTGTGTCCCGAAGTATTCTGCCGAGCTAGGACTTGATCCTCAGGCCGATTTTGCAAATTAACCTGAGTCTCAGCGGCTACTAGGATCAGCGGTCTTATGTCATCCTTCATGTGCATCTCGGGTTTTAGACCGATACACACCTTGATGGCTACTGGCTATATATCTCGGCAGAGAATAAATTCCACCAATAAAAAATATTGACAAAAAATCGGCACATAGTCGGGGTGGTGCACCACCTCGGAAGCAGTCCGGCATAAAGCTCGGGCGCTAGTGGCTGGCTCCATAGAGGGCATTTCCGGCATTAAGCTCGGCTAAACTCCTTCAACTTTTTTGAACCAAGGTGATATGACACCTCGGATATAGTCCGGCATTGGAGCCTGGACACAGTCCGGCGTTGGAGCTCGGATATACAGTCCGACGTTGGAGCTCAGATACATTCCGGCGCTAGAGCTGGGAAGCGGTCCGGCATTGGTGCTCGGCTGCAAAAGATACCTCGAATGCAGTCCGGCGTTGGAGCTCGGACGCAAGAGGACCCTGCCTCCCGGGAACAACTTCAAACCTGAGGTGTGGCATAAAAATAAACAAGGCATTGATAAAGGCCGGAAACTTAAAGGGGCTCCTCGGATACCCAACGTGTAAACTCGTCGAATGCATTTTGGCGATCCTCAAGATCGAAGATAAAGAAGATTTGTTGAACCAGTTTTCAAGACCGGCAACCGAAGATGAAGAACAGTTCGGAAGAATCGAGGAGCGTCCCTAACTTGAAGACCGGTTCCGGGGGCTACTGATGGTGTCCTGGATTAGGGAGTACTCACCACGTCATCTCCCGATCTATTAGATTGGGCCGAGGACCCCCGTGGCCGTATACTCATGGGCCAGTTTGGACGGCTACCGCATACAAGGAAGATTCCACAAGACTTGGCGATCAAGACAAGGACTTCTCTCCACTGGCGTATTCGGCTAGGACTCTTGTTATCCTAGGCCTCCGGTGCATTATATAAACTGAGGCCAGGCTAGTCGATAGATATACAATATATACGGCAGTCATACCATAGGCTAGCTTCTAGGGTTTAGCCTCCTTGATCTCATGGTAGATCTACTCTTGTACTACCCATATCATCAATATTAATCAAGCAGGACGTAGGGTTTTACCTCCATCAAGAGGGTCCGAACCTGGGTAAAACATCGTGTTCCCTGCCTCCTGTTACCATCCGGCCTAGACGCATAGTTCGGGACCCACTACCCGAGATCCGCCGGTTTTGACACCGACAACAGTCATCACTACCTTATCCTTCTGCTTCTCACTGCGCTTCTTGCTCTTCCTGTGACTGGTTGACTCATCATCATCCTCTAAATTGATGTTGATGCAATCTTCCTCTCTTGGCAACTTCCTTCCCTCCTCCATTGACAACCCACAAGTATACGGGATCGCAACAGTTTTCGAGGGTAGAGTATGCAACCCAAATTTATTGATTCGACACAAGGGGAGCCAAAGAATATTTTCAAGTATTAGCAGCTGAGTTGTCAATTCAACCACACCCGGAAACTTAATATCTGTAGCAAAGTATTTAGTAGCAAAGTAATATGATAGTAGTGGTAACGGTAGCAAAAGGTAATGATAACAAAAGTAATGTTTTTGGTATTTTGTAGTGATTGTAACAAATAGCAATGGAGAAGTAAATAAGCGAAGAACAATATATGGAAAGCTCGTAGGCAATGGATCAGTGATAGAGAATTATGCCGGATGTAGTTCATCATGTAACAGTCATAACCTAGGGTGACACAGAACTAGCTCCAATTCATCAATGTAATGTAGGCATGTATTCCGAATATAGTCATACGTGCTTATGGAAAAGAACTTGCATGACATCTTTTGTCCTACCCTCCCGTGGCAACGGGGTCCTAGCGGAAACTAAGGGATATTAAGGCCTCCTTTTAATAGAGTACCAGACCAAAGCATTAACACATAGTGAATACATGACCTCCTCAAACTACGGTCATCACCGGGAGTGGTCCCGATTATTATCACTTCGGGGTTGCCGGATCATAACACATAGTAGGTGACTATAGACTTGCAAGATAGGATCAAGAACTCTCATATATTCATGAAAACATAATAGGTTCTGATCTGAAATCATGGCACTCGGGCCCTAGTGACAAGCATTAAGCATAGCAAAGTCATAGCAACATCACCGTTCAGCAAGCCTACGATGGAATTACTCACGCACGGCGGTGAGCATCATGAAATTGGTGATGGAGGATGGTTGATGATGACGACGGCGACGGATTCCCCTGTCTGGAGCCCCGATGGACTCCAGATCAGCCCTCCCAAGAGAGTTTAGGGCTTGGCGGCGGCTCCGTATCATAAAACGCGATGAATCGTTCTCTCTGATTTTTCTCTCCCCGAAAGTGAATATATAGAGTTAGAGTTGAGGTCGGAGGAGCTCCAGGGGGCCCACGAGGTAGGGGGGCGCGCCCAGGGGGGCAGGCGCGCCCCCCAACCTCGTGTCTAGGGTGTGGCCCCCTGGCATTGATCTTTTGCCAGTATTTTTTATTATTTCCAAAAATACGCTCCATGAAGTTTCAGGTCATTCCGAGAACTTTTGTTTCTGCACATAAATAACACAATGGCAATTCTGCTAAAAACATCGTCAGTCGGGGTTAGTTCCATTCAAATCATGCAAGTTAGAGTCCAAAACAAGGGAAAAAGTGTTTGGAAAAGTAGATACGACAGAGACGTATCAACTCCCCCAAGCTTAAACCTTTGCTTGTCCTCAAGCAATTCAGTTGACAAACTGAAAGTGATAAAGAAAAACTTTTACAAACTCTGTTTGCTCTTGTTGTTGTAAATATGTAAAGCCAGCATTCAAGTTTTTAGCAAAGATTACGAACTAACCATATTCACAATAACTCTCAGGTCTCATGTTTACTCATATCAATGGCATAATCAACTAGCGAGCAATAATAATAAATCTAGGATGACAACACTTTCTCAAAACAATCATAATATGGTATAACAAGATGGTATCTCGCTAGCCCTTTCTGAGACCGCAAAACATAAATGCAGACCACCTTTAAAGATCAAGGACTGACTAGACATTGTAATTCATGGTAAAAGAGATCCAGTCAAGTCATACTCAATGTAAACTAACAATAATGAATGCAAATGACAGCGGTGCTCTCCAACTGGTGCTTTTTAGTAAGAGGATGATGACTCAACATAAAAGTAAATAGATAGGCCCTTCGCAGAGGGAAGCAGGGATTTGTAGAGGTGCCAGAACTCGGTTTTGAAATAGAGATGAATAATATTTTGAGCGGTATACTTTCATTGTCAACATAACAACCAAGAGATGGCGATATCTTCCATGCTACACACATTATAGGCGGTTCCCAAACAGAATGGTAAAGTTATACTCCCCCTCCACCAACAAGCATCATTCCATGGCTTGCTCGAAACAACGAGTGCCTCCAACTAACAAGAGTCCTAGGGGAGTTTTGTTTGCAATTATTTTGATTTAGTTTGCATAAAGCATGGGACTGGGCATCCCGGTGACTAGCCATTTTCTCGTGAGTGAGGAGCGGAGTCCACACCTCTTGAGAATAACCCGCCTAACATGGAAGATACGGACAACCCTAGTTGATACATGAGCTATTCGAGCATACAAGACAGAATTTTTATTTGAAGGTTTAGAGTTTGGCACATACAAATTTACTTGGAACGGCAGGTAGATACCGTATATAGGTAGGTATGGTGGACTCATATGGAATAACTTTGGGGTTTATGGAGTTGGATGCACAAGCAGTATTCCCGCTTAGTATAGGTGAAGGCTAGAAAAAGACTGGGAAGCGACCAGTTAGAGAGCGACAACAGTCATGAACATGCATTAAAATTAATCAACACCGAATGCAAGCATGAGTGGGATATAATGCACCATGAACATAAGTATCGTAGAGGCTATGTTGACTTTGTTTCAACTACATGCGTAAACATGTGCCAAGTCAAGTCACTTAAATCATTCAGAGGAGGATACCACCCTATCATACCACATCACAACCATTTTAATAGCATGTTGGCACGCAAGGTAAACCATTATAAGCTCCTAGCTAATTAAGCATGGCACAAGAAACTATGATCTCTAGTTGTCATTGCAAACATGTTTATTCATAATAGGCTGAATCAGGAACAAGAACTAATCATATTTACAAAAACAAGAGAGGTCGAGTTCATACCAGCTTTTCTCATCTCAGTCAGTCCATCATATATCGTCATAATTACCTTTCACTTGCACGACCGAACGATGTGGATAATAATAATGCACGTGCATTGGACTAAGCTGGAATCTGCAAGCATTCAATATAAGGGAGAAGACAAGGTAATATGGGCTCTTTTGTCAGATCAACAATAATGCATATAAGAGCCACTTCAACAATTTAATTATGGTCTTCTCCTATCGACCCCCAAAGAAAGGAAAAGAAATAAATCTATTTACACGGTAAAGCTCCCAACAAGCAAAAGAAGAACATGAAATCTTTTTGGGTTTTCTTTTTAATTACTACTACAAGCATAGAAATTAAAACTAGCTAAAAGCTACAACTATTTTTTTGGTTTTTCTTAAGGTTTATTAAACACACAAGAAGAAAGCATAAAAAGAGAAAATAAACTAGCATGGATATTACAATGAAAAAGTATGAGCAACAACATCTAGCAATGAGTGTGTGAACATGAATGTAATGTCGATGAGAAATACATACTCCCACAAGCTTAGGCTTTTGGCCTAAGTTGGTCTAATGCCACGGATGGCCTGGCGGATATCCAAAGTTGTAGTTGGGGTCATACTGAGATGCAGCAGTCATTCCATCGTGGGCTGTAGCTTGGAGGCGAGCTATCTCAACCCTCCTCTTATACTCTTCTGCCTCCTCTCTGGTTATAGAATATCTCCCTCTTGCTTGAAAGTCAAAGAAAGTAGAAGCAGGGAGAGCGGCATGATAGGTGCGTGTCTTTCAATGATTACTTGGTACTTGAGGAACTGATCATTCCTCTCAATAAACTGATGACGAACTATAGCCTCATAATCCAAATAAGCAGGAGGCAACTCAATATCATCCTCACGTATGGTTATACCAAGAAAATTAGCTATGCGGGTTGCATAAATTCCACCAAAGAAATCTCCATTAAATCTATTAAGATGCAACCTACGTGCAACAATGGCTCCCAAATTATAAGATTTATCTCCTAACACAGCACTCCTAAGAATACTAACGTAAGGGACACACATGTGACATGCTTCATCTTTACCGTTAATGCATCTACGTATGAAGAGAGCAAAATAATGTATAGCAGGAAAGTGAATGCTCCCTATGGTAGCTTGTGCTATATCTCTAGATTCCCCCATAGTTATACTAGCAAGAAAATCTCTAAATTCAGATTTGTGAGGTTCACTAGCACTACCCCATTGTGGAAGTTTGCAAGCAGTGGTAAAGTCCTCTAAGTCCATAGTGTAAGAATTTTCATAAAGATCAAATAGGACAGTTTGAGAATTACGTGAAGATGAAAATTCAAAACTCATCACAAAGGAACTAGTGAGATAGTGGTACTGACGACATTTTTCTTCCTCGAAGCTCACAAGATCAGTGTTACGCAAATATGCGTTAAATTCTTCCTTAATTCCCGCTCGATCCATGAAGTCCTCTGAAGGCCATTCACAAGGCCGCACTCGAGCGTCCCTTGGTGGCTCATCATCAGCATCACGCATTGAAAGCCTGGGTCCTTGTTTCCTTGAAGAACCACCTTGGTACATTTTCCTAAGCATATTTCTCCTGCTGAAAAATTTCTGTAATTTTTAGTAACTTCAAATAAAAGTAAACCAAACTCAACAAAATTGATAGCAACTACTCCTACAAGTGCCTAGAGCCTATATCATGCATCAAAACTACTTGGAACCACATAAATTTGGCATGCAAGCTCAAGAACAGGGTCACCTAAGCAGCAAAAATATGCAATGAATAAATCACTAGAACAAAAACTAATTGGACCATTGGAGGAGCCACATACCAAGGAACAATCCCCCAAGCAATTTTGTGAGAGGTGCTTTGAGAAAGGAGATCGAAAATCGCAGCAAAATGAGCTAGAAATCGTGCTTGAGCTGGATAATGGTGTTTGTGGGAGGAAGAAGGAGTGTATGGGCGCAGCCGAACCAGTGAACCCTCGTACTCCTCTCCGCGTGGGCATCCACTGCGCGTCTTCCCCGGCTTCGCGTCATCCCCTTCCTAGGCCTCGCTGTCGTCCACCGCCGTGGTGCTGTCGGCGCGGCGTGTTCAATGTGGTCAATGACCGAATTCCATCAGAAGAATACTCTACATGGAGAGGCTGACAGCTGGGTCCACGACAGCTGTAAGGAAGTGCCTCCTTATTACGCGGAAAATAATTATTCCTCCACCTGATAGCAGGGACCCACCAGACGCGCACCAGTATATCACGAAAAAAACGTTTGCACCTGACTCCTGGGACCCACCCAACGGGCCACCGTATTTTGCGAAAAAAACATTCCCCCTACTGTCAGCTCGGACCCACCGGAAGTGCCTCCTTATTATGCACAAAAAAAATGAATACCCCCTGCTAGCTGGGATCCACCTTGGTGGGAGGCTGACTTGTGGGCCTACTAAGTTGACGGGGACGGAGGGCTTTGTCAACTTAGTCAATATGCACGATTCTAGCTCCAGTGACCGTACGATGTCCATCCAACGGCCGCAGTGCTTCTTCAACCTCTGGTCTTCTTGCTCCAGCCACCCAAACCAGCGCCGGTCGTGCCTCATGCTCCTGCCACCCGTGGCCGGCTACGATGTGGCGGAGGCCTCACCGCCCCCTACTACTCCCACCACTAGCCTGGCCATCCCTCTACTCACCCACACCCCCTGTTATTCTGTGGCGACGGCAGCCTCACACCGCAGCGAACCAGTGAACCCTCGTACTCCTCTACGCGTGGGCATCCACTGCCGTGTCTTCACCGGCTCCGCGTCGTCCCCTTCCTAGGCCTCACCGTCGTCCACCGCCCTGGTGCTCTCGACGCAGCGTGGTAATTGTGGTCAAGGAACGGCTTCCATCGGACGTGGACTATACGTGGAGATGCTGACAGCTAGGTCCACGGTCGCAGTAAGGAAGTGCCTCCTTATTAGGTGCAAAATAATTATTCCTCCACCTGACAGCGGGGACCCACCGGACGGGCCACTGTATTTCCCGAAAAACCGTTTGCCCCTGACTGCTGGGACCCACCAGCTACATCTTCGCACGCAAGGAAGTGCTTGACAGTCGGGACCCACCTGGTCTAAGCGTATGTAGCGTTGTCATTCTGGTCGCGAACGTGTATGTACATATATACTGGTGGATTTAGGGGCGCGCACGTGTCGTAGTAGAGGCGCGCACGTAGCATGTACATGTACGTACAACGGCCAGGGTGCAAGAAAGAAAATACGGCCACGTATGTGTACATACGGGCGGTGTCACACCCTAGTTAGCCATGCATTAGAGTGTTGCATCATGTTTACTTTTTCATCAGAAACCTGAAATGGGGATTTGTGAAACCCTCAGAATCATTTTTGAAAATGACCCAAATAAAAATTTCTCCAAAAGGGTCCAAGAAAATGCTCATGTTGCTCTCTGAAAATATTGGACAGAGATAAAAATCAAACCAATATTTTTAAGAGCTCATAGGTATTTATTTTGGGCATTTGGAATTAATGCATAAATATTTGCATTGGAAATATATTAGTTATATATATTAATATATGTCCAATAATTATGCCACCTGTTGGGGAGCTCTGGAATAATATATCTAGCTCCTGCAAAAATTGGCATAAGGTAATAAAATGATTTAATATTTTATTTAAATCAAAACAAATGTCAGAAATTAGAAAACTAAAATAAATAAAAAAGGAGAAGCTTACCTGGGGCTCCTCCCTGTGCAGCCCAGCAGTAGCTGGCCGGCCCAGCCAGCAGGCGGCCCAGACCGCCTCCTCCTCTGTCGTCTTCGTCCTCGACAGAGGAAGGGGAGCGTGCCCGGCGCGCGCGCGCGCCACCGCGCCACGCCACCAGCTCGCCTGCCTGCCTGCCTCTCCCCTCCTCGTCTGGATGCCCTGGAACGACGCCACGCCCCCCCGTACTCTCTCACTCTCCCCCGGTTCTTCCTCTCCTCTCCCTCGCTCTCTCTCTCCCGTGTCCGAACGCACCCATCGCCGCCGTTCGCCATAGCCGCCGCCACCGGCCTCCCCTCGCCTCCCCGACACGCTCCCCAGCTCCGCCGCGACCCCCTCTACCTCCTCGTCGAGCCACGCAAGACGGAGCACCCCGTGGAGCCATCGCCTTCGCCATCCTCGCCTCCGGCCGCCGTGGGTACTCGCCGTCGATTCGGGAGCTACCGGGCATCCCCGACCTCGCCCTCGCGCTCGCTGGTCTCGCTGTGAGCCCCTCTCCGTTTCCCCTCTCTTCTCCCCCTCGTTCCCTCACCGTAGCCCTCCTCCCCACCACGGCCGAAGCCTCTCGCCGCCATCCATGTCACCGTCGCCGTCTCGGTCCGCCTCCGCCCAAACCGAGCCTTCCATCGTGCTCCGGGTGCCACGAGGGTGCCGCCGAGCCCCTCAGGTGGCCTCCTAGTGCCCCGCAGCCCGATCCCGCTCGCGCCCGAACTCCGGCCGCCGCCCAAGTGGTCGCCGCCGTCGATCTAAGCCATCTCCGGTGAAACGGAGGGCACCAGTGGCTGCGCGCGAGCCCCAGCTTCCTGCGCGTGCCTTCCGCTGCTCGATTGGGCGCCGGAGTGGAAATCCCGCGCCCTCCGCCGCGTTTGCTGCCGCCGGCGGCTAAACGCCGGCGTGTTAGCCCCGGCTGACCAGGGGGTTTGACCTCCCCTGGCTCAATGACAAGTGGGGCCCGTCCCTGCTAATTCGGGTTAGGATTAGTTTAAACTTAATCAACCTCTGTTAATTAACCCTGACTCTGACCAGTGGGCCCCAGCGCCACTAACTCTTAATTAAGATTAAACTAACCTCTGTTAAACCCCCCTGTCACTGACGTGTGGACCCCACACGTCAGGTTTGACCCCAGCCAGCCGCAGTTGACCGCTGACGTCGTGCTGACGTCATGCTGGCGCAATATATATATTTCTGGATTTAAATTAAATCAGGAAATTCCAGAATATAATTTAAACTTCAAAAATTCATAACTTTTATTCTGTAACTCCAAATCAGACAAATTATATATGAAAAATGATCAGAAAAATCCAATCTATCCATCTGTACTATTTTCATGCATAACTAAGCAAGTTAACTTGATGTTTAATGCAGAACAAGGAAAAGCACTCTAAAAGGCCATGTTTGAGTTTGAAATGTGAATCTTTGATTCAAATTGGTTCAAACCCTCCTGGTCTTAGTTGCATTAGCCCAACACACTCATATTGCCATGTTTCATGCATGCATCATACTGTTGCACATTGTTTGGTGATGGTTGTGTATCGGTGTTCTTTGCGGCAGGATCTGCCTCCGAGGAGTACCGTGATTACCCTAACGAAGAACCGTATCAGTGCATCGAACCATCAGGCAAGCAACCAACCATTTGAACATATCGATACAATCCCATGTTCTCGCTCCTGCTCTCCTTTACTGCATTAAGACAACGCGTTTCAAACTGCTGTGTGCTACGGTAGTTGAACCCATTTCCTCTGCATGACCTGTCATTGCCACAGTAACTAGATGAAACCCACTAGCATGTGTAGGAGTTGATTGAGCCATATGTATGTGTTGTTCCTACCTTGCTATGCCTGCTATGCTTAGAGTCGTGTCAGGTCTGGTTCATCTGGGTGATGGGCTAGAGTGAAATGATTATGTCGGTAATGAGAGTGGTGTGGTGAACACGATTTGGTAAAGGTATCGATGAGAGGCCATGTAGGAGTACATGGTGGGTTGTTTCATTGAAGCCGACCTTAAGCACCGAGATCTGCATGTGTGATTTAAGAATCAGCTAGTACCATGCATTGGGCCCGAAACCAATGGACCCTCTCGGCTTCTTATTCACCCTAGTTCTCCGTCCAGGAGTTGCAAGTAGTTTCTGGTGTTTGTAGCCTACTGGAGGCTGTGGACAGCGCTGACCGTAGGGGTGGGCTGTGATGCGGTAGGTACGTGGCACGGTGTACCGAATACCCGTTAGGTATTTCGGGAACCCTGTTCACATCGTTCGGGGCCGTATGGGAAACCTCGGCCGGACTCCCTGCGGATGGAACCTGGATAGGCGATAAACCTGGACTGGAGACTTAGGTGATTAGGTAGGTCGTGGCCGACACCCACGTTGGGCTTCCGCTTGAAGGTTGCCGAGTACATGTCGTGTAAACGACGGTAAGTGGTGAGAGCGTGTATGAAGAAGTACACCCCTGCAGGGTTATCATGATCTATTCGAATAGCCGCGTCCGCGGTAAAGGACTACTTGGTTGCCTATACAGTTCATAGACAAGTAAATGGAAACTACTAAAAGCCTCAAGATAAGTGTGAGTGCCGAGGATGGCTCTTCCGTAGGAAGACGGAGGCGGATCCTCGTTAGTGTATTGAAGTGGTGGGTAGTGGACTCGTGTGCGCAAAACCATTTCAAGTTGAAGTTTCGTAGGATAGTCTAGCCAAGAGTCAAAGCTGGCTTGCTGCAATAACTCCACCAACCCTTCTTGACAATGTGCATGTATGTAGGTTCTGATGTAAGTCTTGCTGAGTACCTTTGTACTCATGTTGCTATAATTTACATTTTACAGAAGACGCTGCAACCCCTTCTGATGGGTTCTACGTAGACGTTGACATCAACGAGTAGGCTAAAGGCCCAGGTGGTGATCCTAAGCTTATGAAGAACCACGTAGTATAGCTAGGCTTTCCAAGCCTCTTTTATTTTACTAGTTGTCTGTACTCAGACAAGTTACTTCCGCTGCTGGTTTGTATGACTGTATGACTTGAATGTTGGGTCGTGAGACCCGTTCCTTTGTGTATGTTATGTATGGCTCCCTGAGCCTTAAATAAAGTACTTGTGTCGTAGAGTCATGTTGTGATGCTTCGTTGTATTTGCACATATCGAGCATATTGTGTGTATGATTGAAATGCTTGGTATGTGTGGGATCTGACTATCTAGTTGTTTATCTTTAGTAGCCTCTCTTACCGGGAAATGTCTCCTAGTGTTACCGCTGAGCCATGGTAGCTTGCTACTGCTCTGGAACACTTAGGCTGGCCGGCATGTGTCCTTCTTCGTTCCTGTGTCTGTCCCTTCGGGGAAATGTCACGCATTGAGTACCGGAGTCCTGTTAGCCCGCTACAGCCCGGTTTACCGGAGTCCTGCTAGCCCAGTGCTACAGCCCGGACCCACTTGCTGATGACCGACACGTTCGAAGTTGGGTCATGGATGCCTGTCCCTGTAAGTCTGTGCCACTTTGGGTTTACGACTAGTCATGTCAGCCCGGGCTCCTTATCATATGGATGCTAGCGACACTATCATATACGTGAGCCAAAAGGCGCAAACGGTCCCGGGCAAAGGTAAGGCGACACCCGTGGGGATACCGTGCGTGAGGCCGCAAAGTGATATGAGGTGTTACCAGCTAGATCGATGTGACATCGAGTCGGGGTCCTGACAGCGTTGGCATCAGAGCCGGACTGCCTGTAGGTTCTCCAAGCCAAACTGGTCGATGTTGAGTCTAGAAATTCTTTAGTTATATGTAGGGGAATTGTTTGTGGGTTGGAACGTAAGGCTCTTTTTACTCCTTTATCTTATGACATTCTGATCCGAGTCAGTCTATTCTTCCACCGGGGGTTAAGGAATTAGGATATGTTCTCTCTATCAGGATCACGTGTTACTAATCAGTAGTACCTTATAGGTTTGATGGATACAAGCCTAGTTCAGTTCTTCTACCACGTTATGTTGTCAGGATGGTCTCAGAACTTTGATATGATGATGTTGAGTGTGTATGAGATCCTTTGTCAAATGTCTCAAAATCCTTCTTGAGCATTTACAGCTGTTATGCTGCCGAAATTTTGCTAGAAATTCTAATGCCTTTGCATTATGATTGTGCTTTCAGATGGCCACTCGCGACCTCAATCAAGTGGTTCGCCTGACTCGATGCCTAGATGTACCCGGCCATACCGCCATGTTGGTCAGGGTAATGACTGAGGCTGGATACCGCTGGTATCCTGAGTACACGGTCGAAGAGCAATTCCGAGACTTTAATCAAAGCCAGTATCTCTGCACTGTCAGGATATTTCCATCTTATCCTGGGTCCACCGAGCCCCTTCACTGCTCCTATGGACTCGGGGTTACTATTGAGATGGCTGTGCAGGACGCCGCCTACTCTATGATGACCATCATGCAAGTCAGATCTAGACTATTTCGGGACTCTGATTTCCGGTATATGCCAGGATCACTTCCGGGAGCACAAGGGTATCTCCAGGCTATCTATGCTGACCCCACCCAGGAGGATTCACGGACTCGCACCACTGCTGAGATGCTTGAGGATAAGGACCGTGAAAATCGGGCCTTGAGGTTAGAGCTCTTCAATACCCGTGCTGACCACTGGGCCACATTGACTCGGTTCGCACCGGCGGTGCAAGCTGGATATTCAGATATGCGCGATCTCTATCCTGTGAGATCTGCTCTGCCAGACGTGATGGGTTGGCGTGATGTAGGAGGCATCACCCCACCTCGCGGTCCCCGTAGGCCACCGTCTGTTGATCCACGACCTCATCCTAGCCCCTATGGTCCACAAGCTCCGCGAGATCGTCTGTTTCCGGATGATCATGTTGAGCTTCCAGGCTATGGAGGTGACTTCTACGAGGACTACTACGGATCGGTCTGAGTTAGTGGTAGTATCACTAGTTCGTGATAGCTGTGTTGTATATCGTCCTGCGTGACTCGTGGGATATGACCTAGTTTGTACTCTTTCCGGAGATGTAGAAAAATAATGTATAGGAGCTTGGGATGCCTCCGATGAGATGTAATCCTCTTTTCACCGTAATAGTACTTTGTTTGGCCTTGTACTAAACCCTGTATGGTGTGTGATGATGGAATAAAGAAGCAGTTTCTGTATCTACCATGTCATACGGATGATCATCTTGCATTTCGAGTTATTCCTTACATTTTATATCCTATGTCGGAATTTTATCATTCTGACTAAATCATTGTTTTGTTTACCTAGGATGGTCAACACGCGCACTAACCCTGCTCCTCAAGAGCAGGCCGAAGGCAGTGAAGTCAGGGATGCAAATCTGCCTCATCCTCCTTCCCTAGCCGAGGTTATGATGGAAGCTGAGAGAAACAAGCGGGAGACCAACCGTTTGTTGGAGCGTATTGAACAGAACACGGCACACCATCAGAGGACTAACGTGGTGTCACTCAGTGATTTTATCAAATTACATCCACCCACGTTCCACCACTCCGTCGAGCCTCTCGACGCTGATGACTGGCTTCGCAGTATCTCTCACAAACTGCGTTCCGCGCTGGTAGTAGAGGCTGACAAGGTCACCTTTGCTGCATATCATCTTGAAGGCCCCGCCAGTCTATGGTGGGAGAATTATGGAGCTATGCGCCCAGCGGGCCATGTCACTACTTGGGCTGAATTCAGCGAGGCTTTCCGTGAACATCACATTCCGGAGGGTCTCATGGACCGTAAACGTGAGGAATTTTGCAGTTTCACTCAGGGCCGACTTTCTGTGGATGCTTACAGCAGGGAGTTTGGTAACCTCGCACGATATGCAACTGAGGAAGTGTCTACTGATGCCAAGAAGCAAGCAAGGTTCCGTAAGGGACTTAGTCCTGAGCTTCGCCGCGACCTCTGTCTGCATGAGTGCACATCTTTTCAGAAACTTGTCAACAAGGCCATCAGTGCTGAAACTGGTCAGACTGATTATGACGCAACACGCAAGCATGGCCGTGACATGGGTTCCTCATCCGGTGCTCGTCCTCAGAAGCGCCGCGTGTGGGTGCCCAACACCGCCCTGCCACCCAGGTTCACACCGAGGCCATCTTTCCAGGCGCCTCGCCCTGTTCAACAGTCTGCTCCAGCCAAGCCCTATGGGGGTCCAACCAACAATGCTCCTCCACGTACCAGTTCCATAACTTGTTTCAAGTGTGGGGAATCTGGCCACTATATGCGTGAGTGTCCCCAGACCAACCCCAACCAGTCTGCTAAAGCTGTTGGCCGTGGCAAGCCGACAGGAAAAGTATTCCACGCCAAGCCGGTCACCGCCTCACGTGGCCATGTCAACTGTATCTCTGCCGAAGAAGCTCAAGAGGATCCCAATGTCATTCTCGGTACGCTTCTTGTTAATTGCCACCCGGCATCTATTCTTTTCGATACAGGAGCCTCTCATTCTTTTATATCCGAAAATTATGCTCGTTTGCATAACATCGCATTCGGTGATATGCCAACCTCTATGGTAATTCAAACTCCGGGATCCAAATGGCAAACTTCTAGAGTAAGCCATGGAAATGAAATCCAAGTCGACAAACTTGTTTTCCTCGCATCTTTGATAGCGCTTAAATCTTCAGATATTAATATCATTCTGGGTATGGACTGGATGTCAGCTCATCATGCCCAAATTGATTGCTTCTCTAGGACTGTTCAACTCACCCATCCTTCGGGGAAGATAGTCAATGTCTTGACCCGAATAGCCAAGCGACAATTATATTCTCTTAACGCCAGCACTTTGCCAGACCTTGAGGACGTGCCGGTAGTCCGTGACTTCCCGGATGTCTTCCCAGAGGAATTGCCAGGTGTTCCACCTGACAGGGATGTTGAGTTCGTAATAGACCTCATCCAGGAACCGTTCCGATTGCTAGAAGACCTTATAAGATGGCACCACTAGAACTAGCCGAGCTTAAGAAACAACTCGATGAGTCCTTGAAAAAGGGTTTCATCCGCCCTAGTTCATCTCCGTGGGCTTGCCCCGTCCTATTCGTCAAGAAGAAGGATGGTACGGACCGGATGGTTGTAGATTACCGACCTGTCAATTTGGTCACAATCAAGAACAAATATCCGCTTCCCAGGATCAACGACCTGTATGATCAGCTCGCTGGATCCTCAGTCTTCTCCAAGATGGATTTGAGGTTGGGCTACCATCAAATCAAAATCAGAAATGGGGACATTCCTAAAACGGCCTTTGTTACTCGTTATGGCCAATACGAGTACACCGTCATGTCCTTCGGTTTAACCAACGCTCCAGCCACCTTTTCTCGGTTAATGAACTCAATCTTCATGGAGTATTTGGATAAATTCGTCGTGGTTTACCTCGATGATATACTCATCTACTCCAAGAACGAGGAGGAACATGCCGAACATCTAAGGCTAGTGTTGAAGAAACTTCGAGAGCATCGCCTTTATGCCAAATTTTCTAAATGTGAATTCTGGTTGTCAGAAGTGACCTATCTGGGTCATGTAATATCTGGTAAAGGTATTGCTGTTAACCCTGAGCGAGTTCAAGCCGTCCTTAATTGGACTCCACCTGAATCGGTCAAGCAAGTTCGGAGTTTTCTGGGCTTAGCGAGCTATTGCCGTCGCTTCGTCGAAAACTTCTCCAAAGTTGCCAAACCTCTAACCGAACTCCTCAAGAAAGATAAGAAGTTCGAATGGACTCCACAATGTGAGCACAGCTTTCAGGAACTGAAAAGACGCCTGACTTCTGCTCCCGTACTGGTACCGCCAGACTTCTCCAAGGACTTTGTTATCTACTGCGACGCCTCGCGACAAGGACTAGGTTGCATTCTCATGCAAGATCGACACGTAATTGCCTACGCTTCACGGCAATTGCACCCACATGAGGAGAATTATCCTACTCATGATCTAGAGCTTGCAGCCGTAGTCTATGCACTTAAGACCTGGCGACATTACCTCCTCGGTAATCGTTGCGAAATATTCACTGATCACCAAAGTCTGAAGTACATTTTCACCCAACCGGATTTAAATCTCAGGCAAAGACGTTGGGTTGAGTTGATCACAGACTTCGACTTAGGAATAACCTACACCCCAGGGAAAGCCAACGTCATGGCTGATGCGCTAAGTCGTAAATCTTATTGTAACAACCTGATGTTACAACAAAGTCAACCGCTTCTCCATGAGGAATTTCGGAAGCTTAACCTTCACATTGTTCCTCAAGGTTTTCTTTCCACCTTGGTGGCAAAACCTACCCTTACGGATCAGATTATCAAAGCACAGAAGGTAGATCCGGGAATCTCCCGCATCAAGAGAAACATCAAGAAGGGAATTGCGAATTGTTTCTCCATTAATGATCAAGGGATCGTTTACTTCGGGAATCGACTAGTGGTTCCCAAAGTGCGAAACCTGAGGCGATTGATCCTTAAGGAAGCTCATGAATCTCCTCTCACCATTCATCCCGGTAGTACTAAGATGTATCAGGACCTACGCCAGAGGTTCTGGTGGACTAGGATGAAGAGAGAAATTGCTCAGTATATTGCTAATTGCGACGTTTGTCGCCGTGTAAAAGCAGAGCATCAACGGCCTGCTGGCACCCTTCAACCCTTAGCTATTCCTGAATGGAAATGGGATAAAATTGGTATGGATTTCATTACCGGTTTTCCCAGGACCAAGAGAGGGAATAATGCTATCTTCGTCGTTGTCGATCGTCTTTCCAAAGTAGCCCATTTCCTACCTGTTCGTGAGAGTATAACCGCTAGTCAATTGGCAGACTTATACATCTCCCGTATAGTGTCTCTCCATGGTGTTCCTTTGGAAATTAACTCGGATCGAGGAAGTCTTTTCACCTCTCGATTTTGGGAAAGCTTCCAAAATGCTATGGGAACCCGTCTCTCCTTTAGCACCGCCTTCCACCCTCAGTCGAGTGGTCAAGTGGAACGCGTCAACCAGATTCTAGAAGACATGCTTCGAGCCTCTGTTATCTCATTCGGAATGGATTGGGAGAAGTGCCTTCCATTTGCCGAATTCGCTTACAACAACAGCTATCAATCTAGCTTGGGTAAAGCCCCTTTTGAAGTTCTCTATGGACGACGGTGTCGAACACCCCTTAACTGGTCAGAGACCGGGGAAAGACAATTCTTTGGCCCGGATATGATTCAGGAAGCAGAAGAACAAGTTCGTATCGTTCGTGAAAAGTTGAAAACAGCCCAATCTCGTCAAAAGAGTCAATATGACCGAAAACATAAGGCTATGACTTTCGAGGTTGACGAGAAGGCTTATCTTCGGGTCACCCCTCTGAAGGGAACCCATCGTTTCGGTATTAAAGGCAAATTGGCTCCTCGTTACATTGGACCTTTTCGCATTCTCGCCAAACGAGGAGAAGTTGCCTACCAATTGGAACTACCTCCGCACCTCTCCAGAGTCCACGATGTCTTCCACGTTTCTCAACTCAGGCGTTGCTTCTCGGATCCTATCCGTGGAGTGGACCACGAAACGCTTGATCTCCAAGATAATCTTACATATCGAGAGTACCCCATTCGTATCCTCGATCAGGCCGAGCGTACCACTCGACGTCATAATATCAAGTTTCTCAAAGTTCAATGGTCGCACCATTCTGAGGATGAAGCAACTTGGGAAAGGGAGGATCGTCTTCGACTCGAGTATCCCGCCTTCTTCCCGGAGGAACCCAAATCTCGGGACGAGATTCTTTTGAGTGGGGGTGAGTTGTCACACCCTAGTTAGCCATGCATTAGAGTGTTGCATCATGTTTACTTTTTCATCAGAAACCTGAAATGGGGATTTGTGAAACCCTCAGAATCATTTTTGAAAATGACCCAAATAAAAATTTCTCCAAAAGGGTCCAAGAAAATGCTCATGTTGCTCTCTGAAAATATTGGACAGAGATAAAAATCAAACCAATATTTTTAAGAGCTCATAGGTATTTATTTTGGGCATTTGGAATTAATGCATAAATATTTGCATTGGAAATATATTAGTTATATATATTAATATATGTCCAAAAATTATGCCACCTGTTGGGGAGCTCTGGAATAATATATCTAGCTCCTGCAAAAATTGGCATAAGGTAATAAAATGATTTAATATTTTATTTAAATCAAAACAAATGTCAGAAATTAGAAAACAAAATAAATAAAAGAAGGAGAAGCTTACCTGGGGCTCCTCCCTGTGCAGCCCAGCAGTAGCTGGCCGGCCCAGCCAGCAGGCGGCCCAGCCCGCCTCCTCCTCTGTCGTCTTCGTCCTCGACAGAGGGAGGGGAGCGTGCCCGGCGCGCGCGCGCGCCACCGCGCCACGCCACCAGCTCGCCTGCCTGCCTGCCTCTCCCCTCCTCGTCTGGATGCCCTGGAACGACGCCACGCCCCCCCCCCGTACTCTCTCACTCTCCCCCGGTTCTTCCTCTCCTCTCCCTCGCTCTCTCTCTCCCGTGTCCGAACGCACCCATCGCCGCCGTTCGCCATAGCCGCCGCCACCGGCCTCCCCTCGCCTCCCCGACACGCTCCCCAGCTCCGCCGCGACCCCCTCTACCTCCTCGTCGAGCCACGCAAGACGGAGCACCCCGTGGAGCCATCGCCGTCGCCATCCTCGCCTTCGGCCGCCGTGGTACTCGCCGTCGATTCGGGAGCTACCGGGCATCCCCGACCTCGCCCTCGCGCTCGCTGGTCTCGCTGTGAGCCCCTCTCCGTTTCCCCTCTCTTCTCCCCCTCGTTCCCTCACCGTAGCCCTCCTCCCCACCACGGCCGAAGCCTCTCGCCGCCGTCCATGTCGCCGTCGCCGTCTCGGTCCGCCTCCGCCCAAACCGAGCCTTCCATCGTGCTCCGGGTGCCACGAGGGTGCCGCCGAGCCCCTCAGGTGGCCTCCCAGTGCCCCGCAGCCCGATCCTGCTCGCGCCCGAACTCCGGCCGCCGCCCAAGTGGTCGCCGCCGTCGATCTAAGCCATCTCCGGTGAAACGGAGGGCACCAGTGGCTGCGCGCGAGCCCTAGCTTCCTGCGCGTGCCTTCCGCTGCTCGATTGGGCGCCGGAGTGGAAATCCCGCGCCCTCCGCCGCGTTTGCTGCCGCCGGCGGCTAAACGCCGGCGTGTTAGCCCCGGCTGACCAGGGGGTTTGACCTCCCCTGGCTCAATGACAAGTGGGGCCCGTCCCTGCTAATTCGGGTTAGGATTAGTTTAAACTTAATCAACCTCTGTTAATTAACCCTGACACTGACCAGTGGGCCCCAGCGCCACTAACTCTTAATTAGGATTAAACTAACCTCTGTTAAACCCCCTGTCACTGACGTGTGGACCCCACACGTCAGGTTTGACCCCAGCCAGCCGCAGTTGACCGCTGACGTCGTGCTGACGTCATGCTGGCGCAATATATATATTTCTGGATTTAAATTAAATCAGGAAATTCCAGAATATAATTTAAACTTCAAAAATTCATAACTTTTATTCTGTAACTCCAAATCAGACAAATTATATATGAAAAATGATCAGAAAAATCCAATCTATCCATCTGTACTATTTTCATGCATGACTAAGCAAGTTAACTTGATGTTTAATGCAGAACAAGGAAAAGCACTCTAAAAGGCCATGTTTGAGTTTGGAATGTGAATCTTTGATTCAAATTGGTTCAAACCCTTCTGGTCTTAGTTGCATTAGCCCAACACACTCATATTGCCATGTTTCATGCATGCATCATATTGTTGCACATTGTTTGGTGATGGTTGTGTATCGGTGTTCTTTGCGGCAGGATCTGCCTCCGAGGAGTACCGTGATTACCCTAACGAAGAACCGTATCAGTGCATCGAACCATCAGGCAAGCAACCAACCATTTGATCATATCGATACAATCCCATGTTCTCGCTCCTGCTCTCTTTACTGCATTAAGACAACGCGTTTCAAACTGCTGTGTGCTACGGTAGTTGAACCCATTTCCTCTGCATGACCTGTCATTGCCACAGTAACTAGATGAAACCCACTAGCATGTGTAGGAGTTGATTGAGCCATATGTATGTGTTGTTCCTACCTTGCTATGCCTGCTATGCTTAGAGTCGTGTCAGGTCTGGTTCATCTGGGTGATGGGCTAGAGTGAAATGATTATGTCGGTAATGAGAGTGGTGTGGTGAACACGATTTGGTAAAGGTATCGATGAGAGGCCATGTAGGAGTACATGGTGGGTTGTTTCATTGAAGCCGACCTTAAGCACTGAGATCTGTATGTGTGATTTAAGAATCAGCTACTACCATGCATTGGGCCCGAAACCAATGGACCCTCTCGGCTTCTTATTCACCCTAGTTCTCCGTCCAGGAGTTGCAAGTAGTTTCTGGTGTTTGTAGCCTACTGGAGGCCGTGGACAGCGCTGACCGTAGGGGTGGGCTGTGATGCGGTAGGTACGTGGCACGGTGTATCGAATACCCGTTAGGTATTCGGGAACCCTGTTCACATCGTTCGGGGCCGTATGGGAAACCTCGGCCGGACTCCCTGCGGATGGAACCTGGATAGGCGATAAACCTGGACTGGAGACTTAGGTGATTAGGTAGGTCGTGGCCGACACCCACGTTGGGCTTCCGCTTGAAGGTTGCCGAGTACATGTCGTGTAAACGACGGTAAGTGGTGAGAGCGTGTATGAAGAAGTACACCCCTGCAGGGTTATCATGATCTATTCGAATAGCCGCGTCCGCGGTAAAGGACTACTTGGTTGCCTATACAGTTCATAGACAAGTAAATGGAAACTACTAAAAGCCTCAAGATAAGTGTGAGTGCCGAGGATGGCTCTTCCGTAGGAAGACGGAGGCGGATCCTCGGTAGTGTATTGAAGTGGTGGGTAGTGGACTCGTGTGCGCAAAACCATTTCAAGTTGAAGTTTCGTAGGATAGTCTAGCCAAGAGTCAAAGCTGGCTTGCTGCAATAACTCCACCAACCCTTCTTGACAATGTGCATATGTAGGTTCTGATGTAAGTCTTGCTGAGTACCTTTGTACTCATGTTGCTATAATTTACATTTTACAGAAGACGCTGCAACCCCTTCTGATGGGTTCTACGTAGACGTTGACATCAACGAGTAGGCTAAAGGCCCAGGTGGTGATCCTGAGCTTATGAAGAACCACGTAGTATAGCTAGGCTTTCCAAGCCTCTTTTATTTTACTAGTTGTCTGTACTCAGACAAGTTACTTCCACTGCTGGTTTGTATGACTGTATGACTTGAATGTTGGGTCGTGAGACCCGTTCCTTTGTGTATGTTATGTATGGCTCCCTGAGCCTTAAATAAAGTACTTGTGTCGTAGAGTCATGTTGTGATGCTTCGTTGTATTTGCACATATCGAGCATATTGTGTGTATGATTGAAATGCTTGGTATGTGTGGGATCTGACTATCTAGTTGTTTATCTTTAGTAGCCTCTCTTACCGGGAAATGTCTCCTAGTGTTACCGCTGAGCCATGGTAGCTTGCTACTGCTCTGGAACACTTAGGCTGGCCGGCATGTGTCCTTCTTCGTTCCTGTGTCTGTCCCTTCGGGGAAATGTCACGCATTGAGTACCGGAGTCCTGTTAGCCCGCTACAGCCCGGTTTACCGGAGTCCTGCTAGCCCAGTGCTACAGCCCGGACCCACTTGCTGATGACCGACACGTTCGAAGCTGGGTCATGGATGCCTGTCCCTGTAAGTCTGTGCCACTTTGGGTTTACGACTAGTCATGTCAGCCCGGGCTCCTTATCATATGGATGCTAGCGACACTATCATATACGTGAGCCAAAAGGCACAAACGGTCCCGGGCAAAGGTAAGGCGACACCCGTGGGGATACCGTGCGTGAGGCCGCAAAGTGATATGAGGTGTTACCAGCTAGATCGATGTGACATCGAGTCGGGGTCCTGACAGGCGGGGCCTCGAACGCCTACTCGCGCATACGTACGGCCAGTGCTCGTGTACATGGCTGGCTCGGAATGGAGAAACAACATCGTCGTCGTGTTCATGGGGAGGCAACGGAATGCATCGTGTTCATGGGGAGGCAACGGAATGCGTCGTGTTCATCGGGAGGGCTTGGACGGAACAGGCGATGGAAACGAGGCCTGGCGTACGGCAGAACGGAGGAAACGGCCTTGTGTTTGACCGGCCACTTTCGAAATGGGATCCTGTTGATCGGAGGGGTCTGGAGTACCGCAAAATGGAGGAAATGGACCTCCTATGGTAGAAATGGGGGTCTTGTTCATCGGGAGGGGTGTGGCGTACCGCAAAACGGAGGAAACGTACTTGTGTTGGAGCGCTACGGTCGAAACGGGGGTCCAGTTCATCGGGAGGGGTGTGGTGTACCGCAAAACGGGACTCCACGGGATACTGTTAATCTCCACCGTCGACCCCCTCCAGCCTCCACGAGCTACTGTTCATCCACCGTCGACCACCTCTAGCCTCCACCTGCGACTGTTCATCCATGGGCTCCTGTTCATCCAGCCTCCATCGCGCGCTACTCCAGCGGCTACTGTTTAACCAGCCCTCTCCACGGGCTCCTGTTCAACCACCCCTCCACGGGCTACTATTCATCCTGCCCTCCACCCTCTACTGTTCATCCTGCCCTCCATGGGGTGGTCCTGTTCATCCAACCCTCCACGGGGTCCTGTTCATCCAGCCCCAACCGGCTCGATCGATCGGGGTCCTGTTCATCCAGAGGCAACACCACAGGGTCCTGTTCATCCACCCCCACCGGGAACTGTTCATCCAACCCCCCCCCCCCCGCAACGCTCGCTGTTCATCCAGAGGCGGCATCGGTCGGCTTCAGTTAGCAGAAGTAGCGAAGGAATCGCTCGATCGGGTTCAGTTAACAACCATCGATCGATCGCTCTGGTTCAGTAACGCATAGCCTGCAGTGCAATCGCTCGGGTTTAGTTAGAGCCCAACACCTCGCTCGGGTTCAGTTAGAGCCAACGCCTCGCACACACACGCGTATGTGTATGAGAGAAGTGCGCATCGCTCGGCCCCCGACCTCCCACCGTAACCGGGAACTCCCCGAAATTTTCCTCCCCCTCGCTTCTACCACGGTTTTTTTCTGTCATGGACGGCCCAAAGAATGTCATGCAGCTGCGTCTCCGACCCGCCCAGGACGAAAAGCCCATTTTCTGTCATGATTTTTTGTCATAGAAGTAGGAGCCCACCACATCTACGATGATACCGGGTTTTGTCACAATTATCGTCATAGAAGTGTCATATGTATGACAGAAAAAAATTCGTTCGGCCCAAAATGTCAAGGATGTGTCTTTTTTTGTAGTGATACAAAGGTTCCTGAGTCATTTTACCAGTTCTAGTAGCCACTCTAACAGCAAAATCATTATTCTTACTATTCAATTCATTGAGCAAATCATTTTGAGCTTTAAGTACTTGTTCTACTTGAGTGGTAACCATAGAAGCATGTTTACTAATAAGTTTAAGTTCACCTTTGACATTAGCCATATAATCACCCAAGTGTTCAAGCATATCAGCACTACGTTTTAATTGTCTACCAAAATAAACATTGAAGTCTTCTTGCTCATAAATTTATCAAACTCATCTAAGCATGGGCTAGCAAACTTAGTAAACGGGATTTCAGCTTTATCATATCTATAGAGAGAATTTACCTTTACTACCCGTGTCAGGTTATCAAGACCATGTATTTCTTCAGTAGGAGGTAAATTCTTAACATCTTCAGCTTTAATACCCTTTTCTTTCATAGATTTCTTTGCCTCTTGCATATCTTCAGGACTAAGAAATAGAACACCTCTCTTCTTCGGAGTTGGTTTAGGAATAGGCTCAGGAAGTTTCCAATTATTTTCATTAGTCAACATATTATTTAACAGAATTTCGGCTTCATCCGGTGTTCTCTCCCTGAAAACAGAACCAACACAACTATCCAGGTAATCTCTGGAAGCATCGGTTAGTCCATTATAAAAGATATCAAGTATTTCATTTTTCTTAAGAGGTTGATCAGGCAAAGCATTAAGTAATTGGAGGAGCCTCCCCCAAGCTTGTGGGAGACTCTCTTCTTCAATTTGCACAAAATTATATATATCCCTTAAATTAGCTTGTTTCTTATGAGCAGGGAAATATTTAGCAGAGAAGTAATAAATCATATCCTGGGGACTACGCACACAACCAAGATTAAGATAATTAAACCATATCTTAGCATCACCCTTTAATGAGAACGGAAATATTTTAAGGATATAAAAGTAGTGAGTTCTCTCATCATTAGTGAACAGGGTAGCTATATCATTTAATTTAGTAAGATGTGCCACAACAGTTTCAGATTCATTGCCATAAAAAGGATCGGATTCAACCAAAGTAATTATATCAGAATCAACAGAGAATTCATAATCCTTATCAGTAACACAGATAGGTGAAGTAGCAACAGCAGGGTCAGGTTTCATTCTAGCATTAAGGGATTGCTGCTTCCATTTAGCTAATAACCTCTTTAGATCATATCTATCATTGCAAGCTAAAATAGCTCTAGTTGCTTCTTCATCCATAACATAATTGTTGGTGATATTACTATCAGTTGAGACCCGCCCAGGAGGGGCTGGGTCAGCTTCAATGGCGGGTTACGCAAGCAACTCAGTAAACATCCAAGTTTCTAGTTTATTAAGTTTTATAGAAGGCCCAAAGGCTTGGGGCCGGCTTGAGGCCCGATATTGTAAGTAAACCGCCACATGTAAGGAAATACTTGTACAGAAAGACATGTGAAGAAAGTCACCAAGCCGGACAAGATTATGAGCCGGCCGGGACTCTGTAGGCCACCTGGCGTCAACCCGTGTATATAAGGGGATGACCCAGTGGCAGTTTAGGGTAAGAAACAACCAAGTCAATAACCAAGCCGGCGAGTTGAGCCTCTTGGAAGTCGAAACCTCAGTAATACCGATCCCAACTAGACGTAGGCTTTTACCTTCATCGTAAGGGGCCGAACTAGTATAAAACTCTCTCGTGTCCTTTGTCCCGATTAACCCCTTCAAGCTTCCTAGTGTGATGGCCCTACGACTAAGTCCTTGCTCTAGGACATCTGCCGTGTCAACTCCACGACAGTTGGCACCCACCGTGGGGCTAGCGCATGGTGGATTTGAGTTCCTGAAGGGCAACTTCGAAGGGCTCAAGGGATATGCTATGGGCCGGATGACCAAGAGTCGTCGCGGCAAGATCTACATCGACAACGAAGGTTGGGGCCCCGAGGCCGGCTCAATCGAGTATGGGTACCGGGTCCCCTTCGACGGAATTCACGTGTTCATCGCCTGGATCGGCGAGTCAGGACCTGAGCCGGATGTCCACACCGACCTCATCGAAACGGCTCACCACGCTGGGTCCACCCGTGTTCAATCTGTCATGAAGCATGCCTTCGTAGGCTGCATCCATGGCGGTGAATACTCCAAAGGATCAATGGAAGGCGGGGAGACGACCATCTGCTCTGATACTGCATCATCAACAGGTGAGATGGACTCGTTGTACCAACTGCAAGATGGCTTGCTCGGGGGCTGTTTCGATGGCAGCAGTATTCCGGACCCCCTTGAGCCGCCGAATTGGGCCGGAGTCTTCATGGCAGGGACGCAGCCCGGGCAGAACTCCACCGTAGCGACGGCAGCAGCCACCGGGTTGGCAGCTGCCGGGTTAGGAGATCCCGCGCGCCCCCCGACTCAGGTTCTCATGGACCTCATGGATAAACTAACGACTCTGTTAACCATTGCGGTAGAGCCGGCAGATAAAGCATAGGATGACGCAGAAGTGGCACGCGTGCGGGAGGAGATGGTGCAAGCTAAGGAAAATCTGGCCGCGAAGGAAACCCGAATGGCAGCAGAGCGAGCAGCTTTGGATGCTCGTGCTCAGCAACTTCAACCAAAAACCTTCCGGATCTCAGTGGATCTTAATGCGTCAACCAAAGTCATGAGCAGGGGCATCTGAAAACTCAGTCGCGTCTGCCTCTAACACTGGATCCGAGGAATCTGTTCCATACACCCGGAGTTGGAGGGAGCAACCCGCCAGAGGCAAACCGGGTCACGACGCCCGGTGCACCAGTTCAGCCACGCACCATGGAGCCGCCGCGCATGAATACAACTCTTCCTCGTTATATATCAACACCCTCGGGTCACTTCTCCAACCCCATGGAGAACCTCATTGCGGCGTCGGCTCGATTGGCAGCTCTCCCGATGGAAGGCGACTCACCAGTAGCAATTGAAACCCGGAGGATAAGAGAATTACTTCAGACAGCTTTGGCCTAGCAGGACGCATACTCCTATAGTCGAGACAGGATTCATTCAACTCCTCGCCCAAGCCGGAGCCTGAGTTACAGTAGGCACATGGAATCTGCAGAGATGTCAAGTAATGCTCAATGTCACAACCGGCCATATAGGTATGAGCGAGGGCGGGCTGGAGCTCTTAACTTGGCGGATCAGGAGAGGATTCGTCAAGAGGCGTTACGGGCAGCTCAGATAGCAGCGGAGCAGGCGGCTCACCAAACCTTTCTGGCTTATCCAGCAACCTCGGTTGAGGCAGGAGTGGCTACAAGAACCGGAGGCGTACCTTGTCTGGTCCCAGCCATACGCAATGAGCGGTTGCCCAAGGATTTCAAGGGACCTCATAAGGTGCCTAACTACACGGCTAACTTATAGCCCGGGGCTTGGATTGAGAGCTATGAGATGGCTATGGAGTTGTTGGAGGTTAGTGATGCTGCAATGGCCAAATATTTTACCATGATGTTGGATGGAACGACTCGGATCTGGTTGAAAGGATTGCCACCCAATTCCATCGGCTCATGGGGAGAGTTGAAGGCACGGTTCATCCAGAACTTTAAAGACACGTGTAAGCAGCCAATGTCGATTGTGGATCTGGCTAATTGCAAGCAAGAGGATGGAGAGTCTACAACCCATTGGGTGCGCCGGGTCAAGGAGATAATACATTCATCTCATAAGATGGATGCCGGCTCACCAGTTTTGATGTTGGAGAAAAATTGCCGTTTTGAACCTTTGAAACAGAAGTTGGGGCGGCTTAAACGTGACTGTAATGACATGGGAACATTGATGGCGGCTCTTGTCAAGTATGCCGATTCTGATACCACCAAAGACCTGGCATATGATGAAGAAAAAGCAACAAAGGGAAAGAAGAACGGCAATGGCAAGGGTCACTAGCATAACCCGGCAAATCAAGGAGGTAATAAGCATAAAGCTGATGAGTTTGTTGCTAATACTAATGCGCAGGGTGGTAATCAGCAGCGCAAGGGCAGACAACCCCCTCGATCGGGCAGGTCAGGCCCCACTCTTGAGCAGTTGTTGAATGAACCTTGTCCAAGACACGACACCCGGGAGAAGCCAGCCACCCACTTGTGGAAGGATTGCACGATCATGAAGGCGTTTAAAAATTCAAACGCATTTGATGGGGGTCATGGCCCGGGTGGCGGCTCAGGTGGAGGCGGCTTTCAGGGCCCGGGCGCCGGTTCAAGCGGAGGAGGTTTTCATCGTCAGGGTCATCCTGGTCACCAGGGAGGGTATAATCAGCAACACAGCCAAGGGAATCAACAGCAGCAACAATCCAGCTATTAGAGCAACCCAAAGCAGTTGAGTAGCAGACAGTATCATGTCTTTACTACCAGTTTATGTAAGAGAGACCAGAAACTCCACAAGAGGGCCGTCAATGTCGTTGAACCGGCAATTCCACATTATCTACGTTGGTCGGAGTAGCCTATTGTATGGAGCAGAGAGGATCACCCGCCCCGGGTTGATAATCCGGGTCACTTGGCTTTGGTGGTGGCACCTCAGGTTGGTGGGTACAAGTTTACTAACGTACTCATGGATGGAGGCAGCAGCATCAACATCCTTTATTATGAGACGTTCCGCCGGATGGGATTGACGGATAAAAATCTTAAACAATCCAACACTGTTTTTCATGGTGTAGTACCCGGTAAGTCGGCATACCCAGTTGGTAAGATCGAGCTGGAGGTAGCCTTTGGGGATGAGTATGACTCCAGGGCAGAAAAATTAACCTTTGAAGTGGTTAAGATCAAAAGCTCATATCATGCTCTGTTTGGACGGCCGGCTTATGCCAAGTTCATGGCTCAGCCGTGTTACGTGTATTTGCAGCTCAAGATGCCGGGTCACCAGGGCACCATTACAGTCCATAGGAGCCGGAAGATCGCCTTGGAATGTGAAGAGGGGGATGCTGCCTATGCTGAATCTGTTTGTGCAATAGAGGAGTTGAAATTCTACAAGGATCAAGTTGACCCGGCGGACATGACATCATTAAAGAAACCAACAACAGAGCATGAGCCGGAGTTAAAGTTCAAATCGGCTGATGACACTAAGATGGTTGACTTTGTGCCTGGCGATTCATCCAAACAGTTCATCATCAGCACAAACTTGGATCCGAAATAGGAAAGCGCGCTCATCGAGTTCATCCGTGAGAACCGGGACATCCTTGCATGGAAACCTTCGGACATGCCGGGTGTCCCGAGGGAACTTGTTGAGCACATTCTTAATATCGATCCAAAGTTCAAACCTGTCAGACAGTTTCTTCAGTGGTTCAATGAAGAAAGGCGCAAGGCCATTGGAGAAGAGGTGGCCTGGCTCCTGGCGGCCGGGTTCATTGTGGAGGTCTTTCACCCAGAATGGTTAGCTAACCCGGTGCTCGTACTAAAAAAGAATGGCACCTGGCGTATGTGTGTGGATTACACAGATTTAAACAAGGCCTGTCTGGCTGATCCTTTTGCTCTTCCCCGTATTGATCAGATCATTGATGCTACGGCGGGTTGCGCACGGTTGAGTTTCTTAGATGCTTACTCCGGGTATCATCAGATTAAGATGGCAGTTAAGGATCAAGAGAAGACAGCGTTTATAACTCCTTTTGGGGCTTTCTGCTATGTGCCTATGCCTTTTTGGCTCAAGAGTGCTCAGGCGACTTACCAACAGTGTGTACAGAATTGTCTTCATGATCAAATTGGGCGCAATGTTCATGCCTATGTGGATGATATAGTAGTGAAGTCCAGGGAAGAGGAAACCTTGGTCACAGACTTGAAATAGACTTTTGATAATCTTCGGGTTTACAAGATGATGCTTAACCCGGCCAAGTGTGTTTTTGGAGTGCCAGCCGGCAAGCTTTTGGGTTTTCTAGTGTCTAACCGAGGTATTGAAGCCAATCTGGAGAAGATCAAGGCAATTACATCCCTGGCCAAACCGACCTACGTCAATGATGTTCAATGACTGGTGGGTTGTGTGGCTGCTTTGAGCCGGTTCATAAGCCGGTTAGGGGAAAAGGCTATGCCTCTGTATCAGTTGATGAAGAAAACAGATGTGTTTGTTTGGAGCGATGCTGCGAACGCCGCTTTTGAGGATCTGAAGGCACAACTGGCTGAGCCGCCGGTCCTAGCTGCTCCAATTGAGAAAGAGCCGCTATTGTTATACGTAGCTGCCAACTCACGGGCTGTTAGTGTGGCTATGGTGGTAGAGCGCAAGGAGGCTGGCAAAGAGCATCCGGTTCAATGGCCGGTTTATTATGTCAGTGAAGTGCTAATTGAGTCTAAGCAACGATATCCACATTGGCAGAAGCTTGTTTATGGGGTGTTCATGGCGAGCCGGAAGCTTAAGCATTACTTTCAGGGACATCCAATCACTGTGGTTAGCTCTGCTCCTTTGGGAGACATTATTCAAAACAGAGAAGCTACAGGGCGAGTTGCCAAGTGGGCAATTGAGCTTGGATCTCATGGGCTGAAGTATGTTCCATGCACTGCAATTAAATCTCAAGCTCTGGTTGACTTCATCAATGACTGGATAGAGATGCAGATGCCAGAAGAAAAGCCGGACGACACATATTGGACTATTCATTTTGATGGGTCCAGGCAATTGGAGGGCTTGGGGGCTGGAGTTGTATTAACTTCCCCACGAGGTGATAAATTTTGTTATGTGTTACGATTGATGTTTCCGTGCACTAACAACGCAGCAGAGTATGAAGCATTGCTCCATGGTCTTCGAGTGGCAAAGGAGATGAGCTTGAGCCGGGTCAGATGTCTTGGTGATTCAGATCTAGTGGCTCAGCAGGTGTCTGGCAAGTGGGATTCCAAAGACCCTCTCATGGCGGCTTATCGCCGAGAGGTCGATGCTGTTGCAGGATATTTTAAAGGTTATCAGGTGGAACACATTGACCGTCGAAAGAACGAAGCAGCTGATGCTTTGAGCCGGTTGGGGTCTCAACGTAAGCCGGTACCACCCAACACCTTTTTAGATGTTTTGCATAACCCCTCTGTCAAGTTGCCCATAGAAGAAGATTTAGTTGTTCCTGACCCAGAGGCGCAGTTGGTGGCGGCTCTTCATGTCATCCCAGATTGGACGGTGCCGTTCTTGGCTTACATGACCCGGGGAGAATTGCCAGCCGATGAGACCCTGGCTCGACAGATAACCCGGCGGTCTAAATCCATGAGGATTTCGGATGGAGAGTTATTTCATCGTAGTGTTTCCGGAGCGTTTCAGCGGTGTGTTTCCCCCAAAGAGGGTCAAGAAATCCTTCATGAGATCCATGAAGGCGACTGTGGTCATCACGCTGGGTCAAAATCTTTAATGGCCAAGGCGTTTCGTCATGGTTTTTACTGGTTGACAGCTCACGTTGATGCAGAAGATCTGGTCAGTAGATGTGATAGATGTGAGAAATTTGCACGACGAGCGCATGTGCCGGCTCAAGAGCTCCGAATGATTCCAATCACTTGGCCGTTTGCAGTCTGGGGGCTTGACATGGTGGCACCTTTCAAAAGGTCTAAGGACAAGAAGACACATCTCCTGGTGGTTGTTGATAAGTTCACTAAATGGGTTGAGGCGGAGCCTATGTGTAAGTGTGATGCAGCCACGATGGTTCAGTTCATGACAAAAATAATCTTCCGTTTCAGTTTTGCACACAGTATTATCAGGGACAATGGCACTAATCTATCCCAAGGGGCTATGGAAGAGTTTTGTCAGCGAGAGCACATCCGGCTTGACGTTTCTTCTGTAGCTCATCCTCAATCCAATGGTCAAGCTGAGAGAGCCAATCAGGAAATTCTGAAAGGGCTAAAACCCCGGCTTATGGTTCCTTTACAGCGAACGCCGGGTTGTTGGGTAGAGGAGTTGCCTTCAGTGTTATGGAGCATCAATACTACACCCAACAGGTCTACGGGTTACACACCCTTCTTCATGGTTTATGGGGCAGAAGCAGTATTGCCCAGTGACATCCGTCATGACTCGCCCCGTGTGGCGGCTTATGTTGAAGCTAACAATGAAAAAGCCAGACAGGATGCGCTTGACTTGTTGGATGAAGAAAGAGACTTAGCAGCAGCACGGTCAGCAATCTATCAACAGGACCTGCGTCGTTATCACAGCCGCCGGGTTAAGACCAGGACTTTTCAGGAAGGCGACTTGGTGCTCCGGCTCATCCAAGATCTTTCAGATGCACACAAGTTATCCCCACCTTGGGAAGGACCCTTTGTGGTCAGTAAAAATTTAAACAACGGGTCTTACTACCTCATTGACGTTCGAGAGCATGCAGACTCACGTAAGTCGGAAGAGGAGACCCGCCGGCCGTGGAACATTGCTCAACTTCGGCCGTACTATACCTGAGCCACCGGCTCTCATCATGTACATACGTTCACATTGTATATACGATGATAAGCAATAAAGTAAGACCATCGGTCTCTTTTCTTTTCAAAGATTATGCATCTTTATTATTTTTTCACAAATGACTATTAAGGAGCTGATCATATTTGAATCAAGTTTAACCTTTTCTAGTCCGGCTTATGATCGTATTCGAATCTAGCTGTAAATCTCATGGTCACTTGGGGGCTTCCTGTTCAAACATAGGTCGTATTCGAACCAAAGAGAACATAGCTGTCGTAACCCTCTTGATCGGCTCAAGGCCAAACTCACTTGGGGGCTTCTTGATCGTATCCGAATCATAGCTTAACCCCTTTTGAGCCGACTTGGATCGTATTCGAATCAGGGTCGTTAAAAACCTCTCAAGGTCATTTGGGGGCTTCCTGTTCAAACATAGGTCGTATTCGAACCAAAGAGAACATAGCTGTCGGTACCCTCTTGATCGGCGCAACGCCAAAGCCACTGGGGGCTATATGGTCGTATTCGAACCTTAGCTTAACCCCTTTGGTCCGGTTTACTGATCGTATTCGAATCAGAAACCCCCAATCTTTTAAATACAGAGTTAAAATTATGTTTGTTATCTGTTGCTTGCCTTTTGAGTTTTTGTTGTTTCAATATTATAAATAAGATGGCCTGGGTTTTTTCGCCGGCTCAATTATTGGACAACACAGCCGCCCGGGTTATCCAAGCCGGTGGTCAAAAGATCCGAAGGTACGAGCTACTGAGATATGATGATTATTGAGTATTCAAGGAGTATTAACTTTTATACGTATTATCAAATTCATCACCCGGGTTATTTGAACCAGCGATCTAAGAATCAACAAGGACAAGGTATGATTCTTACTTATACGCGCTTACCGACTGCGTTAACTTAAGAGTTAGTATTAAAACATTATCCTTTATTTATATTTGTCTCTGTTTTTGAGGTGGAGATATGGGCTGTAAATTGGGTGTTTAAACCCAGTTGGTTTTAAACCGCCTTGCCAGGTTTTTCCTTGTGTTCACAGGAACAGAGTTTAAACATTGCAGAGACAAGCATTAAACGATGCTTAAGACAGCATTAAACATTGGCATCCGGAAGCACATATTCACATAGAAGTGTTTTTTGCACGATGGCATAAGCAAAAACGCAGTGTTTTAAACAGTTAAGCTATTACACGGCTTTATAAGCCCATGAAGATGATCATTGTCCTTCCCTCACCGGTTCGCCATCTTGAGTCTGTTGGAAGTTGGATTTGAACCAATCAAAGCCATTCATGGCGGCAAATTTAGCTTCATCGTCAATCAGGCCGACCGGGTCAATTTTCGGGGCAAAGGTATCTTCTCTCACAGGTGGGATCAGATCAGCAACTTTGTATGAAGGAGTGACCATCTTCTTATTTGCACTACCAAAACCCAACTGGTATTTGTCCACGTTGGTATCATCTCCAAGGCTAGTCGCCTGAGGCCGGACTTCACGGACGCAGGCTATAAAGTCATCTTGATCAAAAGGAGACCCGTCCTCCTTCACGGCAGGATAGCCCCTTGGAACGTCCGCCGGGTCTAGGTCTGGCACCCAAGCTTTGGAGCGGCTTAGGGCAGTCAGTGCACCGGCTCGCGCACATGAGCGTTTCACCTCTTGGAATCTAGCAGGAAGGATGGATAGCTTCTTCAAGACATCACTGAGCCGGTTGGATCCTTGATTTACCGTAGAGATAGCGGCCAGAGCCCGTTGTGTACCAATGTACAATAGTTGAACCAAGGTGTATAGTGCCTTCAGTTTAATCAACGGGTCTTGGCTCAGGTTTTTTCTTCGCGGACCTGTATATTTCTTTACAGAGTCAGTTGGCGGATCATATTCCGGTTTGACAAAATTAATATTCAAGAGCAATTCAGACGGCTTACCAAAAATCGCAGCAACCATCTGAGATACCCGGCCCTTCAAATTGTTCAGCTCTGTTGAAATTTCTTTCAGAGCTGTTTCGGCTGTCTCAGCTCGGCGGGTCAGGAGTGTTTTCTCATTCTCCCAAGTTTTCTCTTTGGCAGCAAAGCTGGTCTTCAAAGTCTCCGTTTCAGAAAGGCTCATTTGCAACTTGGAGGTGGAAGATTTGATTTCCGACTCCTGGCTTGCTAGCCGGGTCTTTGCGTCAGTCAATTGGGAGTTCAGTTCAGATAATGCATTCTGTGAAACATTCAGATAAGTCAAGATTTGGTTTTAAATTCCAGTATACATATTCAAAATTCAAAGTCCCAAGTACTTTACGAATAAAACACTTGGCACTTGGGGGCTAATGTATGCCAAATCAAATTTTTGTGACTCTACCAGCATATTAGAAGTCCCAAGTCCTTTACAAAGTAACAACACTTGGCACTTGGGGGCTAATGTACGCAGTTCAGCAAGGTTATCAAAGATAAACCGGAATGTTAAGTATTTTACAGATAGTGTTCAATTCTGAAGTACCGATTCATTAATGATTAAATAAACCGGTCCTTGGGGACTATGGGTGAAGTCTTGTTCTACCAATATCAGGCAAAGATTCAGAAGTAAAGGTATCGGTCTATATTTTAAGTCTACAGGTTATTCTGTTTCTCTCATAATCTACAGACTTGGGGGCTGAAGGAATATTGGTAAACTGGAAACTACATGCCTCATACTTCAATTGAAGCTGCTTGACCATCTCAATCTCAGAATCACGACTGGAGTGTACATGACTGAGATAGCCGGATAAAATGTCACTGGCATTAAGACGGTCATAGTTGGCAACATCAAGACGAACCTTCCGCCTCTCCAAAGCTTCTTGCTTAGTTGTGCATCATGCCAGTACTGTTGGGTTCCCCGGCTCAACATAGCGGCTCCCAGTAATATGAACATCTTGAACACGGGGAGACGGTGGGCCGGTTGAGCTTGATGGACCAGCTGCAGATGGGTTACTAGTGTTCTTGACAAGGGATTGCTCTGGAGGATTTGCTTCATGAACAATAGGTGGGTCTTCTGGGGCGACAGTTAATGGAGAAGGTGGCCTAGCTGGCTCAGATACCAGTACTGGCGGGTCTTCCACTGGTTTTGTTGCCTTCGCTTTCTTTGACTTAGCTTGACCGCTAAAGAAAAATATTGCAGGATAGTCAACATTAAGATAACAATTGATCAAACTCAGAATAAAAAAAGGATTTTTAATTACCCAAGAGCAGTCTTGAAAGCCGGAAATTGTGTTTTTGATGAGTCGCCCAAGGAACGAGACACCTCCTAAAAAGGTAAATGAAAGGAGTTAAAGGAAATACAAGGAGCAGGATTCATTAAAACAAAGGTAAGGACAGTAATAAGTAAACCTCGTTCGGACGTTTCCGAGGGGTCTGTTCATGGACGACAGCCGGCTCATCTTCAATCTCAACTTCACGACGGCTGTTTTTCAAATGAAAGTTGGGATCCAAGTGAGCTAAGGGGTTAGAAAACCTTACTTTACGGATCACTCGTCGAACTTTGTGTCTTGGTAAGGGCTCTGAGTCGGAGGAAATGATAGTTACCTCTGCTTCCCCGGCTTGACTAGCCCCAGTGTCATCCTGGTAAGGATCAGTATCAATAAGATTGTTAAAAAGTTGACCAAGGGAATCAAGGGCTACCTCCGAGTCAGACGAGTCATCAAGCTTCATTAAATCCTCAGTAGTAGTTCTCTTCTTCTTCTTTGATTTCCGAGTCGTCTTCTTGGTGTTCATAGTGGTGGCTTTCGCCTTCTTGGTAGCTTCGTGGTCATATTTCACTTTCCAGAAGTCAGAATTGGCCTATAAAGACAAGAAGAAAGATCAGTATCAAGTACTAATAGCTGGGAAAAACACGAAGAAAAAAGAGATCAGAATGTACTTACTTCTGGCACTGGATTAATCTTGCAGAAGGGACTCAACCCAACAATACTGCAATCTTCATACTTCCCATTTACCAAAAGGGTTGACATCAAAACAATGTCTTCTTCGGTGAGTTCAACTGGGCTATGACGAAGAGGGTTGTCCAGGCTTCCGTCATATTCATACATCAGTTGAGATCGACGACTTAATGGAATAACCCACCATGAGATCCAACAACGGGTTAGGTCTACTCCGGTTAAACCATTACCCAACAAGCCGTTGATTCTTCTAATGGAGGGAAGAAGCTTCCTACGTTCAGCGACGGTAAGCTTATCCGGAAGGGTGAACTTGGAGTCAAGACGACTAGGGCGGTAACCCGGCAGAGGCATCTCGTTTGCTGGAGAACTATCCTGACAATAAAACCAAGTTTGGTTCCAGTCCTTTGGGTGGCTCGGTAAGACGATGAGAGGGAAAACAGCACCCTGACTGCGCTGAATCGAGATGCCTCCAAGTTCTAAGCTAGAACCATTGGTGCATTCATTCTGACGATTCAGATAAAAGTACTCTCTAAACAGCTCTACGGTGGGCTCTTGCTGAAGGTATGCCTCACAGAGCACTTGGAAGTTACAAATGTTGGAAATAGAATTGGGTCCAAGGTCCTGAGGATGGAGTTTGAAAAAATGAGCAACCTCTCTGAAGAATTTTGAACCGGGCGGTGAAAAGCCACGATTCATGTGGTCAGTGAAGATAATCACTTCTCCGTCTTTTGGATTGGGACGTTCTTCCTCCGGGTCAGGAGCACGATAAGACATGACATTCTTTGAAGGCAGAAACCCAACGAGGAAGAACTCTTTCAGACGCTCCTCAGTGATGGTTGAGGGAACCCAATTGCAGATGGTGGGTGTGTTTGACGGCATGATGAACAAGGTACTGGAAAAGGAAAAATAAAGTGTCAGGTCAATTAACAGTTAAAGATTGAAATTGTAAAACAAGTAACGTCGGGTTAACTAAGGGCTAATGACATATAAGGAAAAGATAGCCGGAATGGTAAGCCGCCATGACTACAGATTTCTTCTCTTGATCAGATTCAGCTAAGTGTTGGCATAAACAAGTTTCACCAAGCTATCATTACCATTCTGGATCAAAAGGCTGTTTCAAAAAGGAAAATATTCTAGACATAAAAACCTAGTACAGATGAGTTCGTCGACTATAAAGAAGCATCTATACAGACAAAATGGATCTACTGATATAAAAATGAATGCCAAACAACTACCACGCGAGTTATATCTCTTCTTTGGATCAAAAGAAGTTGCGGAGAAGATCTACAAGATGATCCATGGCGAACAGGTGAAGAACACTGAAGAACTTGCAAACCTAGAACAGATCTAGGTGTGTAAGAGAAGAAAACTTACGAGATGCAGGCCTGCCGCGAAGAGTCGCCGCGTCCTCTGGTCGGACACAGGATAATGCAGTGGCCGAGCTTGATGACGACGATGAGAATTGCGGCGGCGGCGGAGCTCGGGCAGTGACGGAGGTTGCGAGAGGAAGAAGATAAGGAAGAAAGGAGAATGGGAAGGACTGGCTGCATACCTATTTATAAGGGAAGATGCGAACAGGCGGGCGCGAAAATCAAGGAGACCCAATAATAAATATCCAACTGAACAGACGCCTCGATTCTCGGAAGGCATTAAAAAAATGAAAGATCCGTTGTAAGATGATGTCATGAAGGTTTTTTGTGTTTTCAAAAGATGACGTCACGGCGCGTTATAGAAGTTTTCAGACAGAGGATGGATTCTGACGAAGTATTGAAGATTGACAAAGAACAAAGTTCAAGTTCAACCTGGGGCCTAATGTTGGGTATATTACTATCAGTTGAGACCCGCCCAGGAGGGGCCGAGTCAGCTTCAATGGCGGGTTACGCAAGCAGCTCGGTAAACATCCAAGTTTGTAGTTTATTAAGTCTTATAGAAGGCCCAAAGGCCTGGGGCCGGATTGAGGCCCGATATTGTAAGTAAACCGCCACATGTAAGGAAATACTTGTATAGAAAGACATGTAAAGAAAGTCACCAAGTCGGACAAGATTATGAGCCAGCCGGGACTCTGTAGGCCACCTGGCGTCAACCCGTGTATATAAGGGGATGACCTGGTGGCGGTTTAGGGCAAGAAACAACCAAGTCGATAACCAAGCCGACGAGTTGAGCATCTTGGAAGTCGAAACCTCAGCAATACCGATCCCAACTAGATGTAGGCTTTTACCTTCATCGTAAGGGGCCGAACTAGTATAAAACTCTCTTGTGTCCTTTGTCCTGATTAACCCCTTCAAGCTTCCTAGTGCGATGGCCCTACGACTAAGTCCTTGCTCTAGGATATCTGCCGTGTCAACTCCACGACAATAACCATCAGGAACAACAGGCAATTCATATTTATTAGGGGAGAGTCTTCATCATCACTTTCATCAATATTATCAGTTTCAATAATTTCATTCTCTCTAACCCTAGCAAGTTGTTCATCAAGAAGTTCACCAAGTGGCACAGTAGTATCAAGCATAGAAGTAGTTTCATCATAAGTATCATGCATAGCAGAAGTGGCATCATCAATAACATGTGACATATCAGAATCAATAGCAGAAGCAGGTTTAGGTGTCGCAAGCTTACTCAAAACAGAAGGTGAATCAAGTGCAGAGCTAGATGGAAGTTCCTTACCTCCCCTCGTAGTTGAGGGATAAATCTTGGTTCTTGGATCTTCCAAGTTCTTCATAATGATAAGCAGATATAAATCCCAAGTGACTCAAAGAATAGAGCTATGATACCCGGCAATGGAGCCAGAAAATAGTCTTGATAACCCACAAGTATAGGGGATCACAACAATTTTCGAGGGTAGATTATTCAACCCAAATTTATTGATTAGACACAAGGAGAGCCAAAGAATATTCTCAAGTATTAGCAGCTGAGTTGTCAATTCAACCACACTTGGAAACTTAATATCTGTATCAAAGTATTTAGTAGCAAAGTAATATGATAGTAGTGGTAACAGTAGCAAAAGGTAATGATAACAAAAGTAATGTTTTTGGTATTTTGTAGTGACTGTAACAATTGCAACGGAGAAGTAAATAAGCGAAGAACAATATATGGAAAGCTTGTAGGCAATGGATCGTTGATAGAGAATTATGCCGGATGCGGTTCATCATGTAACAGTCATAACCTAGCGTGACACAGAACTAGCTCCAATTCATCAATGTAATGTAGGCATGTATTCCGAATATAGTCATACGTGCTTATGGAAAAGAACTTGCATGACATCTTTTGTCCTACCCTCCCGTGGCAGTGGGGTCCTAGCGGAAACTAAGGGATATTAAGGCCTCCTTTTAATAGAGTACCGGACCAAAGCATTAACACATAGTGAATACATGAACTCCTCAAACTACGGTCATCACCGGGAGTGGTCCCGATTATTGTCACTTCGGAGTTGCCGGATCATAACACATAGTAGGTGACTATAGACTTGCAAGATAGGATCAAGAACTCTCATATGTTGATGAAAACATAATAGGTTCAGATCTGAAATCATGGCACTCGGGCCCTAGTGACAAGCATTAAGCATAGCAAAGTCAAAGCAACATCAATCTCAGAACATAGTGGATACTAGGGATCAAACCCTAACAAAACTAACTCGATTACATGATAAATATCATCCATCCCATCACCGTCCAGCAAGCCTACAATGGAATTACTCACGCACGGTGGTGAGCATCATGAAATTGGTGATGGAGGATGGTTGATGATGACGATGGCGATGGACTCCCCTCTCCGGAGCCCCGAATGGACTCCAGATCAGTCCTCCCAAGAGAGTTTAGGGCTTGGCGGTGGCTCCTTATTATAAAACGCGATGAATCCTTCTTTGTGATTTTTTTCTCCCTGAAAGTGAATATATAGAGTTGGAGTTGAGGTCGGAGGAGCTCCAGGGGGTCCACGAGGTAGGGGGCGCGCCCCCACCCTCGTGGCTAGGGTGTGGGCCCCCTGGCATTGATCTTTTGCCAGTATTTTTTATTATTTCCAAAAATACGCTCCGTGAAGTTTCAGGTCATTCCGAGAACTTTCGTTTCTGCACATAAATAACACCATGGCAATTCTGCTGAAAACATCGTCAGTCCAGGTTAGTTCCATTCAAATCATGCAAGTTAGAGTCCAAAACAAGGGCAAAAGTGTTTGGAAAAGTAGATACGACGGGGACGTATCATCCATCCGAGCACACTTATCAACCAGTGTATAAAGCTCCTTCACAGTCTTGGGCAACCGGTCATTCATCTTGGAATGAATCCGACGGTAATCACAGCTGCCGGATGGATATTTGGGATGTTCCTATGAACTTTGCTGAATCTTTGTAAATACTTACAGAGGGTTTCTCTTTCCTTCTGTTGGAGAAGTTGCAGGTCGTTGGGCCTGCCTGGTTCTTGATGGCACCGGTGAAGGCGCCAACGAACTCATGCCACATGTCAGCCCATGACGAAATGGAGTTCTCCGGCAGGTGCATCAGCTAAGACCTCTGATATGTCTCCAACGTATCTACTTTTCCTAACGTTTTTCCTCTTGTTTTGGACTCTAATTTGCATGATTTGAATGAAACTAACCCCGGACTGACGCTATTTTTAGCGAAAGTACCATGGTGTTGTTTTTGTGCAGAAATAAAAGTTCTCGGAATGGAACGAAACTTTGCGAGGATTTTTTATATCAATAAAGAGAATTTATGAAGCCTAGATCCACCGAAGGGGGGCACCTGGGTGGGCACAACCCACTAGAGTGCCCCCCCTCCTGGCGCGCCCAGGTGGGTTGTCCCCACCTGGTGGCCCTGCAAGCCTTAAAAGCTATGCTATAAAATCCTATTTTCCAGAAAAAAAGGAGGGAGAAAGAATTGTCGCGATCCACGAGACAGAGCCGCCGTCACCTCCTGTTCTTCATCGGGAGGCCAGATTTGGAGTCCGTTTGGGACTCCGGAGAGGGGGGTCTTCATTCTTCGTCATCACCAACCCTTCTCCATCGCCAACTACATGATGCTCCCCACCGGGAGTGAGTAATTCCTTCATAGGCGTGCTGGTTGGTGAGGAGTTGGATGAGATTCATCATGTAATCTAGCTAGTTTAGTTAGGGCTTGATCCCTAGTATCCATTAAGTTCTGAGATTGATGTTGCTATGACTTTGCCATGCTTAATGCTTGTCACTTTAGGCCCGGGTGCCATGACTTCATATCTGAACCATTTATGTTATCACCATTATATCCATGTTCTAGATCCGATCTTGCAAGTTATAGTCACCTACTACGTGTTATGATCCAGCAACCCCGGAGTGACAATAGTCGGGACCACTCTCGATGACGACCGTAGTTTGAGGAGTTCATGTATGCACCATGTGCTAATGCTTTGTTCCGGTTCACTATTAAAAGGATACCTTAATATCCCTTAGTTTCCAATTGGACCCCGCTGCCATGAGAGGGTAGGACAAAAGATGTCATGCAAGTTCTTTCCATAAGCACGTATGACTATTTATAGAATACATGCCTACATTATATTTATGAACTAGAGCTAGTGCCGTATCGCCCTAGGTTATGACTGTCACATGATGAATATCATCCAACAAATTACCGATCCAATGCCTATGAATTTATCTTATATTTTTCTTGCTAAGTTACTACTGCTATCGTTACTGTTCACTTGCTACAAAACTATTGCTATCACTGTTACCGTTACAATTGCTGCTGTCAGTATTATCAAAACTATCATATTACTTTGCTACTGATCACGTTGCTACAGATAATTAATCTCCAGGTGTGGTTGAATTGACGACTCAGCTTCTAATACCTTCAAATATTCTTTGGCTCCCCTTGTGTCGAATCTATAAATTTGGGTTGAATACTCTACCCTCGAAAACCGTTGTGAACCCCTATACTTGTGGGTTATCAAGACCTTTTTCTGGCGCCGTTGCCGGGGAGCATAGCTATATTTGTTGAGCCACTTGGGATTGTTATCAATTTATCACTATGAAGAATCTGAAGGATGCTAAGACTAAGATTTATCCCTCTAAGACAAGGGGAGGTAAGGAACTGCCATCCAATTCTGCTTTAGATTCACCTTTTGTAATAAGTAAACTTGCAACACCACCACATGCTATTAATCCTGATATGTCACAAGTTATTGATGATGCTACTTCTGCTATGAATGATACTTATGATGATGCTAGTACCTTGATTGATGATAATGATGTGCCACTTGGTGATTTTCTTGACGAACAAATTGCTAGAGTAATTCAACATGATGTTGTCGAATCTGATGATGAGCTTGAAACTAAAAATCTTGAAACACCTACTAGAACTAGCCCTCCTAGATATGAATTTCCTAAGGTACCAGAAGGCTATGTTATGAATGGAGAGAAAACTAGAGACATTCTAGATTGTAAGGATAGAGATGATCTAGAGAAATTATTATGCAAGTATAAAGAAAAATCTCTGAATGCTAGAATGCAATATGATCCTAAGTTTGCTACTTCACCTATCTTTATTATGATAAGGATTATGAATTCTCTGTCGACCCAGAGTTAATCACTTTGGTTGAATCTGATCCTTTCCATGGTTATGAAACTAAAACTATTGTGGCACATCTTACTAAGTTGAATGACATAGCCACCCTTTCTACTCATGATGAGAAGACTCATTATTACTTTATTCTCAAATTATTTCCGTTCTCATTAAAGGGTGATGCTAAAGCTTGGTACAATACTCTTGCTCCTGGTTGTGTGCATAGTCCCCAGGATATGATTTATTACTTCTCTGAAAAATATTTCCCTGCTCATAAGTAACAAGCTGCATTACAGGAAATATTTAACTTTGTGTAAATTAAAGAAGAGAGTCTCCCACAAGCTTGGGGAGGCTTTGCCAGTTACTTAATGCCTTGCCTGATCATCCTCTTTAGAAAAATGAAATACTTGATATCTTCTATAATGGACTAACCGATGCTTCTAGGGATTTCCTAGATAGTTGTGCTAGTTGTGTTTTCAGGGAACGGACTATTGGGCAAGCTGAGGAATTATTGAATAACATATTGAAAAATTATGATGATTGGACTCTTCCAGAACCACCACCTAAACCCACTCCGAAGAAGAGGGGTATATTATATCTTAGTCCTGAAGATATGCAAGAGACAAAGAAATCTATGAAGGAAAAATGTATTAAAGCCAAAGATGTCAAAAATTTACCCCTATTGAAGAAATACATGGGCTTAATACACCACCACTGCCTAAGGTGGTAGAGGTAAATTCTCTAATGATGTTTAATGATAATGACAATCCTCACAATATGCACCCTAGCCAATGGCTTTATGAGTTTGAAAATTACATTAGGAAACAAGATCACTTCAATGCAAATGTTATGAAACAACTGAAATACAATTTTGATATGATTGCTCGCTTGAGTGACTTGTTATTTAGAATCTCAAATGATATTAGAGGTGTTGGAAAACATGCTTCTATGGTTCAAACTTAGTTAGAACAAGTTGCTAAATCTCAAAGAGAGTTGCTAGATGAGATGAATAACAATATACATGACTTTGCTGTTAGAGTTGCAACTAGAGGAGGTAAAATGACTCAGGAACCACTTTATCCCGAGGGACACCCAAAATTAATTGAATAGGATTCACAAAGGAACAACACCACTGCACCTAGTCCTTCTAAAAAGAAGAACACGAAGAAAAATGATAGGACTTTGCATTCCTCTAGTGAACGTGAAGTAGAAAAACCTCCTGATAATGAAATCTCTATCTCTGATGCTGAAACTCAACCTGGTAATGAAGACTCACCTTCTGATAATGAAAAAGTTAATGATGAGGTTCATGAAGATAGTCAACCAAATAATGAAGAACCAGATAATGATGTTGAGATAGAACCACCACTTGAACTTGATAACCCACAACCTAAAAATAAAAGGTATGACAAAAGAGACTTTCTTGCTAGAATACACGGTAAAGAAAGAGAACTGTGGGTTCAAAAACCTATGCCCTTTCCACCTAAGTCAACTAAAAAGAAAGATGATGAAGAATTTGAACGCTTTGCTGAAATGTCGAGGCCAATCTTTTTGCGTACTTGCTTGACTAATATCCTTAAAAATGCCTCCTTATGCAAAGTATATGAAAGACATCGTCACCAATAAGAGAAAAATACCGGAAGCTGGAATCTCCACCATGCTTGCTAATTATACTTTTAGGGATGGAGTACCTAAAAAACTTGGAGATCCGGGGATACCAACTACTGGAAGTTTTCAACTACCTCTACCTATTGCCAAAAAGAATTATGAAATGCTTATTGTTAGGGACATTCATATCCCCGTTGAGGTAACTTAGTGATTTATGAAAGTTCTTGGGTTTCATGCTAATTGAAAGTGGTTGTTAATAAGACTTGAACAACCTTATTAATGGATCATTTTTGAGAGGTATGAAGTTGATGAATTTAGTAAGCACTACCTTCTATCCCTACCTTTTGTTTTCTGTTTTTATTAGTTAAATAAAATAAAATGCCATGTTTTGTCTGTTTTCTGAATTTCCCGTGCAATAAAAAAATTACCCAAAAATAAAAGTTCTGAAAATGCCCTGAAAATTTAATACGATTTTTTTCTGAATATTTAAGAATTTCTGGTGCAAATATTATCAAAGGGAGGTGCACTAGGTGGGCACAACCCACCTAGGTGCGCGAGGACCCCCAGGCACGCCCTGGTGGGTTGTGGTCCCCATGTGGGCCCCCTCACTTATCTCTTCACACCACATCATCACCTACCTCTAGAAAATAATCCCCATTGCTCTCTCGCTCGTGTTCTTGCTCTCAAAATTGCGGATTTCGATCTCTTTGCTCGAAGCTCCATTTTTGAAACTGTTTTGGGGGATTGTTGCTTGGTATGTGAATCCACCGTTTGTCCAATTAGTTTTTGCTTTAGTAGTTTATATTTTGAATAACTAGCTACTCTTGGTGCTGCTGTAGATGAGCTTGCATGTTGAATTCTTAGAGTTCTAAGTAGTTTGAATGCTTGCTATGGCCTCTATGTATCCCTATGAGTAGTTGCTATCAATCTTGTAAAGTTTTGCTGAGAAAATTTTGTGGACTAAAAATTTCAGAATTTTTGTTCATAGGGAAAAGATGAATATCTTTAGGAAATTCTCTTCTAAGAAGAACAACAAGGGGGGAGTCATCTGACAGTGATCTCCATCCCCGGAGGTTGCCGTAAGTACGGCCGTGTGAATGGCCGCATACCTCGTTCATGGAAGAGGTTGGAATCCTTCAGAAGTTCACACAATATGCTGCTAATGCTGGCCTCACCGACTTCATCGCAGCTGAATGTGAACAGTATCAACTCCTCACAAACATCTTTGTTCAAAGTTTTAATTTCCTTCCTAGGAATAATCCTCCTAGGGTGTAGTTTAAATTATATGCTGAAACCCATCAGATACCACTTACTGAATTTTGTGACATATGCATGATCCTTCTGACGGGAGCTTAGTTGAGCCTAGACCGGTAGAGTTTGAGGCCTTTTATCGTACCTTGATAGTGGGAGATGAGAGAGGGGTGTAGGCTACCACTGCCGCTGGCTTACATTTTCCTGTTGTTCATTACTTTGCTCTTTTCATTACAAAATGCTTACTTGCTAGAGAGAAGGTGGGTGCACTCAGTTCACCAGACCTTTCTGTTTTATGACGTGCACTAGAGGGCGACAACACTTATAGGAGCTATTGTGGCACGTCACCTCCACATTAATAAGTCCAAGGGAAAAATACATGGTGGTATTTACGCTACTTGTTTGGTGACTCACTTTAATGTTGAGATACGCCTTCATGATTACCCTCTGACCAAGGTCTACTTAGACCGTGCTGCCATGGATCACCACCAGTTTACTGATATCGATTCTCCTCACATCCCTATTCCATATAACCTGGTGTTTATTGTGAGAACTCGTGATATTATTCCATTACCTGCTCCTACTTTGTTTGATCCTGTTGCTAGGGGAAGATATAGGATTATGCCTGGGAATATCATCGCCTACCAGAATGACCAGGCTACAGCAGAGGAGGAGCCTCAGCAGTGGGATGCGTGGATGCCCGCTCCTCAGCACCCCGACTACTATCCAGGCTTATGATCGACTGCCAAGTTAGGCCAAAAGCCTAAGCTTGGGGGAGTATGTGTTTCCACAGACTTTATATTCATGTCCACTTATTCCAATTGTCCGTGTCTCCACTTTTTCATTGTATCATCCATGCTTAATTTTATTTTCTTGCTTTCTTCTTGTGTGTTTGAAAAACCTTAGAAAAAACAAAAAAATAGTTGTAGTTAGTTTACTTTCTATTCATGCTTAGCTTTTGCAGAAGGGGAGCCTTGGCGCAGTGGTAAAGCTGCTGCCTTGTGACCATGAGGTCATGGGTTCAAGTCCTGGAAACAGCCTCTTACAGAAATGTAGGGAAAGGCTGCGTACTATAGACCCAAAGTGGTCGGACCCTTCCCTGGACCCTGCGCAAGCGGGAGCTACATGCACCAGGTTGCCCTTTTTTTTCATGCTTAGCTTTTGCACTAAAAAGAAAACCCAAAAAGATTTCCTTGTTCTTCTTTTGCTTGTTGGGAGCTTTCCCGTGTAAATAGTTTTTCTCGTTTTTTCTTTTCGCTTTTATTTGCTTGTTTAAGAAAACCAAAAACTCCAAAAATATTTCAGTGTGTTTCTCTGAACTTCTTTTCTTTTTATTCGAGTCATACCAAGAAGAAGATAACGATGAAAATGTTGAGTGGATCTCATTTGCATAATTGTTGATCTAACAAAGAGCCCATTTTAGCTTGTCTTCTCCTGTTGAATAAAATGTTTGCAGATTCCAGCTTAGTCCACGGCACTTTTGCACTATTATTACTAGTCGTCAACCCGTGCATTGCACGGGCTAGTTTAATGTCAAAGAATACATAAACAGCTGATGAATTACCAGTTAATTATGACCCTGGGTATATTCTTTTGGAAATTTTGTGACCAACGCATATAATAGCTCACCATAGGTGGAATAGAGGGTAAATAGGTCAGAAGTCATTGAGTTTAATTGATAAAATCTAACCCTCTCATTTAAAAAAACTGGTTTGACCATTTACATGTAATTGATTACTCACAATTTTTCAATGTAATCCATATGTAAAATGGAGTTATAGACCTTCAGTTAGATCATGTCATGTCTAGGTTTGAACATTTTTCCTGTCATGTCTTTTGATCCTATAATATTCAGTTTATTCTCAACCTTCAATTGTTATAACATTACTTTTTTGTAGACACATACATAAAAGGGCTGAACTTAAATCCATGGCATATGTATATATAACCATGTGAGTTGTGAGATATAAGCATGGTCTGCTAATTTTTTCGCAAATGAAGAAGGGAAAAATATCTCCACATATTTATTGTCAACACAGACCATCTCTTCATCAACTATCCTAGCTCGATGATAATCTGGACTCAACCTGGCATCACCACCTCTGGATTGTAACAACACCTCACTGGGATGAATCCATTTTGCCCCAATTTCTGGTCTCCAATGTTTGGAATATCTAGTATTCGCAAAATGTGTTGGTGTTCTCGAGCTTAATGCACTCCCCTCTAATGCAGTGGTAAATGTTTGTGACGACTTAGACCTGTCGACACATTAGTTCAAGGATCTGATTGATATGTTTATCCCTTCCTCGTGGTAGTACTACCTCTCTTTACTCTTGTCACAAACTGGAATTGTTGCTTTGAGTATTGTAATTTAAGTGTAGATTCTCTGGCTTCGGTGATTCCTCACAAAAAAGAAAGACACTTCTCCACCAACCAGTTTTGAAGACTACCTTTTGTTAAACAACAACTTAGAATATTAGACCATTTCAAAAACACAATATCCTACCGACGGTTGCACATTTCAGAAGCTATATCATGGTCATTATAGTCGACATGACAACTTCCCGTCTATTGAAATATCATGGTCCAGAGAGGCTCTGTTGCATAATATAAAATAACTGAATATGCAAGTCAAGAACAATAATGTTTTAGAAATATTCTACATCGAAGTATCAACGTGAGCTAAATTTGAACATACATATTTAGTTATTATATTAACAAAAAGGGTGGGTCATATGGACCAATTCTTACTTTAGACACTTCGGCAACATTTTTGACACTTCACCATTCACATATACCCACCACTAATATCAATCAGTAGCTCTTCACCCATTCGATTTTCCTCATGTATTGAGTTTAGGGCACTGCATGCTGATTAACATTTTTCGGAAATTTCATGCAACAAAAAATATGGTTTTTCTGTCAACCAATGCACAATTGCAGTGTTACAGTTTATAAGAATCATATGCGGCAACACAAATTTTCATATAGCATCTTATAAAAGGCTATGCGGGCGACATCGACCATTTGTTCCTTCAGTATGTATGTCCAATGCATCATATTTTGATTGACGGCATTATTAAATTTACCATTACTTCCAAGGATATCTTATCTGATTTGATATATCATTCTATCCCTTTTCAATTCTAAATCTCTACAGTATGGTAAATATAATTAACATCACCATAGGTGTTATCTTTACACATTACCTCGAACAGAGGAGATGGACAAACCAAGACTGGAGCTGGAAAAAGGAAAGGGCCACTTTGTATACATTACTATGTCATGTCGCTGGGTGGAGTACGTTAGGTTGATTTCATCCACCTAGGAATCTAGCTGCTAATAGTTGCAGGGCACATGGAGGAGCACCTGAGAGCTTCTAGCCACACTGATGTCCAGGCTCCCACGACGAAGTACGTCAATCCATGCCAGCTCCGGTGCACTGACTCCTGCTGTAGCTCCTCCATTATCGCTATCTTCCATTTGTGTCACTGGCGTCTCGGCCCGCAGCCATCCGTTCAGCTCGAGGTAGCATGCGATGCAGGTCTGTAGCCGCTCCGCTAGGCCGTAGCACCTTCGCACAAGGGCACTGACACAAACATACCTAAACCGTTCCCTCCATCCTCGATGGTGAGAGGTGGCAGGTGGCGATGCAGTGGGCGTTGTTGGATCTTTCAGCGGGCGACGAAGTAGGGTCTGCGCCTGCTGGATAGCCGACGGCGCAAAGTTGGACGACACTAGACGATGATTAGATTGATTTTCTTCACTTTATTTTGAAGGAGCTTGAGTATACATAGGAGTAGATAGAGAACTTTATTTTTCTGCAGGAGAGATAGAGATTGCTTTAATCCGGGGAGTCGGAAACGATGCTAAGAAACCTTCTCCCTTCTGAAATAATTTTAAAACCTATGCTTTTGCATATGCATTGCAAACTTAAATGATGTGAGCATCTAAACTTTCAGGACAAGATATAAAGAGTTTTGTAAGAAGTAATCTATATGCTGATGATGAGGTAAAGGGAACATGTGAGAAGTCGTCTGTAGAGAATGCAAGTATAGAGATTAGCATTAAGAGGCTTAATTAGCGTATGGAATTTGGTAGCTTGCCGTAGGTGATTAGGCAATTTTTAATTAGCGTACCTATTGAGGGAGTACCTACATCTGTGCCAACCACATCAACAGACCTCGATGTGTCATGGCCACACAAACCATGCACTGTTGCTAGCTGCTATTTTTTCTGACAAGAGGGCATCAATACTAACAGTAGTCACGGGCAAAGCATCGCTTGTCTCTAATAGCCGGATCTTCTTGTCTTCCTCTTATACGTCCCATTAAACTAAACTTAGCCCCTCCAATATGTATGATGCTATCTGAACGTCCATTGAGAAAAGATAGAGAAGATTATAGCAACAAATAAGATCAGTATAGAGAGATGAAAGCAGGACGGGAGTCTGCTCGAGACACGTAAGATGCTGGATTGATGAACAGTGGCTAGCCTCAACCAAGCAGCCAGGCAAGCTACTGGATTGATGAACAATGGCTAGCTTGCAGTACGGGCACTCTAGCCACGAGATCACGTACGTGCAAGCGCCTGAGTTGCACCAGCAACTTCATCGGATTGAATCGATCTCGACGGAGCATCTTGGCAGGAACACGTGTAAACTTTTTCCATCGAAAAGTTTTTGTTCCATCGCAGCGTTAAGCTGGTGTTTCGCCGACAGCGTCGAGATCGATCGATCCGATCGTAGCGCTAGTGCAAAGCACAGGTTCAATGCATGTGGCGATGTTGATCAATCCAACTACCTGTGTGGCAACTTCCTTGTCTAGCTAGCTTGCATGTAGGTCTTCTGGTCCTGGTGAATCGATCTAGCATGGGAGAGAGGAAAGGAGGAGGACGTTGAGTTGCCCGTGGCGGTAGTGGCTTTAGCAAGGGGAGAGATTAGGAGATATTGATAATTAGTTAGGGTTCGAACGTGGGCCTATAATTAGTACGTGGGCTTATAATTCCGAGTGTTTTTAACCGATAATTAGATGGGTCAATCTACACCGTAATAATTCGGCCCCACCAGATTAACGGCTCCTAATTACTGATTAACGTGGGAATTTTTTAGGAAGTCAAGAATTAGTATAGATAGGTATAGGTATAGATATATTTTCACATCGTTCGACCGTGCAACCGTGGCAGAGAGAAACAGGTATGAACTCGACTTGTTCTGTTTGTGTAAATATGTTTAACCTAGTATCCATGATTCAGCCCTTTATGATTAAATATGTTTGCAATGACAATTAGAGATTATTGTTTCCCATGCCATGCATAAGTAGCTGGTAGTGAATAATGATTTATCTTGGATATCAACATTGCGTTAAAATGATTGTGATGTAGTATGATGATATGGTATCCTCCGATGAATGTTCGAGTGGCTTAACTTGGCACATGTTCATGCAGGTAGTTGAATCAAAACCAACATAGCCTCTACGATATTTGTGTTCATGGTGTTCATATCCTACTCATGCTAGTGTCCAATGTTACTTATGCATAATGCATGTTCATGACCGTTGTTGCTCTCTAGCTGGCCGCTTCTCAATCTAATTGCTAGCCTTCGACTGTACTAAGTGGGAATTCTGCTTGTACATCAAAAACCTTGAACCCAAGTTATTCCAGATGAGTCCACCATACCTACCTATATGCAGTATTACCCTGTCGTCCTAAGTAAATTTGCATGTGCCACCTCCAAAAACTTCTAATAAGTATCATTTTTGTGTGCCTGGATCATTCATGGAACGATAGGAGGTGGTCGGTATCTTCCATGCTAAGCGGGTTATTCTCAGGTTGAGTGTTTATTCACTCGCCATCGCACGAGAAAATGGCGGTAATAGGGATGCCCAGTCCCAAACTGCAAACAGAAAAAGCTTACAAATAATCAAACAAAAACTCCCAATGGAGTCAAAACATTTATTTTTATCGCTTGGGAACCGCCACTAGCGTGTTTAGCATGGAAGATATTGATAACTGATGGTCGTGAAGTAAACGAGAAGGGTGCATGTCTCAAAATATCATTTACCTCTGTTTTAAAACTTGAGCTCCGCCACCTCTGCAAATCACTGGTTCCCTTTGCGAAGGGACTATCTATTTAGTTTTATGTTGTGTCATCACCTTCTAAAATAAGCGCCAGAACCTGAGAGCACTACTGTCATGCTAATGCATTGCGTGTAGCTAATGTTGGGTGCATCATGACTGGATCTTTTCTACAATGAATTACAATGTTTAGTCACATCTTGAACTTTGTAGGTGCTCTGCATTTATGTTTTGCGGTCTCAGAAAGGGCTACCGAGATACCACTATTGTCATATTATATCATGGTTGTTTTGACAACATGTTGCTGTTTGAGATACCTTATTATTGCTCGCTAGCTGATTATGTCATTGATATGAGTTATAATGTTGGCATGGTTAGTTATAATGTTGGCTGAAAATCTAGGTGATGTTTAAGCTTATTTATGCAAACAAGAGAAAAAGAGTTCGTAAAAGTTTTTCTTTTTCACTTTCAATTTATCAACTGAATTGCTTGAGGACAAGCAAAGGTTTAAGCTTGGGGGAGTTGATACGTCTCCAACGTATCTACTTTTCCTAACACTTTTCCTCTTGTTTGGACTCTAATTTGCATGACTTGAATGAAACTAACCCTGGACTGATGCTGTTTTCAGCAGAACTACCATGGTGTTGTTTTTGTGTTGAAATAAAAGTTCTCGGAATGGAACGAAACTTTGCGATGATTTTTTTATATCAATAAAGAGAATTTCTGGATCCAAGATCCACCGGAGGGGGCACCTGGGTGGGCACAACCCACCATGGCGCGCCCCCCTCCTGGCGTCCCCAGGTGGGTTGTCCCCACCTGGTGGCCCTACAGACCCTGAAACCTATGCTATAAAATCCTATTTTCTAGAAAAAAAAGGAGGGAGAAAGAATTACCATGATCCACGAGACAGAGTTGCCGTCACCTCCCATTCTTCATCGGGAGGCCAGATCTAGAGTCCGTTTGGGGCTCCGGAGATGAGGATCTTCATTCTTCATCATCACCAACCCTTCTCCATCGCCAATTCCATGATGCTCCCCACCGGGAGTGAGTAATTCCTTCGCAGGCTCGTTGGTCGGTGAGGAGTTGGATGAGATTCATCATGTAATCTAGTTAGTTTTGTTAGGGCTTGATCCCTAGTATCCATTATGTTCTGAGATTGATGTTGCTATGACTTTGCCATGCTTAATGCTTGTCACTTTGGGCCTGGGTGCCATGATTTCAGATCTGAACCGTTTATGTTATCACCATTATATCCATGTTCTAGATCCAATCTTGAAAGTTATAGTCACCTACTACGTCTTATGATCTGGCAACCCCGGAGTGACAATAGTCTGGACCACTTCCGGTGATGACCGTAGTTTGAGGAGTTCATGTATTCACCGTGTGCCAATGCTTTGTTCCGGTTTTCTATTAAAAGGAGGCCTTAATATCCCTTAGTTTCCAATTGGACCCTGCTACCACGGGAGGGTAGGACAAAAGATGGCATACAAGTTCTTTCCATAAGCATGTATGACTATTTATGGAATACATGCCTACATTATATTTATGAACTGGAGCTAGTGCCGTATCGCCATAGGTTATGACTGTCACATGATGAATATCATCCAACAAATTACCGATCCAATGCCTACGAATTTATCTTATATTGTTCTTGCTAAGTTACTACTGCTACTGTTACTGTTGCACTTGATACAAAACCATTGCTATCACATTGTTACCGTTACCATTCCTGTTGTCACTATTATCAAAACTATCATATTGATACTGATCACGTTGTTTTAAAGAATTAATCTCCAAGTGTGGTTGAATTGACAACTCAGCTTCTGAAACCTTCAAATATTCTTTGGCTCCCCTTGTGTCGAACCTATAAATTTTGGTTGAATACGTGAAGTCGATCGCACTGTCACTTGGCTCCTGACGGTGCCAGCGGCAGGAGCACCGTGCCCTCGCTGTTGCGGAGTGGCCACCTGGATGGCATGGGGGTGCGGGGAAGGCGCTCGAAGAATAGCGGCTCTATTGGGCGTAGCAACTTGGTAGACCCGCCCCAAGGGAGGCGCGCGCGCCGCGGACGCTCCCTTGGCAGGGGCGGCCGGAGGGCGGCTGAGGGAGTCCTGGATTAGGGGGTCTCCGGACAGCCGGACTATATCCTTTGGCTGGACTGTTGGACTATGAAGATACAATATTGAAGACTTCGTCCCGTGTACGGATGGGACTTTACTTGGCGTGGAAGGCAAGCTAGGCAATACGGATATGTATATTCCTCCTTTGTAACCGACCTTGTGTAACCCTAGCCCCCTCCAGTGTCTATATAAACCGGAGGGTTTTAGTCCGTAGGACAACATACAATCATACCATAGGCTAGCTTCTAGGGTTTAGCCTCTCTGATCTCGTGGTAGATCAACTCTTGTAATACACATATCATCAAGAACAATCAAGCAGGACATAGGGTTTTCCCTCCATCAAGAGGGCCCGAACCTGGGTAAACATCGTGTCCCCTGCCTCCTGTTACCATCTGCCTTAGACGCACAGTTCGGGACCCCCTACCCGAGATCCGCCGGTTTTGACACCAACATTGGTGCTTTCATTGAGAGTTCCACTTTGTCGTCACCATAAGGCTTGATGGCTCCTTTGATCATTTCTAGCGATGCGGTCCAGAGTGAGGCTTTCCTCCCCGGACAGATCTTCGTATTCGGCGGCTTTGCACTGCGGGCCAATTCGCTTGGCCATCTGGAGCAGATTGAGAGCTACGCCCCTGGCCATTAGGTCAGATTTGGAAACTTTATTTACACGGCTGATATCCATGGAGATTTGATCTTCGACGGATTCGATCCCATGCCTGACACGCCGCGCAGTCACGATGAGCAAGACATAACTCTACCGTCGGACAGTGTTCGGGAGATCGCATCCGCAACTACTCCGGCCTTTAATCCGGAGCAAGTCGCGCCATCCGAGAGCGGAGGGACAGACCCCGCCATGGAGGCCGCACTCTCAGTGGCGATAGAGCCGGACACTGACTTCACCTTGTATGAGAGCCATTGCCGAACCACTAGATTTATCCCCGGCCACGGACTCCGAGCCGCCTACATCTGTGCCTGTCGAAACCGATGGGGCACCGATCATGGAGTTCACCTCCGCGGATATCTTTCAACACTCACCTTTCTGAGATGTGCTAAATTCATTAAGGTCTCTCTCCCTGTCAGGAGAACCCTGGCCGAACTATGTCCGGCTAGAATGGGATGCGGACGACGAAGAAATTCGCTGCCCACCCACCACCCACTTAGTAGCCACTGTCGACGACTTAACTGACATGCTCGACTTCCACTCCAAAGACATCAATAGTATGGACGACGATGCAGGAGACGAATCAGAACCACCGCCCATAGGGTGCTGGACCGCTACTTCATCACATGACGTATACATGGTGGACACCCCCAACAAAGCCAATGGCGATGAGAAAGCGGAGGATGACCCCTCCAAGAAGCAACCCAAGCGCCAACGTCAGCGGCGCCTCTCTAAGTCCCGCAATAGCAAAACCAGCGATAATAATAGTCCATGCGACTCTGGAAGAGATGACAACTGCACCACCCCGGTGGCAGAAAATGATCAAGATGCAAACTGCAAACATAGTACGGATCCGACGTCTGAACACGATGACGCCAAAGATAAGCCTCATCAATCCCCGTCTAGGGAAGAAAATAGTCCGAACGAAGATGCACCCATCATCCCGGAAACACACTTGGAGCAAGAGAACCTCCGCAGAAGGCTTACTTCCACAGCGAGAAGCCTGAAGAAACAGAAGCAAAGGCTCAAGGTCGCACAAGATACGCTCAACAGCAAGTGGAACAAAGTAACAAAGTATGGTGGAAGTTACCATCCAAATAGCTATCCAAAGCGCAAGCTATTACCGGAATTCGATGAGGAGGCCTTAGAGCCCATACAGCCGAAAAGTGATATGGCCAACCGGCCGGATCCACCACCCTGTGAACGTGATAGAGCGGCTAACAAAGTCATGCATAAGTCAACACACGTTCTACGTGAGAACTTGTGTCAAAAATCCGGCGCGACCAGATCTATCTATGGATCTAGGAAGCGCGCTACGGTACACAACCAACACCGAATACTACAACCGTCCGAACACTATGGCGCATCCCAATACAGGGGTGCCGCACACCCACTATGTTTCACTGATGAGGTGCTGGATCACGAATTCCCAGAGGGATTCAAACCGGTGAACATAGAGGCATACGACGGAACCACAGACCCGGGAGTCTGGATAGAGGACTTCATCCTCCATATTCATATGGCTCATGGAGACGATCTCCATGCCATTAAATACATGCCCCTCAAGCTTAAAGGGCCAGCTAGGCACTGGCTGAAAAACCTCCCCGAAAACTCAATTGGAAGTTGAGAGGAGCTCGAGGACGCTCTCCGGGCCAATTTTCAAGGGACTTATGTCCGATCTCCGGATGCAGACGATTTAATTCATATAATCCAATAGTCCGGAGAGTCCGCCCAAAAGCTTTGGAACAGGTTCCTCACCAAGAAGAACCAAATAGTAGACTGTCCGGACGCCAAAGCCTTAGCAGCTTTTAAACACAGCGTCCGAGACGAATGGCTCGCCAGACACCTCAGTCAAGAAAAACCGAGAACAATGGCAGCCCTAACAAGCCTCATGACCCGCTTTTGTGCGGGCGAGGACAGTTGGTTGGCCCGTAGCAGCACCAGCGACCCAAGCACATTCGAAGTAAGGGATGGCAATGGTAAACCACGATGCAACAAAAACAAGCGTCGAAATAAAGAAGGTAGCCCAGATAACACGGCGGTAAACACCGAATTCAGGGGCTCCCAACCAGGTCAGCGGAAAAAGCCTTTCAAAGGCAGCAAAGAAGGACAATCTGGCCTAAACAAAATTCTTGACAAACTCTGTCAGATTCACGGCACCCCAGACAAACCTGTAAATCATACCCACAGAGAATGTTGGGTTTTCAAGCAGGCCGGTAAGCTAAACGCCGAACACAAAGGGGAAGAGACACCAAGCGAAGACGAAGATGAACCTCACTAGAAAAGCGCCGGAGGACAGAAAAAATTCCCACCAGAGGTTAAAACAATAAACATGATCCATGTGACAAAGAGGAGAATGAATCACGCACTCCGATGCACACGCGCCATAGAGCCCGTCACCCCTAGGTCCAACCCCTGGTTGGCCCGCCCGATCACTTTTGATCGTAGGGATCACGATACACATATCCGGCGCGAAGGATGACGGCCTTGGTGTTAGACCCAATAATAAATGGGTAGCATTTCACAAGGGTCCTCATGGATGGCGGCAGTGACCTAAATCTGATATATCAGGAAACAGTTCGCAAAATGGGGATAGACCTGACACAAATAAGCCATAGTAATACTACCTTCAAGGGAGTAATACCAGGCCAAGAGGCCCACTGCACGGGCTCTCTACTACTAGAGGTGGTATTCGGTTCTCCCGATAACTTCCGAAGTGAAACGTTAACTTTTCACATCGCTCGATTCCGAAGTGATTTTCAAACACTACTTGGAAGGGCGGATTGTGCTCGTTTTAACGCAATACCACATTATGCTTTTCTCAAGCTCAAGATGCTCGGTCCACGAGGCATCATTACAGTTAGCGAAAACACCAACCATTCTTTACGTACGGAAGAGGACGTGGCGGCTCTAACAGCCGCACACTAGACGGCCTCACCAACCAAAAAAAATGGCAGGTCGTCAAGACCACAGACTTGGTTAGACGAGTCCGGCGTTCCATCATACATGCATGAGATTGGTTTTCAAACCCTCATAAAACGATACCAGGGGCTTCCCGCGTGTAAGCAGGGCCAGCCCGGCTCAACTAGGCCTCTCTGGAATTTTGATATATCATTCTTCTTTTTGGCATGGCAACTTTCACCTAAGTTCTTTCCTTTTGCAGGTGACAATCGTGCTACACCCGTCCAGGACACGGCACAGCGGAGACACAGGCACAGACGTGCAGTAGGGACCCGCCCAAAGGTTTTTTTTAGATTAAGGCCCTGCATAAACCTTTTTACTGTCTATTGTTGCTCACATCCTCTGGATACTCCACACAACCGAGAAGGATGCCGACGTTATTGGCATGTGGCCATGCCAGGATTTTGCACGTACCTAGACACATGGGGTTTCTTATAAAGGGCATTGTTTAGCCTGGTATATGTTATAAAGACCAAACACCTTAGGGAGTGTTCGGCCTCGCAAGTTTGGCCCTATATGCATCAGCTCCGAATCATGTCTTTGGTCAAATGTTGGGTTTGCCCGGCTCCCACGTTTTGGTACCATACGTTCCGTTATATCGGCTAAGGTAGCACTGGGAGAACTACTGCGATTGTGCCCTGGTTCATACGGATGAGCACCTCAGTAGAGAAAGCCGAAAACTGACTGTCATGATATAGCGAGAGACTGGTCAACCACTTGATGACCAATCGGAATCTTTGGGATTCCTCCGCATTAACGAAGGGCCGTTTCTCGGTCATGTATGTATGCGCCCCGTATTCGGACGAGCGCAGAAGTACCAGGGGCTATATAGTAGCCCCACTGTCAAACTCCTATGGCTAAGTGAAATTGTTAAATCAATATAGTCTGATTGCCTCGTTCGCTATGCTAGCACCTCCTTAATGGACCAAGACGTTGGATCAAGTGTGGATATGTATCTTTTGAGAACACCCCCGCATTATATGCGTGGGGGCGGAAGCCGACGACTGCGAACTTTCAGGTTATATACATATATACATAAACGGCCGCACAAGAGGCATCATAGTACTTTCGGGCAAAAGTATAAATATAGCCTTGATTAATTCAGAAAAACATTGTTTGTACAATGGGACTACATGTCACTGGAAAATAATATTCTTCAAGCACTGAGCCTCTATCGAACGAGCGCCTTCAAGGACTTCTTCAAAGTAGTGCTCGGCAGCCACTCGGCCTATGGCCGAACCCTGTGCCGCAACAGTGGTGGCCTCCATCTCCGCCCAGTATGTTTTGACACGGGCAAGGGCCATCCGCACACCTTCTATGCATCCGATCTCTTTACAGCATCCATGTGTGGCACGACATCAAGGAATTGTTGTACTAAGCTAAAGTAGCTATTCGGCCTTGGCCCTCCCGGCCATAGGTGACCCACAACGGACCTCATGGCAAGTCCGGACAACCTATGGAGCTCGGCCCAACCGTTCAATCGCTCATTCAGCAGCAGCGGATGGACTGGAGCTTGAAACTATGACCAGAACAGCTTTTCCACTTCGGGACCTTTTTGATCCTTGAAGTACTCGGCTGCATCAGCAGCACTTGCAGCCAAATCCGTGTACGTGTCCGCAGAACTCCATAGCCGGTCCAAAGGAGCATACTTAGGATCTCCGAACTTAGTCCGCAACAAGAAGGGCTTCCCAGACACTATATCTGCAGCTTGATTCAGCTCCTCCTTCGTTGCTCTAATTTTGGAACGGGCTTCCTTGGCAGCCACCCGGTCCTTCTCCAGGTCCGTCGCCTTCGCCCGGTTTTCTTCTTCAAGAAACCAGTAATGGTCAGCAGCATCTTTTAACTCTACAGCCATCTTGGCTATTTTTTCCTTGCTCTCGCAATGCGCGGCCTGTTCGGCCCTTAACTCTTCGGCCACCTTTAAAGTGGCCGCATTGCTACTCCTTGCTTGCTCCTTGGCTCGGGCAAGCTCCGCCCGAAGGGTCTCCACGGTGGCAGCTCCATCTGCAGTCACAACATATTAAAGATACTGGCATCATGCTGCTCTTATTATGTGACGATCACTAGAAAAATCACTCACCCTGTGCCTCGTCAAGCCGCTTGTTGACAAGCACGATGTCGGCATCTGCCGCATCTAATTGCTGCTTTAGTTCGGCAAACCCATCAGTCCATCTAGACACCGGAGCTTCAACCACCTGCACATAAAGACGGTCTGGTTATTACCTGGGACTATGATCCTCTGTCTGCCGCCGTTCTCGACAACAACCAGAGTCTCAGGGGCTACTATCTGCATGGGCATACCTAATGTATGCAGTACTGTTAAAGGCATACATTATTTCACGTACCTCGAAGCCTTTCAGCAGACTCATAAAAACTTCATGCAGACCGCTTTCAGCGGATGAAATCCTTTCAATTACCGTACCCATTAGCGTACGATGCGCTTCCGAGACGACAACTTGCCCCAGAAGATCCTTCAGCGCGTCCGACCGCACACTCTACGGACCCTTGCTGTTGCTCTCCTTAGGAGACGGATACTGGGGATGCCGGGCAGCCAAAGGGTTATCCTCTGGCCCTAGTGGATCCGGAGATACCCTTCGCGACGCCACTTAAAGGTCGCCTGCTTCTTGAGCTAGGGAGTTCGGGGGAGGCGTTTCGCTCTCCATCATCTCCGGAAGAAGATCCCCTGAAGATGAACTCCATCGAGAAGGGCTGCGATCCGGACTACAATTTATAAGCATTGGTTATTGTCTTTGGAAGTAAGGTAGGATATCTTCACTATTAAGTACTTTTTGATTACTCACAGCTCGGAACAGGGCTGATCCCCACACGGACATTGTGCGGCAAGAATAACCTCCGAGGCAGGACCCTCTGGCGGAGATTTCTTCTCCCATTTGGAAACCTTAGTTTCTGAATCTTCAGAGGTAGTCCTCTTCCTTCCCCGGGGAGAGAGAATGTCAGATTCTTCCCCTTGGTTATCCTCCCTCGCGGAGGCGCTCATTCCCTCGATTGGAATAGGTAGCGATGGAGGCCCGCTTTCGCCTCTTCATTCCCCCCTTCATCTTCCTTTGAGGGCACTACACAAGGTGTTGGCTCGAGCATCTTTTCCAGCACTGGATTGTCTAAGCCCTCAGGAAGGGGGGCCGAACACCGGATCATCTTCGCCTTTGTTATCCATTCCTGGTCAAAGAGCGATTCTTCAGAATGATGTCATGATAAATAAAAGGATAGTGTGTTCGGCCATGGGATTACTTACTTGGGCAGCGGGGCGGTTGCAGCTCAGGCCCACGTCCTCGGTAGTGTCCGGACACTCTATTTGGGGTCCGAAGAACGATTTGTACATCTCCTTGTGCGTCATGCCGAGGAAATGCTGAATAGTGCGCGGTCCTTCTGGTTTGAATTCTCACATGCGGAGGGGCCGGCGTTTGCAAGGTTGGACTCGACGAACCAGCATAACTTGCATTACCATAACCAGACTGAAATCTCCCTCGAAGAAATCTCGGATACGGCTCTGCAGTATTGGCACGTCCTTGGTTGGACCCCAGCTCAGCCCCCTGCTGATCCATGACATCAGTTGTGGTGAGGGGCCCGAGCGAAAGGTGGGGGCAGCTACCCATTTGGCACTTCGGGGAGCTATGATGTAAAAGCACTCCCGCTGCCACAATCCGGACACCTCTGGAAAGGAACCCTTTGGCTATGGAGCGTCAGCAATTTTTCTTATTAAAGCACCTTCGCACGCTGTGTACTACCACTCAACCGTCTTCGGCTTCACATTGAAGGTCTTGAGCCACAGGCCGAAGTGAGGGGTAATGCGGAGGAAGGCCTCACATATGACAATAAATGACGAGATGTGAAGAAGGGAATCCAGGGCCAGATCATGAAAATCTAGCCCGTAATAGAACATAAGACTCCTAACAAAGGGATCTAGAGCGAGGCCTAGTCCTCGGAGGAAGTGGGAGACAAACACAACGCTCTCGTTGGGTTCGGGAGTAGGGACGACCTGCCCTCGGGCGGGCAGCCTATGCGAAATTTCAGCGGTCAGATATCTGGCCTCCCTCAAATTCTTGATGTCCTCCTCCATGACAGAGGAAGGCATCCACCGGCCTTGAAGGCTGGATTCGGACATGATTGAAGGTCCGAAGCACCTTACCTGAGATTTGGGTGTTAGAACTCGAGGCGGGGGAAGGATTTGATTGAGCACGAGAGGGAAAAAAGAAAAAGCCTTGTCCCTTTATAAAGGGGGTGAATATCAGGCGTCCTCCTCGTGGCCGTTTGAGACTTACCTACGATCTAGGAGTCATACCAACAGGCACGGTTGGGTTACCGACGTCCGTATTGATGAGAATCCCGTGATAAAGGGAACACAATCTCTGCTTCGACAAGACGTATGAAGAAAACCGCCTCGCGATATGTGCGGAGCTGGTTGAGAAAAGCGGTTCGAATAATAACCAGGCCATCGTGTGATGTCATGCTGTCGAAAAGTGTCAGCAGATTAGATTTGTGGAAATATTATTCTCTCTACGGTGGTATGTGGAACTTATTTTGCAGGGTCAGACACTATCCTTGTATTCAAACTCTTCCGTGGTGTATTCGTCGGAGGAACCCGCCTTGCAATGCCGAAGACAACACTGCGCGCCGGACTCATCGTCATTGAAGCCTGGTTCAGGGGCTATTGAGGGATTCCTGGATTAGGGGGTCTCCGGACAGCCGAACTATATCCTTTGGCCGGACTGTTGGACTATGAAGATACAAGATTGAAGACTTCGTCCCGTGTCCGGATGGGACTTTACTTGGCGTGGAAGGCAAGCTAGGCAATACGGATACGTATATCTCCTCCTTTGTAACCGACCTTGTGTAATCCTAGCCCCCTCCGGTGTCTATATAAACCGGAGGGTTTTAGTCCGTAGGACAACATATGATCATACCATAGGCTAGCTTCTAGGGTTTAGCCTCTCTGATCTCGTGGTAGATCAACTCTTGTAATACTCATATCATCAAGAACAATCAAGTAGGATGTAGGGTTTTACCTCCATCAAGAGGGCCCGAACCTGGGTAAACATCGTGTCCCTTGCCTCCTGTTACCATCCGTGTTAGACGCACAGTTCGGGACCCCCTACCCGAGATCCGACGGTTTTGACACCGACAGCGGTGATTCACCCTGGACCGAGCGCCATTGTTGTGGTTGTGCCTGTCGGCGGGAGGAGGGGGTATAGATGGAGTAACCCCCTCACCCGTACCTTGTGGAGCATGGCTGTCGAGGCGTTGCTGATGTCATTCTTATCCAATGCCTTTTGCTCCTGCATCGGCCGCGGGGGAAGTGGTGATGGTGCCACATGCTCTGATCACATCCCCCGTGGCGTGCACATCCTCGCTTGCTCCCACATCTCCCGCAGCATTAGAAGCCATGGGCGGCGGAGCCTTCGAGGTGGATGGATGAGCCGAAGCACCAGATTTTTTCTTGGGCGCCATTGTCGATGGCACCGTCGAAGGTGAAGATAGTGATGAAGATGACGCGCTCCACACGCCTTTAGGTTCGTGCAAGAGGTCCCCCTACCTGGCACGCCAAAGATGTCGCGAGAAACCATGGCCACGTATGGGGCCAGAGGGCCCCTTGCTAGTTCGGCAGGGGGACGTCCAGTTGCACAAAGAGAAGATAAGCGTGGGGCAGCGCATCAGGGATCACTCAAGCAATTTACCCAGGTTCGGGACGCCACGAGGCATAAAACCCTACTCCTGCTTTGTTGGATTGATGGTGGAAGAGTGGTTGTGGAGCGTAGTACACTTGGTCGGCAAGGGCGGCAGTGGCTACGCGCCTGTGGGGGTGTGAGTTATCCAATCTTCTAACCCTTTCTCCGGTTGCTATGGGCCTCTTTTTATAGATTAAGGGGCTACCACAATGGCAAATTAGTCATTATGCACTGATAAGATAGCAAACAATGCTATCATACCTAACTCTGCAGGCTGACAGGGGCGCATTAAATGCGCCACTCAACGTCACGTCATTGGGTGCCCGGCAAACCTTGTCGGGCTATCTCGCCAGCTCCACGCCTGCTTTCTTAACACGTCACAGGACGAGTGTCATCTATAGGAATCTCCTATAGAAAGAGGCTTCCATGTGGCGAATGGCTGTCACTTAGTCATCTTGCGGCTTGACTCCGCACTGATTGACGATGTGGGTCATGGCGGAGTGGTTGGGTGAGGTGGTTCTGCCTTCGCGAGTCCCAACAGACCCTGTCGGGATGCCTTAGACATCTTCTTCTAGGGGTGGCCCCGTCCTTGCCGAGCTCACCTGCCTGACAAGGGAGGCTTTTCTCCTGGGGTTGTCTTGCTTCTCTGGCTTGAAATCAATCCTCTTGATCTACATATTAGTTCTTTGATGCTCTTGGTTCCTTGTGTCCTGACTTGGGTTGGTGTCGTATTCTTGTTCCCGCGCCTGTGCATAGTCTGGGCAACAGACCCAAGGTTTGTTGCACCAACAGAAGCCCCCGGGCCTGCCCCGAACACGCCGCCGAGCGTCGTCGGGTAGGGCCTAATAAGTGTACAGGCAAGGGTGCTGAAGAGGCTAGTATCTTGAGGTCTTCCATGCTTCTTCATTAATCTTGGGTCCAGACCAGTTTCTACTTTCCCCGTGCGTCGTGCGCAATGCTATGGATGAACTTTCGATCATGGCCAGCAGATTCTCCTCGCCCCACGACCATGGGGCTGAAACCACCATCCCATTTGCCTCCCGTTTCGCATGCAACTACCACGTGTTCTGCATCCATTGGGCGTGGTAGGTGGTGGATGCAGAGGGCGTGGAGAGGAGCGCCATGGCCAAAAACCGGGCGTCGATGGTTGGAGCAGAGGGTCGGCCTTGATTCTTAGAGCCACAAAGGGTGCAGAGAGGCCGCATTGGATGAGCGGGGCGGTTATTTCCTGTGTGAGGAGCCAGCCCTCGGCCTCTCCCTCCTATAAAGAGGAGCTGGGGCAGTGCCTCTTCCGCACACACTTATTCTCCTTCTTCTCTACAATCCTTCCCTTCTAGCCATGGTGAGGGGGTGAGGGCGTGGTGGTGCCCCAGCAGCGGCGATGAGGGCTTCTACTCGACAGCGCATCCCTCCTCCTCCAGATCCTGCGGCGGTGGAACCCGCTGTGAGGGGAGGAGGGAGAGGGTGGGGCCGAGGTCGCCGTGGCTCCCGAGGAATAGGAGGACGGGGCGGTTTAGCCGCACCCCCACCGGCGGCCCTCCCACCGATGGAAGGCCATGTCGAGGATCAGCCTTAGGAGTTCATCATCAGGATGTACAAGCCCCCGTGCGGTCATCTTCATCTCCCTACTCCATTCGCACGGGAAATGGAGCTTGAACAACCACGCTCTCTGAGGTTGCACATGAGGGGCTGCGAGAATGGTGGCATGCAGGTGGATGCCGATTTCCCGGCTCCTCATGTCATGTACCTCCGTTGTGGCTGGAAGACTTTCGCTCACGCCCACTGCTTCTCAGAGGGGCACGTTCTCTAGTTCAAATTAATGGCGAACGGTCTGCTCTCCATCAAGATCTTCGGGCGCTCAGGAGGTTGCTTAGGGTGCTGCGCGGAGAGCTCAACCGACGACAAAAGCTCCTCCTCCAGCGAAAGCGACGAAGAGTATAGTGACGGCGATGACGACGGTAGCGGGTGGGAGGGCGACGACTCCGACTCCAGCTAAGCACCGCTACTACCTACGGACCCGTAGGTCCACAATGAACTACTCACGCATCATCGGAGAGGCACCAATGAGGATTATGAACCCCTCCATGATGGTCTCTAGATTGGATCAGGTGCTTCTGAAACTTGCGATGGCTGGAATTGTATTTCATTGACTCCCCTAGGGTTTTTGGATTTTCGGGGTATTTATAGAGCAAAGAGGCGGTGCGGAGGCGACTGAGGTGGGCACAACCCACTAGGGCGCGCCTGAGCCCCCAGGCATGCTGAGGTGGGTTGTGTTCCCCTCAGAGGCCCCCTTTGGTACTTCTTTGGCCCAACAAGTGTCTTCCGGTTTAGAATAATTCTCCAAAAAGTTTCGATGTGTTTGGACTCCGTTTGGTACTCATATTCCGCGAAATAAAAAACAAGAAAAAATAGCAACCGGCACTGGGCACTATGTCAATAGGTTAGTCCCAAAAAAGATATGAATTTGCTATAAAATGATTGTAAAACATCTAGGAATGATAATATAATAGCATGGAACAATCAAAAATTATAGATATGTTGGAGATGGATCAGCATCCCCAAGCTTAATTCATGCTCATCCTCGAGTAGGTAAGTGATAAAAACAGAATTTTTGATGTGGAATGTTGCCTATCATGTTCATCACATTCTTTTCTTTTGTAGCATGGACATATGGACTTTTATATGGTTCAAAGCAATAGTCTAGTTTTGACATGAAGATTTCAATACTCAAGCATATCAACAAGCAACCATGTCTTTCAAAATATCAACACTAAAGCAAGTTATCCCTAGCCCATTATGCTCAATCATTGATCCATTCATGAAGCACACTCGCATATTAGCTACATCCAATGCTCAAGTACGATCATGCTGCCCCTTAGTTGGTGCTTTATAAGAGAAGATGGAGACTCAAATAAAAATAAAAATTGCATAAAGTAAATAGAAAGGCCCTTCGCAGAGGGAAGTAGGGATTTGTAGAGGTGCTAGAGTGCAAGGTGAAAAAATAGAGATAAAACATTTTGGGTGGCATGCCTTTCCCGTCAAGGAAAACGATTGAGTAGTTCCCAATACTTTCCATGCTAGATATATCATAGGTAGTTCCCAAACATAAAATAAAGTTTATTCCTTTTTCCACCATACTTTCACATTCCACGGCTAGTCGTATCCACGGGTACCGTTCATACCAACACTTTCCAAGGAATTTACTATTTGACAACATAAAGTAAATCCATTTTTTCATTTCGGGACTGGGCATCCCTAGTACCTTCGTCTTACTCTTGTGCAATGACAAGTGAATAAAAAGTCATCTTGAGAATAAAACATCTAGCATGGAAAAATATCAGCCACCCCCTACCGTTTCATGAGCGGTACGAGCACTGATGTCTACTACACAACCTTCTTCTTGTAGATGTTGTTGGGCCTCCAAGTGCAGAGGTTTGTAGGACAATAGCAAATTTCCCTCAAGTGGATGACCTAAGGTTTATCAATCCGTAGGAGGCGTAGGATGAAGATGGTCTCTCTCAAGCAACCCTGCAACCAAATAACAAAGAGTCTCTTGAGTCCCCAACACACCCAATACAATGGTAAATTGTATGGGTGCACTAGTTCGGCGAAGATATGGTGATACAAGTGGTATATGGATAGTAGATAAAGGTTTTTGTAATTTGAAAATATAAAAACAGCAAGGTAACTAATGATAAAAGTGAGCGTAAACGGTATTGCAATGCGTTGAAACAAGGCCTAGGGTTCATACTTTCACTAGTGCAAGTTCCCTTAACAATAATAACATAATTGGATCACATAACTATCCCTCAACATGCAACAAAGAGTCACTCCAAAGTCACTAATAGCAGACAACAAATGAAGAGATTATGGTAGGGTACGAAACCACCTCAAAGTTATTCTTTCCAATCAATCTGTTGGGCTATTCCTATAAGTGTCACAAACAGCCCTAGAGTTCGTACTAGAATAACACCTTAAGACACAAATCAACCAAAACCCTAATGTCACCTAGATACTCCAATGTCACCTCAAGTATTCGTGGGTATGACTATACGATATGCATCACACAATCTCAGATTCATCTATTCAACCAACACATAGAACCTCAAAGAGTGCCCCAAAGTTTCTACCGGAGAATCACGACGAAAACATGTGCCAACCCCTATGCATAGGTTCATGGGCGGAACCCGCAAGTTGATCACCAAAACATACATCAAGTGAATCACGTGATATCCCATTGTCACCACAGATATGCACGACAAGACATACATCAAGTTTTCTCAAATCTTTAAAGACTCAATCCGATAAGATAACTTCAAAGGGAAAACTCAATCCATTACAAGAGAGTAGAGGGGGAGAAAACATCATAAGATCCAACTATAATAGCAAAGATCGTGATACATCAAGATCATGCCAAATCAAGAACATGAGAGAGAGAGAGATCAAACACATAGCTACTGGTACATACCCTCAGCCCCGAGGGAGAACTACTCCCTCCTCGTCATGGAGAGCACCGGGATGATGAAGATGGCCACCGGAGAGGGATTCCTCCCTCCAGCAGGGTGCCGGAACGGGTCTAGATTGGCTTTCGCTGGCTACGGAGGCTTCTGGCAGCGGAACTCCCGATCTATTGTGCTCCCCGATCGTTTTAGGGTATATGGAGATATATATGAGGAAGAAGTGCGTCAGGGGGGGCGCGAGGGGCCCACGAGGGTGAAGGGCGCGCCCCCTGCCTCATGGCTTCCTCGTTGATCCCCTGACGTGCAATCCAAGTCTTCTGGGCTTCTTCTGATCCAAAAATAAGTTCCGTGAAGTTTCAGGTCAATTGGAATCCATTTGATTTTCCTTTTCTGTGATATTCTAAAACAAGGAAAAAATAGAAACTGGCACTGGGCTCTGGGTTAATAGGTTAGTCCCCAAAATCATATAAAATACCATATAAATGCATATAAAACATCCAAGGTTGATAATATAATAGCATGGAACAATAAAAAATTATAGATACGTTGGAGACGTATCAGCATCCCCATGCTTAATTCCTGCTCGTCCTCGAATAGGTAAATGATAAAAACAGAATTTTTGATGTGGAATGCTACCTAACATATTTATCCATGTAATTCTCTTTATTGTGGCATGAATATTCAGATCCATAAGATTCAAGACCAAACTTTAATATTGACATATAAATAATAATACTTCAAGCATACTAACAAAGCAATTATGTCTTCTCAAAATAACATGGCCAAAGAAAGCTATCCCTACAAAATCATATAGTCTGGCTATGCTCTATCTTCACCACACAAAATATTTAAATCATGCACAACCCCGATGACAAGCCAAGCAATTGTTTCATACTTTTGATGTTCTCAAACTTTTTCAATCTTCACGTAATACATGAGCGGGAGCCATGGACATAGCACTATAGGTGGAATAGAATGGTGGTTGTGGAGAAGACAAAAAAGGAGAAGATAGTCTCACATCAAGTAGGCGTATCAACGGGCTATGGAGATTCCCATTAATAGATATCAATGTGAGTGAGTAGGGATTGCCATGCAAAGGATGCACTAGAGCTATAAATGTATGAAAGCTCAACAAAAGAAACTAAGTGGGTGTGCATCCAACTCGCTTGCTCACGAAGACCTTGGGCATTTTGAGGAAGACCATCATTGGAATATACAAGCCAAGTTCTATAATGAAAGATTCCCACTAGTATATGAAAGTGACAACATAGGAGACTCTCTATCATGAAGATCATGGTGCTACTTTGAAGCACAAGTGTGGTAAAAGGATAGTAGCATTGCCCCTTCTCTCTTTTTCTTTCATTTTTTTATTATTTTTTATTTGGGCCTTTCTCCCTTTTTTTATGGCCTCTTTTTTTCGTATAGAGTCTCATCCTGACTTGTGGGGGAATCATAGTCTCCATCATCCTTTCCTCACTGGGACAATGCTCTAATAATGATGATCATCACACTTTTATTTACTTATAACTCAAGGATTACAACTCGATACTTAGAACAAAATATGACTCTATATGAATGCCTCCGGCGGTGTACCGGGATGTGCAATGATGCATGAGTGACATGTATGAAAGAATTATGTATGGTGGCTTTGCCACAAATACGATGTCAACTACATGATCATGCAAAGCAATATGACAATGATGGAGCGTGTCATAGTAAACGGAACGGTGGAAAGTTGCATGGCAATATATCTCGGAATGGTTATGGAAATGCCATAATAGGTAGGTATGGTGGCTATTTTGAGGAAGGTATATGGTGGGTGTATGATACCGGCGAAAGGTGCGCGGTATTAGAGAGGCTAGCAATGGTGGAAGGGTGAGAGTGTGTATAATCCATGGACTCAACATTTGTCATAAAGAATTCACATACTTATTGCAAAAATCTATTAGTTACCGAAACAAAGTACTACGCGCATGCTCCTAGGGGGTATAGATTGGTAGGAAAAGACCATCGCTCATCCCCGACTGCCACTCATAAGGAAGACAAACAATAAATAAATCATGCTCCGACTTCATCACATAACGGTTCACCATACGTGCATGCTACGGGAATCACAAACTTCAACACAAGTATTTCTCAAATTCACAACTACTCACTAGCATGACTCTAATATTACCATCTCCATATCTCAAAACAATCATCAAGTATCAAACTTCTCATAGTATTCAATGCACTTTATATGAAAGTTTTTATTATACCCCTCTTGGATGCCCATCATATTAGGACTAGTTTCATAACGAAAGCAAACTACCATGTTGTTCTAAAGACTCTCAAAATGATATAAGTGAATCATGATAGTTCATTAATTTCTATAAAATAAAACCACCACCGTGCTCTAAAAAGATATAAGTGAAGCACTAGAGCAACAACAAACTACTCCGAAAGATATAAGTGAAGATCAATGAGTAGTCGAATAATTATGCAACTATGTGAAGACTCTCTAACATTTAAGAATTTAAGATCTTAGTATTTTATTCAAACATCAAGCAAAGAAAAAGAAAATAAAATAATGCTCCAAGCAAAACACATATCATGTGGTAAATAAAAATATAGCTCCAAATAAAGTTACCGATGAATGAAGACGAAAGAGGGGATGCCTTCCAGGGCATCCCCAAGCTTAGGCTTTTGGTTGTCCTTGAATATTACCTTGGGGTTCCTTGGGCATCCCCAAGCTTAGTATCTTGCCACTCCTTATTCCATATTCCATCGAATCTTTACCCAAAACTTGAAAACTTCACAACACAAAACTTAACAGAAAACTCGTAAGCTCCGTTAGCGAAAGAAAACAAAACACCACTTCAAGGTACTGTAATTAACTCATTATTTTTTTATATTGGTGTTAAACCTACTGTATTACAACTTCTATATGGTTTATAAACTCTTTTACTAGCCATAGGTTCATTAAAATAAGCAAACAACACACGAAAAATAGAATCTGTCAAAAACAGAATAGTCTGTAGTAATCTGTAACTAACGCAAACTTCTAGAACCCCAAAAATTCTAAAATAAATTGCTGGACGTTAGGAATTTATCTATTAATCATCTGAAAAAATAGTTAACCAAATATCACTCCCCAATAAAAAATGGCAGCAATTCTCGTGAGCGCTAAAGTTTCTGTTTTTTACAGCAAGATCTCAAAGACTTTCCCCAAGTCTTCTCAAAGGTTCTACCTGGAACAAAAACTAATTAAAACATAAAAACTCAATCATAACACAGGATAGATAAATTATTTATTACTAAACAGGAACAAAAATCATGGAACAAAATTAAAATTGGGTTGCCTCCCAACAAGCGCTATCGTTTAACACCCCTAGCTAGGCATGATGATTTCAATGATGCTCACATAAAGGATAAGAATTGAAACATAAAGAGAGCATCATGAAGAATATGACTAGCACATTTAATTCTAACCCACTTCCTATGCATAGGGATTTTGTGAGCAAACAACTTGTGGGAACAAGAATCAACTTGCATAGGAAGGTAAAACAAGCATAACTTCAAAATTTTAAGCACATAGAGAGGAAACTTGATATTATTGCAATTCCTACAAGCATATGTTCCTCCCTCATAATAATTTTCAGTAGCATCATGAATGAATTCAACAATATAACTATCACATAATGCATTCTTTTCATGATCTACAAGCATAGAATATTTATTACTCTCCACATAAGCAAATTTCTTCTCATGAATAGTAGTGGGAGCAAACTCAACAAAATAACTATCATGTGAGGCATAATCCAATTGAAAGTTAAAATCATGATGACAAGTTTCATGGATATCATTATTCTTTATAACATACAAGTCATCACAATAATCATCATAATAATTTTCAGTAGCATCATGAATGAATTCAGCAATATAACAAGCACCTAAAGCATTCTTTTCATGATCTACAAGCATAGAAAATTTACTACTCTCCACATAAGCAAAATTCCTCTCATCAATAATAGTGGGAGAAAACTCAGCAAAATAATTATCATGTGAGGCATAATCCAATTGAAAACTAAAATCACGATGACAAGTTTCATGGATATCATTATTCTTTATAGCATACAAGTCATCACAATAATCCTCATAGATAGCAATTTTGTTCTCATAATCAATTGGAACCTCTTCCGTAATAGTGGATTTATCACAAAATAAAGTCATGACCTCTCCAAATCCACTTTCATCAATATAATCATCATAAATAGGAGGCATGCTTTCATCATAATAAATTTTCTCATCAAAGCTTGGGGGACAAAAAATATCATCTTAATCAAACATAGCATCCCCAAGCTTGTGGCTTTGCATATCATTAGCATCATGGATATTCAAGGAATTCATACTAACAACATTGCAATCATGCTCATCATTCAAATATTTAGTGCCAAACATTTTAATGCATTCTTCTTCTAACACTTTGGCACAATTTTCCTTTCCATCATACTCACAAAAGATATTAAAAATATGAAGTGTATGAGGCAAACTTAATTCCATTTTTTTGTAATTTTATTTTATAAACTAAACTAGTGATAAAACAAGAAACTAAAAGACTCGATTGCAAGATCTAAAGATATACCTTCAAGCACTCACCTCCCCGGCAACAGCGCCGGAAAAGAGCTTGATGTCTACTACACAACCTTCTTCTTGTAGACGTTGTTGGGCCTCCAAGTGTAGAGGATTGTAGGACAGTAGCAAATTTCCCTCAAGTGGATGACCTAAGGTTTATCAATCCATAGGATGTGTAGGATGAATATGGTCTCTCTCAAGCAACCCTGCAACCAAATAACAAAGAGTTTCTTGTGTCCCCAACACACCCAATACAATGGTAAATTGTATAGGTGCACTAGTTCGGTGAAGAGATGGTCATACAAGTGGTATATGGATAGTAGATAAAGGTTTTTGTAATCTAAAATATAAAAACAGCAAGGTAACTAATGATAAAAGTGAGCGTAAATGGTATTGCAATGCGTTGAAACAAGGCCTAGGGTTCAGACTTTCACTAGTGCAAGTTCCCTCAACAATAATAACATAATTGGATCACATAACTATCCCTCAACATGCAACAAAGAGTCACTCCAAAGTCACTAATAGCGGAGAACAAATGAAGAGATTATGGTAGGGTACAAAACCACCTTAAAGTTATTCTTTCCAATCAATCCGTTGGGCTATTCCTATAAGTGTCACAAACAGCCCTAGAGTTCGTACTAGAATAACACCTTAAGACACAAATCAACAAAAACCCTAATGTCACCTAGATACTCCAATGTCACCTCAAGTATCTGTGGGTATGATTATACGATATGCATCACACAATCTCATATTCATCTATTCAACCAACACATATAACCTCAAAGAGTGCCCCAAAGTTTCTACCGGAGAATCACGACGAAAACGTGTGCCAACCCCTATGCATAGGTCCATGGGCGGAACCCGCAAGTTGATCACCAAAACATACATCAAGTGAATCACGTGATATCCCATTGTCACCACAGATATGCACGGCAAGACATACATCAAGTGTTCTCAAATCTTTAAAGACTCAATCCGATAAGATAACTTCAAAGGGAAAAATCAATCCATTACAGGAGAGTAGAGGGGGGAGAAAACATCATAAGATCCAACTAGAATAGCAAAGCTTGCGATACATCAAGATCGTGCCAAATCAAGAACACGAGAGAGAGAGATCAAACACATAGCTACTGGTACATACCCTCAGCCCCGAGGGAGAACTACTTCCTCCTCGTCATGTAGAGCACCTTGATGATGAATATGGCCACCGGATAGGGATTCCCCCCTCCGACAGGGTGCCGGAACGGGTCTAGATTGGCTTTCGCTGGCTACGGAGGCTTCTAACGGCGGAACACCCGATCTATTGTGCTCCCCGATCGTTTTAGGGTATATGGAGATATATAGGAGGAAGAAGTGCGTCAGGGGGGCCATGAGGGGCCCACGAGGGTGGAGGGCGTGCCCAGGGGGTGGGCGCGCCCCCTGCCCGTGGCTTCCTCGTTGATCCCCTGACGTGCACTCCAAGTCTTTTGGGCTTCTTATGATCCAAAAATAAGTTCCGTGAAGTTTCAGGTCAATTGGACTGCGTTTGATTTTCCTTTTTTGCGATATTCTAAAACAAGGAAAAAACAGAAACTGGCACTGGGCTCTGGGTTAATAGGTTAGTCAACAAAATCATATAAAATACCATATAAATGCATATAAAACATCCAATGTTGATAATATAATAGCATGGAATAATCAAAAATTATAGATACATTGGAGACGTATCAAACACACAAAGAGGAAATTTGTTTTGAAAATTAGAGATGGCACATACAAATTTTCTTAGAACGGCACGGACATACCGCATATAGGTAGGTATGGTGAACTCATATGGCAAAACTGGGCTTAAGGATTTTGGATGCACAAGTAGTATTCCTACTTAGTACAAGTGAAGGCTAGCAAAAAGATTGAGAAGCATCCAACCAAGAAACGAAAAATCGCATAAGCGAGCATTACGCACAATTAACACCGAATAATGCACCATAAGTAGGATGTAATTTCATTGCATAACTATTGACATTCGTGCTTGCATAGGGAATCATAAACCTTAACATCAATATTCTTACTAAAGCATAATTACTCACCAACATGACTCACATATCATTATCATCATATCTCAAAACTATTATAAAGAATCAAGTTTATTTTGTCCAATGATCTTCATAAGAACGATGACATGATGTAGACAAGATCTATTCATGTAGGAATAGACCCCATTTTGTTATCCTTAATAGCAACGATCAATACGTGTCTTGTTGCCCCTTCTGTTACTAGGAAAGAACACGGCATGATCGAACCCATCACAAAGCACCCCTACCCATGGCAAGAAAAACCGATCTAGTCGGCCTAACTAAACCAAAGATTCAAATAATAAATACGAGACTATAGATAATCATGCATATATGAGATCAAAAGAAGACTCAAATAATATTCATGGATATAAATCTGATCATCAACTCAAAGTTCATTGGATCACAACAAACACACCGCAAAAAGATTTACATCAAATAGATCTCCAAGAGACCATTGTATTGATAACCAAAAGAGAGAGAGGAAGCCATATAGCTACTGACTACAGACCCGTAGGTCTATGATAAACTACTCACGCATCATCGAATAGGCACCAATGAGGATGATGAACCCCTCCGTGATGGTGTCTAGATTGGATCTGGTGGTTCTAGAACTTGCGGCGGCTAGAATTGTGTTTCATTGACTCACCTAGGGTTTTTGGAATATTTGGGTGTTTATAGGGTGAAGAGGCGGTGTGGGAGGCCATCGAGGTGGGCGCAACCCATCTGGGCATGCCTGGGCCTCCAGGCGCACCCCGGTGGGTTGTGCCCCCCTCGGAACTCCCCTCTGTTACTTCTTTGGCCGACTAGATTTCTTCGGGTGCAAAAAAATCTCCAAAAAGTTTTGCTGCGTTTGGACTTGGTTTGGTACTGATATTATGTGAAGTAAAAACAAGCAAAAAGCAGCAATTGGCACTTAGGTTAGTCCCAAAAATGATATAAAGTTGCTATAAAATGACTATAAAACATCCAAAATGATAATACAACAACATGGAACAATAAAAAATTGTAGATACGTTGGAGACGTATCAATAATGCTCTTGTGACAAAGGGATTTGGGAAAACCCGGAATAACCATCTAGAAAGAAAAAGTGTGTATGTTTTGATAGTCTTTCTAGCATTTGATCAATAAAAGGTAGAGGATGATGATCTTTCCTAGTAGCTTTGTTCAACTTTCTAAAATCAATAACCATTATATAACATGTGACAATTTTTTGCGGAATTAATTCGTTTTTATCATTAGGAATAATGGTAATACCTCCCTTCTTAAGGACACAATGAACATGACTTACCCATCTACTACCAGCGACGGGATAAATTATACCTGCTTCCAGAATCTTTAGTATTTCATTTCTTACCACTTCTTTCATTTTAGGATTCAACTGTCGCTGGCGATCAACAACTGGTTTAGCATCGGGTTCCATATTAATTTTGTGTTGACATATAGTGGGACTAATGCCCTTAAGATCATCTAGAGTATATCCAATAGCTGCACGGTGCTTCTTCAGAGTTTTCAATAATTTCTTTTCTTCATGCTCTAAAAGGTTAGCACTAATAATAACAAGATATATCTTTTTCTCGTCAAGATAAGCATATTTCAAAGTATCTGATAATTGTTTAAGATCGAACACAGGAACGTTCTTGGGTGGTAGAGGATCTCTAAGAGTTTCAACGGGCACCTTCTTAAAGAAAATCTCATTGTCAGGACCTTGATCCTAAGTCACACCGATCTAGCATGTAACACATCATATCACTTTGCGGCCTCACGCACGGTATTCCCACGGGTGCCACCTTACCTGGCCCGGGACCGTTTGCGCCTTTTGGCTTGCGTATATGATAGTGTCGCTAGCATCCATATGACAAAGAACCCGGGCCGACATGGCTAGTCGTGAACCCAAAGCGGCACTAACCCATGGGGACAGGCATACATGAATCAACTTCGAGCATGTCGGTCAACGGCATGTGAATCCGGGCTATAGCACTGGGCTAACAGGACTCCGGTAACCCGGGCTATAGCAGGCTAGGCAGGACTCCGGATGTCACCGTGTGACATTTCCCCGAAGGGACAGACACAGGAACGGAGTGAAACACATGCCGGCCAGTCAAGTGTCCTGAGCAGTAGTGCTGGGCTAGCAGGACTCCAGTGAACCGGGCTGTAGCGGACTACTAAGGCTCATGGAAGCACAAGACTACATTTCCCCATAAGAGAGGCTACCAAGGATAAACAACTAGGTAGTCGGATCCCACACATACCAAGCATTTCAATCATACACACAATATGCTGGATATGGGTAAATACAACATGGCATCACAACATAACTCTACGACTCAAGTATTTATTCATTAGGCTCCGAGGAGCGAGATATTACAAACATGGGTCTCATGACCCAACATTCAGAGCATACAAGCAACAGGAACGTGTGGAAGCTTAACATGTCTGAGTACAGACATCTACAAATGAGAAGGTTGAGAAGCCTGACTATCTACCAGATCCTGTTGAGGGCACAAGATCGTAGCTGAGGTAGCAAGCTAAACATCGAAGTCCACGCGAAACTACTAACGAGACTGACGTCTCTCTGCAAAAACATAAAATAGGAAAACATGAGTACAAATGTACCCAGCAAGACTTACATCAGAACTAGCTACATATGCATCGGTATCAACAAAGGGGGTGGTGGAGTTTAACTGCAGCAAGCCATCTTTGACTCGGTGGATATCCTAAACTACGACTGCAAGTAACTCTTTTGAGGTGGCGCACACGAGTCCACATATTCACCATATCAATACACCACTATGGATCCGCTCCCGTCTCCTCACGAGAACGCCATCCATAGCACTCACACTTATCTTGCGAGTTTTAGAGTATCCACTTCCACTTGTCTATGAACTATGCAAGGGGTCCAAGTTTCCATATCCGAGGAATCCGGCTGTTCGAATAGATAATGATAACCCTGCAGGGGTGTACTTCTTCACACACGCTCTCGCCACTTACCACCATGTACACGTCAAGTACCTCGGCAACCTTCAAGAGGAAGCCTGGCGAGGGAGTCGGCCATGACCTGACTAACCACACAAGTCTCTAGTCCAGGTTTATCGCCTATTCGGGTTCCATCCGCAAGGAGATCCGGCCGGGGTGTCGCTCATGGCCCCAAATGATGTGTACAGGGTTCCAAGCCCACCAAACGGGCGGCGCTTGGTCTACCCGGCCATGGTCCTAGTCTGACCCATGCTCACCTGTACCGGGTGCCACTTGGTAGACTACTAACACTACCTACAAAACCAGAAACTAGTTGCAACTCCTGGACAGAGATCAGGTTGATTAATAAGTCGAGAGAGCTTGGAGTGCCCGGAGCCCAATGTGTGTTAGTAACTGTTCATGGATCACAAACACAGAACTCGGTTCCTGAGGACGGCTGCAATGAGACAACCCACCATGTACTCCAACATGGCCTCTCACCGCTACCTTTACCAAATCGTGTTCACACACTTAGCTCTCAACAGTAGGACATGTCCACCACATTCCAATTCATTCCCGATGAATCAGACCCGACTCAACTCTAAGCAGTAGCAGGCATGACAACAAGCATGAATGAGTAGGCACATCAGGGCTCACACAACTCCTACTCATGCTACTGGGTTTTATCTATTTACTGTGGCAATGACAGGTCATGCAGAGGAAAGGGGTTCAGCTACCGTAGCATGTAACAGTTGAAACGTTGTTGTCCTAATGCAGTAAAAGAGAGGAGGAGTGAGAGAGTGGGATTGTATCGGAATGAACAAGGAGGTTTTGCTTGCCTCAGCAGGTCAACAAGGCTGCCCCGGGTCAAACCTGACCAGTGGGGTCCACTAGTCAGTGAACCAGTGACGGTTAGGGTTGCTGACGTGTGGGCCGAGTAAACTGCCTCGTCAGCATGGTCAAAGCTGACGCGTGGGCCCACCATGGTTAGTTAAACTTAAACAGAAAGTAAACTAAGTTTAATTAGACGGTGGGGCTCAGCTGTCAGTGTCGTAGGGTTAGACTAATAACATAATTAGTACTAATATAATCTGCCACATCAGCGGTTGATGCCGGCGACCACAGCAACGGCCGGAACTCGCCGGAGTTGCTCGGGACGGCGGTACGGAGCACCGTTTCGTGCGTGGTTTGCGGCTACTGCGAGCTGGAGGTGCGGCGCATCTTCTGGAGCACACGGGGCGAGCTGGGGTGGCCGGTGGCAGCGATGGCAGTGAGCTGGGCGGTGGCCGGAGCTCGGCTGGTTGCGGGCGCGGGGCTACAGCTCGATTTAGAGCGAACAAAGTGCACGAGCAGAAGCTACGGGGCAGCAGGAACTCGACCGGGTGCTCATACGCGGCGTTGGCCGACTGTAATGACGACAGCGACATTCACGGCGGCGGCAAGCTTCGGCGGAGATGGGGAACGGACCTAGAGAGCATAATCGAGAGAGGGAGGAGAGGGGTTCGACGCGGAAGCTCACAGAGAGGCCAACGGAGGGGTCGGCAGGCGCGAGGACGGTCGGTGGGCAGCGAATCGACGATGAGGATCTCTGGGCACCGAGGTTGAAGAAGACATCGGGGACGGCATTGCGGTGCTTCCCTGGTTGCTTGTCTCGGCGTGGATGAAGAAGACGACGGTGCAGAGCTCGAGGTCCCATCGGCAGGACTGGGGTGGCCGGTGGCCATGGCTACGGCGAGCGGCGGTCTCGGGTGCTCGGTGGTGCGAGGAAGAGAGGCCGGAGGAAGGGGGCAAGGCAGAGGAAGGAGGGGAAAGCGCAGAGTGTCAAGGCGGTCCTGGGCGAGCAGCAGGACGAAGGGGGAGCAGCTGCGTGGCTAGCAGGAGGTGGCCGCGGCTCGGCTGTGCGCGCGCCACACACAGTGCCAGTAGGCGCGGGGAAGACGACGCGCGAGGAGGTGGGCTGGGCCGTCGGCCTGTCAAGGTAAAGGGCACAGTTGGGTTTCTTTCTCTCTCTGTCTCTATTTTATATTTTGTTTCTCTTTTCTATTTATCTGCAACTATTTTTGATTTACTAAAAATACTAAACCACTTTGTAAAATCCTGAAAATAATTTTAGGCACCTTTGAAATATTTCCCAACAGCCCTCAAGTACTTTCAGGATTATTTGGATAATTAAAAATATTTATAAGATTTAAATGTTCAAATTCAAATACTTATGGATTAATTCAAAAATCCAAAGTGTCCTAGAAAAATGTGCACCATTTTTGGCAGAGGTTCTAGACCAATCCAAAGATGATGAACATTTTTGGGAAGGCATTTTGGGTTCATTGAAAATATTTTTATTTGAACCTAGTTGAATTCCTTCTGATGCTAGGGTTTGGTCAATCCCCATTTCAAATTTCAAAGAAATTTAGACATGATGCATGGATGCTTGTGCAACTATTTGCAATCAAATTCTAGGGCTGTGACACTCATATAATCCCTTTCTTTCATTCATGAACATATCATTTTCATGGTCTAGCAAATATTGTTCTAAAGGATCAGTAGGAGGCACAACAATATAAGAAAGACCAATACTTTCATCTCTACTGGGAAATTATTTATCATGGGTTGTCTACGAAATTTGGAGAAATTAAACACATGATACGCATCCCCAAAACTTACAGTAACAATTTCTTTCTCACAATCTATTTTGGCATTAACAGTGTTCAAGAAAGTTCTACCAAATATAATCGGACAAAAAATCATCTTGTGGGGAACCAAGAACTAGAAAATCAGTGGGGTATTTTATTTTCCCACACAAGACTTCAACATCTCTAACAATCCCAATTGGTGATATAGTATCTCTATTGGCAAGCTTAATAGTGACAACAATATCTTCTATTTCAGCAGGTGCAATATCATTCATACGTTCTTGATATAAAGTAAAGGGAATTGCACTCACACTAGCACCCAAATCACATAAGCCATGATAACAATGATCTCCTACTTTAATATAAATAACAGGCATGCCAACAACAGGTCTATGTTTATCTTTATCATCAGGTCTAGCAATTCTAGCAGCTTCATCACAGAAATAAATAACATGCCCATCAATATTATCGGCCACACGATCTTCAACCATAGCAAAACTAGATTCAACTTTAATTTGTTCACGGGGTGTAGATGTTCTAGTATAACTCCTGCGAACCACAGCTAAAGCTTTAGCATGTTCCTTTACTCTAACAGGGAAAGGTGGTTTCTCAATATAAGCAGTATGTCGAATTCAGGGTTCCGTAGACCCTTGAGAGGTTCAAACACTGGGGTGTGTGCGAAGAACTTGTCCTCCCCCAACCTACCTTCTTGCCGATCCCACGGCCTAGCTCGATGAACCCAATGGACAAGAGACACAACAGTTTCCCCAGGTTCGAGCCACCTTGCGGTGTAAAACCCTACTCTTGCTTTGTGGTGGATTGGCCTCGAGGGGCTGAGGATGAAGTAGTATAGTGGAGAACAACCTCAGGAGGAGAGGTGTTCTTGCGCTCGATGAGCTGGTGGGTGTGAGGATGATCTGAATGATTTGTCCTCCTCTATGGTGGTGGCTAAGTCCTATTTATAGTGGCCTTGGTCCTCTTCCCAAATGTGAGGCCGGAAGGGATCCCACAATGGCCAAATTCAAAGGAAGACAACTAGTACATACTATCCTGACAAAAGTAGTCTTCACCCGCAAAAGCTCCTGGTTATGACGCTGCAGTGGGCTCCGCGGCGACCTCCGTCCTGCCATCCTGGCGGTCTTGGTCTTGTTGCACCGAAATGGAAACGTTTAGCTGATCCCTCGGGACTCTGCGCTTGCGCTTACCTCCTTAGCACCAAAGAGGAAACTAGTACACAACGCCCGCTGGCGCCCGCCTGGCCTTGGTCGTCATGGCTCACATCATCTGAACCTCACGAGGTGCACCTTGCATTGATATCTCCGCTCCTTGGGAGACAACCTGGGGAAACCATCCCCCGGGGAAGCCTTATTGTCATCCGCCTTGCGAGGCTTGGCCCCTCGCAAGGGTCTTGGGTTGTCGATCCTGAAGCTGGGCCGCACCAGGCCATTGACAGAGCCACATTGTGGGCTGCAGGCAGGCAAGTCTGGGTACCCCTGTTCCCAGAACGTCGACAGTAGCCCCCGGGCCCAAGGCGTGCTCGTACTTGGCTTCGAGGAGAAGCTAAAGGGTAAGTGCGGAGCGCCGTGGGCCCTAACCGCCTGCGGCCTTGGTCGACACGTGGTGATTGATGGGATGTGGGCGCCTCCGCTTCCCCATGATGCCTCGACAACCGTCCTACTTGACGAGACTTCAGTACATGCAGAGAAAAGCCATCATTGTGTGGGATTGTGGAGGCCGGCGGTTTGCCTCCCGCCGGTTATAAATGTGAGGAGGAGCAGAGCCCCTCTTGCTCCTCTCCGTCTTCTCGCCGCTCGCTTCTTCTTCCTCTTTCTTGCCTCACCGTCTTGCTGTAGTACCCATGGCGCCGATCACGAGGTTTTCCGCGGCGGAAAAGGGAAAGGCCCCTCGAGAGGAGCCCGAACCGCTTCTACCGAAGAAGAGGTTCAGCCGCCCTCGCGATGCCGGGGAGAGGCAGGAGGTGATGCGGCCCTAGTAGGAGCGGCCACCGCCTGGCTTCCCGCTCCCTCTATACGCCCATGCGCAGGGCTTCGGAGAGGGAGGCAGCGCCCAGCGGCGCGCGGTCCACGGCCATGGTGGCTAGGGTGGGGCTGTGTGGCCGGCCAGCCCGCGAACCCACGCCGAGGGCTCCTCGTGTGAGTTCGGGATATGCGCGGCAATGCCGCCGCGCACTTGGATCCGGTTCCCATGGTTCTTCATCGAGGAGATGCCGTTGTCGGTGTCAAAACCGGCGGATCTCGGGTAGGGGGTCCCGAACTGTGCGTCCAAGGTCGATGGTAACAGGAGGCAGGGGACACGATGTTTTACCCAGGTTCGGGCCCTCTTGATGGAGGAAATACCCTACGTCCTGCTTGATTGATCTTGATGAATATGAGGATTACTAGAGTTGATCTACCATGACATCGTAATGGCTAAACCCTAGATGTCTAGCCTGTATGATTGTGATTATCTCTATGGACTAAACCCTCCGGTTTATATAGACGCCGGAGGGGCCTAGGGTTACACAAAGTCGGTTAAAGAGAAAAAAATAATACATCCGGAGGCCTAGCTTTCCTCCCATGCAAAGGAGAGTCCCATCCGGACACGGGAGGAAGTCTTCCTTCTTGTATCTTCATGGCCCAACAGTCCGACTCATGTCACATAGGCCCGACGCCCGAGGACCCCTTAATCTAGGACTCCCTCAGTAGCCCCCGAACCAGGCTTCAATGACGATGTGTCCGGTGCACTAATAGTCTTCGGCATTGCAAGGCGGGTTCTTCCTCCGAACACTTCAAAGCGTCTGATCCGAAGAGTCATACTCGGCTTTCCATTTAATGTCATACCCATTGGCTTCTGCGCCTCCACCGCTTCGGTTTCCATGTGTCAAGCGAACACGAAAGGTTAGAGTACTTTTTGCACATACCACCCTGGCCATGTAAGAAGGGCGTTTATTGGAATGGACTGGATCTCAGATCCCATTCCACATCAAGTGGAAAAATCCTTAGAGCTTGCTAGAAGAAACCATTCCAGCATGGCTAGCGTTCCTAGTTCTTCCTCCCGCCCCCATGGCTCCGAAAAAGGCGATTGGGGGAAATGCTCAGTACCCCATGGCCAACTAAGTAAGCTTAAAACGTAGGGATTCCTTCCCCCCTCACAGATCTAGTCCCTCTCTGGGCAGGATTAACCTCTTTTACGGGCGAAGCCCTAGTGGAAAATTTCCCCAATCCAGCCAGGGGAGCGATTGTGCTTTACATCCTTCTTAAATAAGAGGCGTCGGATTTCCAATCCACCCCTTCCTCCGAGGTATTCTAGAGTACTACGGCCTCCAACTGCACAATCTCACGTCGGGCTCCATTCTGCACATCGCGGGCTGCGTTGCTCTTTGCGAGCTATTCCTGGGCTATGAGGCGCATTTCAAGCTATGGAGGAAACTGTTCCGCCTCGTTCCTCGCTCCTAGAAGGGATCTATATTTGAGGTGGGCGGTGCCGAAATATGGCACATAGCCAGGACCGGATACTTATATGGCACGCCGAAGAAGGCATCCGAAGAGTGGCCCTTAGAGTGGTTTAAATGCTCCATTAAAGAAACGCCACAATTGGCGCCCTCGGAGCCTCGAGGAGGAAGATAGTGTGGAAGTCCAATAATTAATGGGCAAGATAAGGACACTTGCCCAGTCTGGATTATCAATAATCGAGGTAATGGCCACTTCCATAATGCGAGGTGTTCAGCCACTCCAATTCAGGGGGCTTCCCATGTGGCACTACAATGGGGAAGATGACGCCTCGTGCTGTGGACAAAAGGGCCCGGATTCCCTTACCGCCCTGCCCGCAATACTGGCCGATATGTATAAAGGGGAGAAAGAGGAGTTCACCCGTCTTACGCTCTGGGAAGGATTTTCTATGTACAATCCTCCTAGCTGGGTGAGTTTTAATCCCATCACCGTAGTCAATCCTCTCCCTGAGTCATGTTTAATTGCCATTAACCCTTCCATTTGTAATAGGAATGGCGGAAGCTTATAGAGGGGATCTATAGCCCCGCTCCATAGCCGGAGAACCGTAACCGGGACCTTGACCCCGGATACGAAGAGGGTCCGGACATATTTGTAGAGCTTGAGGAGGGAGTATTCTACCAGGCGAGCTATGATGGCACAGTTGTGCCAATCATGGCTGACTATCCCAGCCTCCTTCCTGCCTCACATGTAAGTAATCAGGAGATATCTCCTCCGAAAGAGCTTCCTCACTGTACCTCACCCACCACACAGTCTCGTGCTTCAAAGGGGAGGCGCTCAGCGCGCCATGCTACACCAGAGGCGCTTTGTAAGAACGCGGTGCCCGCGCCAAACAAGTCGTCGCAGAGGAAGGCAGACGATAACATGGTCGAACCTTCATCGAAGAGGTATGGCTTTCTTTTTTAAATATGCCTCCTGGTCATCACATTGAACCGTGACATTATGCACTGAATTTTATCAGAAAGAGCGTTCACCGGACTATGTGCAGGGATCCTGCCGGTCGCGCCTCCACTAGTCAGATTCTAGACCCTGCCCTAAGGATGGGGGCTAACACAGGAGTGACGCCGGATTGTCCTTCCACGGAGGATTCGGATGATATGTCCGTCACAAACTCTGAAGTAGATAGTGCCATGAATCATCGACGCCGGAGGGCCGCTCTCCGTGACCCCGACTTTTTAAAAGAGGCATTCAATGCCTTTAGCTCCGTCGATGCATACATCCGAGCTGCTCGACATGGGCTTGCCAGAGCCACCGGCCAACATTTAAAAGATATGCGGGTAAGTACAGATTTGGTAATCATATACCAGTAGCCCCCGAGACTTGAAGCAGTTGATACAACTGATTTAAGGATCATTTTATAATCAGGCACTCACGGAGAAGAATAGCCTGCTGTCTCAAAAGCTAGAAAAGTGTCAGAGCCAGCTAGCTATGGCTACCGCCAAATTGGAGAAATCCAAGGAGGAACCGCCTGGTAATGTTTCCCCCATCAAAAAAAGTATAATCATATACCAGTAATATTAATACTGTTGTGTTTCCGCTGACAAGATCAGTGGATCAACTGAGAGAGAAACTGAAAATTGCCCAGGCTGGTGAACAGGAGGCCAAAAGGCAACATGCAGCTGGCGAACATGTGCTGACATGGGTCAGGGACGACAAGAACAAGCTGCAGGATTCCAACATCCTGATGGGCGAAGAGCTAAAAGATGTACGGGCCTAGCTAGCTGACGCCGTCAAGGATAATAGGAGGCTACGAGGCGGCATATTTCGTATGCTTTTGACCTTACCTTTATGTAATTCAGCGAAGAAATGATCTGACAGATTTATGTCTGTAGGTATGCTGACTGGCCGCCCCGAAGAGGAAATGTCCGGCTCTCAAGGCGACCTTCTGCAAGAGCTATCCCAACTGCACGAGCGAGCTTGGCAAGCAATGTGGAGCATTGCCAAAGCTTTATGCCATCCGTCTCTCCTCCAGGAAGTATGGAGGAGCTTGTGAAGCTATTCCAAGGAGCTCGGCGGCGCTTCCGATTATGGAAGATATCGGCCTGCCGAGAAGATGCGTGAGAGGTCTCGGCCATGGTAAAAACACGGTACACCAAGCTTGATCCGAATCATATGGCCCGGGTCAGACCTCGGGGGTCAGATGGAAAAGAAGTTCTAGTTAGTCTGGTATATGACCAAGTAAAGATAGCCGCCAAGTATTCCCAACAAGATTGTAAGCTAGATAACTTGTTAGATGGCATAGAGGAAGAAGTTTTCGAGTCCAAGTGACCATGTACTTCAATTGACAAATTTGTCCCTAGCCGGATTGTAAAACGATTGTCATGGCAGACCTTTTCGATTCGACCTCTGGACCCAAAGGCTCGGAGTGTTTCCGAATACCGTAACGGTAATATAGACCGGGGTATGCGTGAAAACCAAGCGTAGGGGTCATAGTTGCTTGAACAGACAAGTTGTATCCGGCTAGCTATGTTATATTACATGTTGATTGTAGGAAACATCTTCCAGGGAGAATAGTTCTGTTAAGGGTTCCTTTCCCTAGGCGGATATGCGTTAGTATGCGTGTCCAAACTGTGATTGAAAACTCGCAGTATACGTAACATCTGGGGGTTCATGGTGTGATGAAGATAAAACATCTTTAGTTCGCCGACCAAATATTCCCTTAAGAATGCTAGCTTTCGGCTTCACCCAGTCTGACGTACAGATCCGGATGGCCCGGCTATAACAATCATAGAGGTGCTCCCTTTATTCCCTAGCCGAACAAACGAGAACGTAGGGCATAAGCACTGGAGCCAGGCAACCCAGCTTGGCAAAAACTTAAGTCATAACGATGCGTATAATGGCGAAGAAAAGGTACATATGCGGAAGAGGACACATATGTGTTGAGCTTGATGCTCGGAAAATAATAATAAGCTTCTGTAAAAGAAGCCCCCAGGTATTACGAGTGTATACACTTAAGGATGTGCACATCATAGGTGTGCGTTCTGGCCGCACAAGAGCTAAAGAGCTAGACAAAAAGGTTCAAGAGAGGAAAAAATGGAGACAAGGGGAGAAGAAAACGAAAAAAGAGTCTGACTCTAGGCGTAGAATCTTTGGAGTCTGGCCGCATTCCACGGGTTTGGCTCTAGGCGATTGTCCGATGCATCACGCAGGCAGTACGCTCCTCTAGTGAGAACTTCATCAATGATGAAGGGACCCTCCCACTTGGTCTTGAGTTTGTCCTTTTTTTCTTTTTTGGCAAACGTAGAATGAGTTCACCAACATTATAAATCTTGGCCCGCACCTCTCTGCTTTGATATCTGCGAGCCTGTTGTTGATAGAATACAGAACGGGCCTTTGCAATGTCGCGCTCCTCCTCTAAGGCATCTAGAGTGTCCTGCCGATCCAACTTGGCTTCTCTCTCTTCATACATGCACACTCGAGGTGAGTCATGAATGATGTCGCAGGGCAAAACGGCCTCTGTGCCATACACCATGAAGAATGGTGTGTATCCGGTAGTGTGATTGGGCATGGTCTGCAGCCCCCAGAGTATGAAGTCGAGCTCCTCAACCCAATGCTTGTCTGATTCTTTTAACGACCGCACTAGTCTAGTCTTAATGCCGCTCATAATAAGACCATTAGCTCGTTTGACTTGACCGTTTGTTTGTGGATGATAGACCGAGGCGTAATCGAGCTTAATGTCCAATTTAGCACAACAAGATTTCACTTCATCGGCTGTGAAATTGGAGCCGTTATCAGTGATGATGCTGTGTGGGACACCATAATGGTGCACGACACTAGATATAAAGTCTATCACCGGTCCAGCTTCGGTCGTTTTCATTGGTTTGGCCTCTATCCATTTGGTAAATTTATCTACCATGACTAGCAGATATGTTTTCTTATGGCTTCCTCCTTTAAGGGGTCCTACCATATCAAGCCCCCAGACTGCAAAAGGCCAAGTAATGGGGATTGTTTGTAAAGCAGTAGGCGGCATATGGCTTTAATTGGCGAAGAGCTGCCATCCGAGACAACATTGGACCAGGTCCTATGCATCTTCTCGGGCCGTCGGACAAAAGGAACCTGTATGGAAGGCCTTACTAACAAGGGCCCGAGCCACGGCATGGTGACAGCCGAGACCAGCATAGATTTCAGCCAGGAGCTGTCGTCCCTCTTCTTCGGAGATACATCTTTGAAGGACTCCGGTAGCACTTTTCTTGTAGAGCTCTCTGTCATGGACCTTGTAGGCTTTCGAGCGCCGAAAAATGTAGCGAGCCTCATTCTGGTCCTCAGGGAGCTCTCGCCTATTAAGGTAGGCCAAGAAGGGTTCGGTCCATGGGGCAATTACTGCCATTATTAGATGGGCTGATGGTGTTATCTCGGTGGCTGAGCCCCCGATGATATCGGTATTGTGTTTGGAATCTGGGCGTATGATCAGATCCGGACTGGCGTTGCTGCTCTCGTCCTGCCACACCACAGATGGCTTGAAGAGTCTTTCCATAAAGATGTTAGGCGGGACGGGGTCACGCTTGGCGCCCATGCGAGCAAGGACATCCGCCGCTTGATTACTTTCTCGAGCCACATGATGAAACTCGAGTCCCTTGAACCAAGCTGATATTTTGAGTACGGAATTACGATAGGCCGCCATCTTTGGATCTTTAGCATTGAAGTCTCCGTTTATTTGGGATATCGCGAGATTTGAATCCCTTCGCACCTCCAAGTGTTGTATGCCCATGGAGGCAGCCATCCAAAGACCGTGCAATAGGGCCTCGTATTCGGCTCTGTTGTTGGAGTCTGTGTATAATATCTGGAGTACGTACTGGACTGTGTCTCCAGTGGGGGACGTCAAGATGACGCCCGCTCCTAAGTCGGCCATCATTTTAGAGCCATCGAAGTGCATGACCCAGTTGGAATATGTACCGTACTCTTTGGAGAGTTCGGCCTCTGTCCATTCAGCGATGAGGTCAGCCAATACTTGGGATTTAATGGCTCGGCGTGGTTTGTATGTTATTTCGAATAGTAGGATCTTGATAGCCCACTTGGCAATCTGACCTGTAGCGTCGCGGTTATTTATTATATCATTGAGTGGTACTTTGGAAGCCACCGTGATCGAACACTCTTGGAAGTAGTGTCGTAACTTCCGGGATGCCATGGAGACCGCGTACGCTATCTTTTGGTAATGAGGGTATCGGGATTTGCATGGTGTGAGGACGGTGGATACGTAGTATACCGGTTTCTGAAGTGGGAACTTGTGTCCGTCCTCCTTTCACTCAACGACGAGCACTTCACTCACCACCTGGTGTGTTGCAGAGATGTATAATAACATCGGTTTGCCAACATTTGGCGCAGCCTGGATTGGGTTGCTCGCTAAAAGAGCCTTTATTTCCTCCAGTCCGGCTGTTGCCGCTTCCGTCCACTCGAAGTGGTCGGTACGTCAGATAAGGTGATAAAGTGGCAATGCTTTTTCTCCTAGTTTGGAGATAAAGCGGCCTAAAGCTGCCACGCACCCGGCTAGTTTTTGGACCTGTTTAAGGTCGGTTGGTGTAGACAATTGTGACAATGCTCGGATTTTGGCTGGATTTGCGTCAATTCCTCTATTGGAAACGATGAAGCCCAACAACATTCCGGCGGGAACGCCGAAAACACATTTTTCCAGATTGAGCTTGATGTCATATGTCCGGAGGTTGTCGAATGTGAGATTGATACGTCTCCAACGTATCTATAATTTATGAAGTATTCAAGCCATGTTTACAATATTTTTATATGATTTTGGTATGATTTGATTAGAACTAACCCGGACTGACGTTGTTTTCAGCAGAACTGCCGTGGTGTTGTTTTTGTGCAAAAATAAAAGTTCTTGGAATGCGATGAAAATCAAAAGAGATTTTTTCTGGAAAGTCTGAAAAATACTGGACCAAAAATCCACCAGAGGAGAGTCACGGGGGGGCCACGAGGGTGGGGGCGCGCCCCCTGCCTCGTGGACTCCCCGAGGGCCCCCATGATGTGAAATCAACGCCAACTTCTCCTATAAATACAGAAACCTCTGAAAATTAACCTATATCGGGAGTTCCACTGCTAGAAGCCTCCGTAGCCACCGAAAACCAATGTAGGCCCTCTCCGGCAGCCTGCCGGAGGGGGCCATCATCACCGGAGGCCATGGAGGAGGATCTCGGAGGGGCCATCATCACCATGAAGGCCAAAGACCAGAGGGAGAACCTCTCCCCGTCCAGGAGGGAGGCCATGGAGGAGGAAGCACAAGGGGGAGGACCTCTCCTCCTCTCTCTCGGTGGCACCGGAGTGCCATCAGGAGGGGAGTCATCATCGCGGTGATCGTCTTCATCAACATCACCATCCTCATCTATGTAATCCCTACTTGAACATGGTGCTTTATGCCACATATTATGATCCAATGATGTGTTGCCATCCTATGATGTTTTGAGTAGATATCTTTTGTCTTTGGTTTGACTGATGATCTAGATTGGTACGAGTTGCATGTTTTATTTTGGTTTTGTCCTATTGTGCCCTCCGTGTCGTGCAAGCGTGAGGGATTCCCGCTGTAGGGTGTTGCAATACATTCATGATTCGCTTATAGTGGGTTGCGTGAGTGACAGAAGCATAAACCAGAGTAAGGGGATTATTGCGTATGGGATAAAGGGGACTTGATGCTTTAATGCTATGTTTGGGTTTTACATTAATGATCTTTAGTAGTTGCGGATGCTTGCTAGAGTTCCAATCATAAGTGCATATGATCCAAGAAGAGAAAGTATGTTAGCTTATGCCTCTCCCTCATATGAAATTGCAATGACGACTATCGGTCTTGTTAACAATTGCCTAGGACAATTCCACACATAGATCCACCATTATTCCACACTCGCTATTTATAATATTTAGTAATATATTCTAACTTTATGATAGTAGCACCTACTTTTATATTTCAGCTCTCCGATATCATGCAAAGTTATCATCTTCATACCCACAATGTAGTTTTATTTCTCGTTGCTAGTTGGAAGCAAACGTTCGATGTACGTAGAGTCGTATCAGTGGAAGATAGGGCTTGAGAGAATATTGATCTTACCTTTAGCTCCTTGTGGGTTCGACACTCCATACTTATCACTTCCACCTTTGGAAATTTCTACGATGATTCCCTGCACTTGGGGATTATCAAGCTCTTTTTTGGCGTCGTTGTCGGGGAGCAATAGCATGGGGTTGATATTCTTGTGTATGCTTGTTTGCTTTCTTCACTAAGTAGATTTTGTTTTCATTTTTGTTTCTGTTTAGTTGTGGGTGAAACATAAATATTTTTTTAAGAATGAAAATACCAAAAAAATTACTTGCCTCTCATGCCTAATAAGTTTTTCAAAAAGAGAAGTGATTGGAAAGTTATGCATTGAAGAAGTGAGGGTCGACCTTGAGCACTCATGTTCATGCTCACGGAAACAATGTAGAATTTTTCATGGAAGTTTCTCTGTAAATAATTATCCCCTTATATATATCCATTGTATTATAAAAATAATGTGCCAAGCTTTGGTTTTAGGATGATTAGATTGCTTGTTTACTTTGTGCAGAACAAAAAACAGAAACTTTGGCTGTAGCGCGTTTTTACATTTTTTACTGGAAAGTCAAATGGGTCTGAGACTTTTTGCACATTACTTCTGTACAAATTGTTCAAACTTTCAAATTTATTTCATAATTTTTGGAGTTACAGAAGTTTACTAAACCTCCAGATTACTACAAACTGTCCTGTTTTAGACAGATTCTGTTTTTTGTGTGCTATTTGCTTATTTTGATGCATCTATGGCTAGTATCAGAGGGTATGAACCATATATAAGTTGGAACACAATAGATATAGTTCTAATATGAAATTGGAATGAGTTTGAAACAGTACCTAAAGGTAGTGATTTGCTTTATTATACTAACGGATCTCACGAAATTTTTGTTAAAGTTTTGTGTGGATGAAGTGTTCGAAGATCGAGGAGCTATCAATCTGAGAAGAATAAAGAGAGGCAAGAGTTAAAGCTTGGGGATGCCCAAGGCACCCCAAGTAAATATTTCAGAGGATAATCAAGCATCTAAGCTAGGGGATGCCCCGGTTGGCATCCCATCTTTCTTCTCCAACAAATATCGGTATACCTCGATTTTTGTTTTGTTCACATGATTTGTGTACTTTGTGTTTTTCTTTTCTTTAAGAACCATGCTAGTATGAGAATGTCCCTTCATCAATTTATAGAATACTTCGTGTGCTTCACTTATATCTTTTAAGTATGATATTATAGAATTGCTCTTTGAGCTTCACATAAATCTTTTGAGTATGGTTTTATAGAATTACTCTTTGAGCTTCACTTAAATCTTTTGAGTATGGTTTAATAGAATGATTCTTGTGCTTCACTTATACATTTTGAGCTTGGATATTGGTTAGTTTATATTAATTGTAGAATGCTCCATGAACTTCACTTATATCTTTTGGAGTATGAATAATACTATCATCTAAAGCGGGTTTGGAAGAGTGTCAACTTTAGGAACTAGTGATCCCGCTATTCTAAATGAGAAGAATTTTGCTTATGTGGAGAGTAGAAAAATTTCTATGCTTTTAGATAATGAAAAGAATGTTATGTGATGGTTATGTTGTTTAATTCATTCATGATGCTACTGAAAATTATTATGAGAGAGGAATATATGCTTGTAGGAGTTGCAATAATATCAAGTTTCCTCTCTATCTGCTTAATGTTTTGAAGTTATACTTGTTTTGCCTTCCTATGCTAGTTGATTCTTGTTCCTATAAATTATGTGCTCACAAAATCCCTAGGAATAGGAAGTGGGTTAGATTTAAATATGCTAGTCATATTCTTCATGATGCTCTCTTTATGTTTCAATTCTTATCTTTTATGTGAGCATCATTGAAATCATCATGCCTAGCTAAAAGGCATTAAAGAAAAGCGCTCGTTGGGAGACAACCCAATATTTAACCTTACTGTTTTTGTGTGTTATCATGATTAAGCTACTGTATTAATCATGTATTATAGCTTTTGTTTCAATAAAGTGCCAAGTAAGACCTTTGGGAAGACTTGGGTGAAAGTTAATGTGATCTTGCTGTAAAAAACAGAAACTTTGCGCTCACGAGATTATCTGCCATTTTTTTATAGAAGAGTGCTTTGGTGTTGATTCTTTTTGAATAAGATTAATAGACAAATTCCTCACATTCACCAATTTATTTCATAATTTTTTGAGTAGCAGAAGTATGGTTAGTGTTCAGATCATTACAGATTGTTCTGTTTCTGACAGATTCTATTTTCATTGCATAGTTTGCTTGTTTTCTAGTTTCTGTGACTTTTATTTCTCAATATAAATTGTAGAAATGATATGGTACAGTAGGCATTGTGTGATAACAATTATGAGCCTTGTCTTTGACAGTAACAAAGTGAATGGTTTACTCTTTATCATACTAACCTATATCACGAAGTTTCGTTAAGTTTTGCGTGATTGAAGTTTTCAAGCTTTGGGTGAGATATCGATATAAGGAGAATGAGGAGTGGAAATACCCTAATCTTGGGGATTCCCAAGGCACCCCAAGGTAATATTCAAGGAAGACTCAAGCACCTAAGCTTGGGGATGCCCCGGAAGGCATCCCCTCTTTCGTCTTCAAAACTATCGGTATACCTTACTCAGAGCTATATTTTTATTCATCACATGATATGTGTTTTGCTTGGAGCATATTTTCAATTTTAGTTGATGTTTGAATAAAATCATTGGATCTGAATTATTAAATGAAAAAGAATCCTCCCATGTCTAGTTAATTATTTGACTACTCGGTGTCCTTCACTATTATCTTTTGGAGTAGTTTGTCATTTACTCACGTGCTTCACATATATCCTATGAGTAAATGGTTGAATAATTGAATATCATAAATCTTAATTTATATATGTTTCGTATGCTTATACCATGGGGAGTAATGACTTCACATAGAATAAGTATAGGTAGTAAAATTATTGAAAGTTAGCAAACGTAGAATTGGTCACTTGAACAATTCATGAAAGAATATTGTAGGAAGAGAGATTTCACATATAAGTATACTATCTTGGACATCTTTTGTAATTGTGAGCACTCATTAAAATATGACATGCTAAAAGGTTGATGTCAGACAAGGAAGACAACGTAATGGGTTATGTTTTCTTATATCCAAAATAAAGTATATTGTCTTGGATCATTCAACATGTTGAACTTGCTTTTCCCCCTCATGCTAGCCAAATTCTTTGCACCAAGTAGAGATACTACTTGTGCTTCCAAACATTCCTTAAACCAGTTTTGCCATGTGAGTCCAACATACCTACCTATGGATTGAGTAAGATCCTTCAAGTAAGTTGTCATCAGTGCATGCAATAAAAATTGCCCTCTAAATATGTATGATCTATTAATGTGGAGAAAATAAGCTTTATATGATCTTGTGATGTGGAAGAAATAAAAGCGACGGACTACATAATAAATGTCCATATCACAAGTGGCAATATAAAGTGACGTTCTTTTGCATTAAGATTTTGTGCATCCAACCATAAAAGCGCATGACAACCTCTGCTTCCCTCTGCGAAGGGCCTATCTTTTACTTCTATCTTCTACCTTATGCAAGAATCATGGTGATCTTCACCTTTCCTTTTTACATTTTATCCTTTAGCAAGCACATTGTGTTGGAAAGATCCTCATTAAAACTTGCGGATGTAAGTTGCCATGAACTATTATTGTTGACATTACCCTTGAGGTAAAAGTTGGGAGGTGAATCTATAAGCCCCTATCTTTCTCTGTGTCCGATTAAAACTTTCAACCCATAAATATCACGTGAGTGTTAGCAATTGTGAAAGATTAAAAGATAGTTGAGTATGTGGAGTTTGCTAAATCAAAGCTCTAACATAGAGCCTTCCTGAAAATAAGATGAATTGCAATTGTTTGATGACTGAGAATATTTCTTTTATCATTTACCTACTCGAGGACGAGCAGGAATTAAGCTTGGGGATGCTGATACGTCTCCAACGTATCTATAATTTATGAAGTATTCATGCCATGTTTACAATATTTTTATATGATTTTGGTATGATTTGATTAGAACTAACCTGGACTGACGTTGTTTTCAGCAGAACTACCGTGGTGTTGTTTTTGTGCAGAAATAAAAGTTCTCGGAATGCAATGAAAATCAATGAAGATTTTTTCTGTAAAATATGAAAAATACTGGAACGAAAATCCATCGGAGGGGAGTCACGGGGGGCCCACGAGGGTGGGGGGCGCGCCCACCCCCCTGGGGCGCGCCCCCCTGCCTTGTGGACTCCACGAGGCCCCCCCTGACGTGAAATCAATGCCACCTTCTCCTATAAATACAGAAACCTCCGAAAATTAACCTAGATCGGGAGTTCCGCCGCTAGAAGCCTCCGTAGCCACCTAAAACCAATCTAGGCCCTCTCCGGCACCCTGCCGGAGGGGGCCATCATTACCGGAGGCCATGGAGGAGGATCCCGGAGGGGCCATCATCACCATGAAGGCCAAGGACCAGAGGGAGAACCTTTCCCCATCCAGGGGGTGGCCATGGAAGAAGAAGCACAAGGGGGAGAACCTCTCCTCCTCTCTCTCGATGGCACCGGAGTGCCATCGGGAGGGGAATCATCACCGCGGTGATCGTCTTCATCAACATCACCATCATCATCACCATCCTCATCTCTTTTACATGGTCCACTCTCCCGCACCCCACTGTAATCCCTACTTGAACATGGTGCTTTATGCCACATATTATGATCCAGTGATGTGTTGCCATCCTATGATGTTTTGAGTAGATATCTTCTGTCTTTGGTTTGATTGATGATCTAGATTGGTACGAGTTGCATGTTTTATTTTCGTTTTGTCCTATTGTGCCCTCCGTGTCGTGCAAGCGTGAGGGATTCCCGCTGTAGGGTGTTGCAATACGTTCATGATTCGCTTATAGTGGGTTGCGTGAGTGACAGAAGCATAAACCAGAGTAAGGGGATTGTTGCGTATGGGATAAAGGGGACTTGATGCTTTAATGCTATGGTTGGGTTTTACCTTAATGATCTTTAGTAGTTGCAGATGCTTGCTAGAGTTCCAATCATAAGTGCATATGATCCAAGAAGAGAAAGTATGTTAGCTTATGCCTCTCCCTCATATGAAATTGCAATGACGACTATCGGTCTTGTTAAAAATTGCCTAGGACAATTCCGCACACCGATCCACCATTATTCCACACTCGTTATTTATAATATTTAGTAATATGTTCTAACTTTATGATAGCAGCACCTACTTTCATATTTTAGCTCTCCGATATCATGCAAAGTTATCCTCTTCATACCCACAATGTAGTTTTATCTCTCATTGCTAGTTGGAAGCAAACGTTCGGTGTACGTAGAGTCGTATCAGTGGCAGATAGGGCTTGAGATAATATTGATCTTACCTTTCGCTCCTTGTGGGTTTGACACTCCATACTTATCACTTCCACCTTTGGAAATTGCTACGATGATTCCCTGCACTTGGGGATTATCGGAGACGCATGTCGTCTATTAACGACTCGACGTGCTTAGTCTTGATGACGACATCATCCACATATGCTTCCACTGTCTTGTTGTTTGTTTATCTAGGCATGTTTGAATCATGCGTTGCTAGGTGGTGCCGGTGTTTTTAAGCCCAAAGGGCATAGTGTTGAAGCAGAAAGGCCCGTATGGGGTGATGAATGCCGTTGCGGCTTGATTGGATTCCTTCATTTTAATTTGATGGTATCCAGAGTATGCGTCGAGGAAACACAGTGAGTCATGTCCTGCAGTAGGATCAATAATTTGATCGATGCGGGGGAGGGGGAAGGGATCCTTAGGGCAAGCCTTATTGAGGTCTTTGAAATCGACGCACAGGCGCCAGGATTTGTCCTTCTTTGGTACCATCACTAGGTTTGCTAGCCAGTCCAGGTGTTTTATTTCTCTGATGAATCCGGCCTCGATTAACTTGGCTAGCTCCTCCCCCATAGATTGTCGTTTAGGTTCGGAAAAGCGCTGCAGTGTTTGCTTGACTGGCTTATATCCCTTCAATATATTGAGGCTGTGTTCGGCCAGCCTGCGTGGGATTCCTAGCATATCAGAAGGGTGCCAGGCGAATATGTCCCAGTTCTCGCGCAGGAACGTTCATAGTGCAGCGTCAACCGTTGGGTCCAGCTATGCCCCGATGGAAGCTGTCTTCTTGGGGTCTGTTGGGTGGACTTGAAATTTGGTTATTTCGTCTGCTGGTTTGAAGGAGGTGGATTTGGGATGTTTATCGAGGATTATGTCATCCCTATCCACCGTAGAGCATAGTGCGGTTAACTCTTCGGCCGCGAGGACCTCAGATAGTGCCTCGAGGGCTAGGGATGTTGTTTTGTTTTTGGCACGGAGGGCTGTGTCCGGATCACTAGCAAGAGTGATAATACTATTGGGCCCGGGCATCTTGAGCTTCATATACCCATAATGAGGTATAGCTTGAAAGCATGTGAATGCATCTCGCCCCAACAGGGCATGATATCCGCAGTTGAAAGGGGCCACTTGGAAGGTTATCTCTTCGGACCGATAGTTCTCCGGCGTGTCGAATACCACATCGAGTGTAATTTTCCCCGCGCATCGTGCCTCCCGACTGGGAATGATCCCTTGGAAGGTCGTACTACTATGCTCGATGCGGCTCCTTTCTATTTCCATTTTATTCAATGTGTCCTCGTAGATGAGGTTTAGTCCGCTGCCACCATCCATGAGCACTTTAGTGAGCCAAAAGCCATCCACAATTGGGTTGAGGACCAAGGCGGCTGGTGCCCGGACTAATCGGATTTTTGGTTCATCACTAGCGTTGAAAGTTATGGCCGTGTCGTTCTAGGGATTTATTGTTGCGACTTGGGAGACTTCAGCGAGGTCGCGGAGTGCCCTCTTGCGCCGATTGTTTGAAGTGAAAGTCTTGAAGACTGTCAACACTCAATGGTTGTCATATCCTAGGGGGAGTTGCTCTTCGGTGTTTTTGGTGAGGATATCCTTGCCGCTCTTGGCCACTTGCCGGAGTATCCAACATGCTCTAAGGCTGTGGGTTGGTTCGGTATTCGGTGTCATGTGTATTTTGCATAGCCTATCGAGCCATCCCTCCAGAACGGTTTCGCGTCCTGTAAAGGGTTTAGATTTCCTTACTATGGGTTTGGGTGCCCCGCGAGGATGCATCCGTTTTGCTCACCAGAGGGGTTGGGTGGAGACCAGTGGCTCTCTGCGAGCTGTCTGAGTTTTCCAGGCGCTTTCCATTGCGCAGTACTTCTATACTATAGTTTCCAAGTCCGTGAAGTGTAATACGTGACAGCGGTTGATGGTGTTGAGGATTCCTTTGTCCGTGCAATTATTGCGGAATACTGAAATCGCATCCTCGTCGCGGCAATCTTTAATCTTGTCTTTGACAAGTAGGAACCTGTCCCAAAAGTGATGGACTGTTCCCAGAGACTGTTGTCATATGCATGTGAGGTCGCATATATCCGGATGACCAAAATTTCTTGTTGAATATTACATGTGGTGGGTGGGTGGCTTTAAATCCGAACCCTGACCCAATTTGGAGTCCAGAGTTTGAGAAGCTTCCGAGCTTGTTAGTTCGTGTTCCGGGATGTCCAATGATTTTCCGGGCCCCACGCCCGATTCCAGATCCAGAGGGCTTGGAGTGTCGTTCCGCAGACAGGTGTCCGGCACTTCGAGCTCAGAAATCCGAACATAGTTCATCTTCAGCATAGGGGAAGAATTATTATTTTGCTCTTCTACGACCGCTATCTGATGGGTGATCGGCGGAGATGTGATTTCTCTCTGATCGGGTTTAAGCCCAATCTGATCATAGTCAGTAGCGACCGCCATGGCGGTGATGCGATCCAGGAGTTTGTTTAAAGACGACCACTCCGCCGGATCTATCCATCTGGAGTATTCAAAGTCAACACGGAGGCGATTTTCGATGACCCGAGAAGTCATCGTCGGCTTAACGGTCAAACGGGCGTTCATGGTAAAGACGCCCAGCCGAAGGGTTTGGCCTGAGGCCAGAGCTCCTCCGGAGGTGATATTGTCTTTCATAACAAGGCGATCCATCAACCATAACTTTGAGGTCATAGTGGAACTCTCAATGAAAGCACCAATGTCAGTGTCAAAACCGGCGGATCTCGGGTAGGGGGTCCCGAACTGTGTGTCTAAGGTCGATGGTAACAGGAGGCAGGGGACACGATGTTTTACCCAGGTTCGGGCCCTCTTGATGGAGGTAATACCATACGTCCTACTTGATTGATCTTGATGAATATGAGGATTACAAGAGCTGATCTACCACAAGATCGTAATGGCTAAACCCTAGATGTCTAGCATGTATGATTGTGATTATCTCTACAGACTAAACCCTCTGGTTTATATAGACACCAGAGGGGCCTACGGTTACACAAAGTCGGTTACAGAGAAAGGAAATAATACATACGGGCGCCTAGCTTGCCTCCCATGCAAAGGAGAGTCCCATCCGGACATGGGAGGAAGTCTTCTATCTTGTATCTTCATGGCCCAATAGTCCGGACCATGTCACACAGGCCGGACGCCCGAGGACCCCTTAATCCAGGACTCCCTCAGCCACCGAGGGGGCCGCTCGAGTTGTGGCTGCAGCACGCTGGGTGTTGCAGCCTGGCCATAGGGGCGGAGGTCGAGGCCGTCCCTCCGGGCGGCATCTTCATGACCCGAGGATGGGGTGAGGTTGCCCGCGCCTGCCTCGCGGATGGGGCCCTCGCCATCCACTTTGAGTATGCTGGCGCCTCCACACTGTTCTTCAAGGTCTTCGACGAGGAAGGCCGACGGCTGGAGTGCTGCCCCGGGGGAAGCAGCCTGCGTGGCGCGGCCACAGGCGTTGATCAAGCCCCCGTCCTCGCCGATGGCTCCTCCAGCAGCAACGACGACTCCTGGGAATCCAGCGACTCTCCCGAGCCAAGCAAGTCCCCGGAGTCCAGCGATAACAGCTACGTGCCACTGAGCTCTCGCCGTGCATGGAGCGCGGCAGTGGCATCCGCTCGGTGTTGACAATGATCTGGATGGCGTTGGCGTCGGCCTCACATGGCCCACTATTGATGATGGCGCCGACGGTGATGCCACTAGCCAGGGCTCCTTAAAGTTTTTCTTCTTTTGTTTCCTGTAAGGAATCGAGACAAACACCGCGGGGGTATGTAAAAAATCTTGTAATGCTTTTTCTTTGAAGTTTATTATTCCTAGTATGAGCTTGCAATTGTGTGTGTCGCTCTGGCATTGCTTCTCCTTTTTGTTCTCCCGGTTGCTTATCACTCTACGCCGGTAGGTCCCAATCCCCAGGCAGGCTTCAGCCGTCGCTAGTATGCTAGGTCGCGATGCCGTGGTCAAGGCCAGGAGGTGAGCGTCCCGAGGTCCGGAAGAGCTCCCGAGGTGCGATGCTCAAGATGTCCCCTTTGGCATGCAAGCAGCTCCCTAGAGGCCGAAATGGGAAGTAGCGTTGCCGGAGCAAGATTACGGGAGTGGAAAACATCGGGCGGAGAGATTCACGCCGACATGCACGGGTAACTTATCTTTTGGCAAGCCTGAGGCGATTCCTTCATGAAGCGCCTGGCAGTATTAGCGGCGATGCTTCCAGGTAGGGCTCCTACTGGCCTTCCCCTTTCCGCTCATCTGAGTGCTCTACGTCCTTGGGTCCCGACCCTCGAGTGCGGCTCAGCCGCCACTGGTATGCCAGGTCGCGATGCCATGGTCAAGCCCAGGGGTGAGAGATGGAGAGTTAGTAGGAGCTCCTGAATCGCGATCCTCACGATCCCCCTCCTTTAATGTGCAAGCGAATTGCGTGAAAAATAGATGGCCAGCAGGGCCTCCTGCAGCCAAACTAGGGGCTCCTGTGGGTTAGTCCAAGGAGGGAGCATAACTCGTAAGTGCGCTTGCTGTCCTGCCACTGATCTTTCAGCAAGAAGATGAAGGCACTGAGGATATGGTGAGGTGATGTGCGCGGGGCGGGCCGCGAGCCAGAGCTCAATTCCTCAGATTTGTCAGCGTTGCAGGGACGGACTCGAGCACAAGTGTCATGCCAGCATGTGTAGCCCCCGTTGCGGGATGAGCAAGAGGCCGGTCAGCAGCGCGGGAGGCCGCGAAGGGCGATGAGACATCAGGCAAGCGGGTGATAATCATAAAATAACCCATGGAAGTAAGTAAGCTAGTTCTAAATAGATGCAAAGAATGATACATGCCACAGGGACAGACCCACGCGGCCTGGGGATGATGTAGCCCGAGGGGCGCTCCTAGCTGAACGAATAGAAGATGCAAAAAGGATACATGCCTCAGGGACATGCCCATGCGATCTAGGGATAGTGCGGCCCGAGGGGCGCCCCCAACTAAATAAACCGAAAAATGTCACATGGCACTATTGCTGAAGAGGTGTTGAAGTAGTTGAACACCCGTGCTGAAGAAGTCGCTCCTCAGAAGCCACCTGGGTCCTCAGCTTCGAGGGGCTCTGGAGGCATAGGGGGCTCATGAAGAACCATCGCCATCTCCGCCAAGACCCCCTAGTGCCTGGTCTCCTGATCCACCATGACACCCCGCGGGTGGCGCTGGAATGCAACAGCCGCATTCAGCAAGCCAAAAGGCATGCGAACGTAGCTGTGAGGGGGCCCCTCGCACTGGCCAACACGGGACGGCCAGTAGAGCCGCTGAGAGGCGACCCTGTTGAGATCTAGGATATTGACGCAGATGCGTAGCTCGCCGTGCTCGCCAAGACAGGGAGCCATGCCTAGGGGCGAGCGATGGTCGCCGCGCATGGCTCCTGCCTCCTGAAGCTCCTCGGTTGCCTTGGTGATGAACTCTTGCGCACCCGGCGTCCCGTGCCTTGTGCCCTCCTGGTGGAAACGCACGCTAAAGCATGCCTCCAAGTGGTGCCCGAGCGCCTCCCTCATGAAATTGGCTAAATCAGAGGCCCTCCAGAAGAGAGCCCCCGAGCCCAGCCTGAGGGGGCGCCGGGCGCACCTTCCTATGCGAGGGAGGGAGACACGCCATCCGTGGGCGCAGGTCCTGAGGCAGTGCCATCGGACGCCCCGCTCCCCCGAGGTTCCTGGTGGGGCAGCTGCTTCTTCTTCTTGGGGAATCGAGCCTCGGGACGATAGATGGTGCCTTCATCGTCAGGATTCTCGACAGCTGCAGCCTGGAAGGCACGCTCGAGGGAGCACACTGTGTCCTTCTCCTCGCAAGTGATTGAGATGACGTCGCAACTCCCTGGAATCTTGAGGATATTGTAACCATGATGAGTCACTGCCACGAACTTGGCCAGGGCTGGGTACCCAAGGATGGCATGATACAAATCCAACGTATCTATAATTTTTGATTGATCCATGCTATTATATTATCTGTTTTGGATGTTAATGGGCTTTATTTTACACTTCTATATCATTTTTGGGACTAACCTATTAACCGGAGGCCCAGCCCAAATTGCTGGGTTTTTTGCCTATTTTAGTGTTTCGCAGAAAAGGAATATCAAATGAAGTCCCAACGGAATGAAACCTTCAGGAACGTGATTTTCTCAACAAACATGATCCAGGAGACTTGGAGTGGGCGTCAAGAAACAATCGAGGAGGCCACGAGGCAGGGGGTGCGCCTACCCCCCTAGGCACGCCCTCCACCCTCGTGGGCCCCTCGTTGCTCCACCGACCTACTTCTTCCTCCTATATATATCCACGTACCTCCCAAACATTAAGAAGCACCACGAAAACCTAATTCCACCACCGCAACCTTCTGTACCCAAGAGATCCCATCTTGGGGCCTTTTCCGGAGCTCCGCCGGAGGGGGCATTGATCACGGAGGGCCTCTACATCAACAACATGGACTCTCCGGTGATGTGTGAGTAGTTTATTTAAGACCTTCGGGTCCATAGTTATTAGCTAGATGGCTTCCTCTCTCTCTTTGGATCTCAATACAAAGTTCTCCTCGATTCTCTTGGAGATCTATTCGATGTAATCTTCTTTTGCGGTGTGTTTGTCGAGATCCGATGAATTGTGGGTTTATGATCCAGTTTATCTATGAACAATATTTGAATCTCCTCTATATTCTTTTATGTATGATTGGTTTATCTTTGCAAGTCTCTTTGAATTATCAGTTTGGTTTGGCCTACTAGATTGATCTTTCTTGCAATGGGAGAAGTGCTTAGCTTTGGGTTCAATCTTGCGGTGCTCGATCCCAGTGACAGAAAGGGAAACGACACGTATTGTATTGTTGCCATCGAGAATAAAAAGATGGGGTTTATATCATGTTGCGTGAGTTCATCCCTCTACATTATGTCATCTTACTTAAAGCATTACTCTGTTCTTATGAACTTAATACTCTACATGCATGCCGGATAGCGGTTGATGTGTGGAGTAATAGTAGTAGATCCAGAATCATTTTGGTCTACTTGTTGCCGACGTGATGCCTATATACATGATCATACCTAGATATTCTCATAACTATGCTCAATTCTATCAATTGCTCGACAATAATTAGTTTACCCACTGTAATACTTATGCTCTTGAGAGAAGCCACTAGTGAAACCTATGGCCCCCGGGTCTATCTTCCATCATATTAATCTTCCAACACTTAGCTATTTCTATTGCCGTTTATTTTGCTTTGCATCTTTATTACTCTTTATCATAAAAATACCAAAAATATTATCTTATCCTATCTATCAGATCTCACTCTCATAAGTGACCGTGAAGGGATTGACAACCCCTTTATCGCGTTGGTTGCGAGGTTCTTATTTGTTTCTGTAGGTGCGTGGGACTCGAGCGTGATCTCCTACTGGATTGATAACTTGGTTCTCAAAAACTAAGGGAAATACTTACGCAACTTTACTGGAGTGCTCAAGAGGTAGCATGGAGTTGTATGGAAGACGGATGTGGGCGACATCGAAGTCGATGAGCTCTGTGCAGTAGTTGTTGAACTGGCCGAAGGTGACAAGGAGGCGGATCTGCCCTATCGGGGTGGTGGAGCCGTTGGTCACTCCTGAGAAGGGTTTGATGGGCTGCAACTAGTCATAGGGCACCTGGAGTTGGTCGACTGTTTCAATAGAAAGAACATTGAGCCCCGCACCGCCATCGATGAGCGTTTTGGTTACGAGGACGTTGCTGATGACAGGTGAGCAGAGCATTGGGAGGGCGTCGGCAGTTGCCGCGCACTTGAGCTGGTCGGATGAGCTGAAGGTGTTGGTGCACTGGGACTACCTGAGCGAACGTGTAGCCTCGAGCTTGGGAAGGGCCGCATTCACCTCACGGGCAAACTGCTTGAAGATGCGATGAGAGGCTGGGGCCTGGGCACCACCCAAGATGCAGGCTATGGCACAAGGTTCCTGAAAGCCCCCAGCCCCCTCGTCCTGGTGGTGGTCGTCATTCCGTCTTGGCGCTGGTGGCAGCGAAGGGAGGCCAGCATTACCCTGACGACGATCCTCATGAGGCTGGTCTCTCCAGGCGCCCTCGCGAGGTTGGGCCTGCCAGAGTTCCTCACGAGGCTGGTCGCGCCACTCCTGGCGGGGGCCGCGGTCGTCCTAGCATCCTCCACTTCGGCCTCCTCTGCGGCCGTAGCCCCGGTCGCTGCCCTCGGGGCGACGGCCAAGGCGCCCGTCGCGGATGGCCCTGAGCTCCTGACAGTCATTGGTGTTGTGGATGTGCATGTTGTGGAAGATGCAGAATGGGCGACTGCTCTTGGATGGCTCCGGGTGGTCATAGCCGTGCTTCATCTCTGGTTCAGCCGCGAGTACGACCGTCCGCTTCCGCTTCACGTCCTTGGCCTCGGCTTTCTTGTCCTCTAGATCAGTCTCTGAGAGCTTGAGGAGGGAGAGGCGTCCTTCCTCAGCTCTCGCGCACTTGGTTTCCATGTTCAACATCTCCAGAGTCGTACATAGGTCCTCATGTATGGCGAGCTCTTCCTTCATCTTGATGTCACGGACGCCATCAGTGAATGCGGAGATGATAGCCTCGTCCGACACCTTGGGGATCTTGAGATGAACGTTGTTGAAGCGCTGGATGTACTTCTGCAGGGTCTCCCCTGGCTGCTGCTTGATGTGCCGCAGGTCACCCACGGTAGGCGGGCGGTCGCGAGTGCCCTGGAAGTTGGCGATGAAACGCTCGCGCATCTCGCCCCAGGAGGAGATCAACCCCACGAGCATGTTCAGGAGCCAGGAATGCGCCCCGTCCTTGAGGGCCATGGGGAACCAGTTTGCCATAACCTTTTCGTCGCCGTTGGCCGCCTCGATGCTCAGCTCGTAGAGCTGCAAGAACTCGGTAGAGTCTGGGGTGCCGTCGTAGCGTGGAGGCAGGTCGGGCTTGAACTTCCCTGGCCAGACAACGCTGCGTAGCTCTGGGGTGAAGGCGCAGCAGCCCGCTGTCATCACGGGCGCTCGTCGTGGGGGTGGAGCTTGATCTTGAGGCTCATGTGCCACCACTGCAGGTGGCGCACAGTCCTAACATGGCGGTGCTAGGACTGCACGCGCCCCTGCTTGTGGCCGCTGGACCACCTGGCAGGTTTCTTCTTCCCGCACGGGCGCCCTGCACGGTGGGTCACGCCTTGGCTCGATGATGGCATCTTGGGGAGGTGGACTAGGCTGATGACCCACAAGTATAGGGGATCTATCATAGTCCTTTCGATAAGTAAGACTGTCGAACCCAACGAGGAGCAGAAGGAAATGACAAGCAATTTTCAGTAAGGTATTCTCTGCAAGCACTGAAATTATCGGTAATAGAATGTTTTGTGATAAGGTAATTCATACCAGGTAACAAGTAACAAAAGTAAACAAGGTGCAGCAAGGCGTCCCAATCCTTTTTGTAGCAAAGGACAAGCCTGGACAAACTCTTATATAAAGGAAAGTGCTCCCGACGACACATGGGAATTATCGTCAAGCTAGTTTTCATCATGCTCATATGATTCATGTTCGTTACTTTGATAATTTGATATGTGGGTGGACCAGTGCTTGGGTACTTGTAACGCCCCGAGACCGTTGCGCTAGGTGTCCTCCAGTTATTCGCTGTCTTTGCCATGTCATTTGCTTTCATGCTGCATCCTGCCATGTCATCATGTGCATTGCATCATCATGTTTTCAAAACTTCCATCCGTCCTGGTCTCCCCGTTCCTTCCGTTGTCTGTTCTGAGACCAAACACACTTGCACGCGTCTGCGGAACGTCCGAAATATTATTTTATAAGTGGCCAGAAAATGTTCTCGGAATGGGATGAAAGTTGGTGTGCGGTCTTGGTATAGTGTAGGTAGACCGTTTGACAAATTTTGCCGCATTCGGAGTTCATTTGATGCCCCAACGGATAACTATAGTGGCAATATAGTCGGTTTAACGTCGGACGTTTTCGGTCTCTGGAAACCTTGCCGAGCTGTATTTATGTCTCTCTCTTCTCAGCCTGAGACCTCTCCTACATATCCTAGGCCCAGCCTACCCCTCTTTGCACAGTGCATCGACCCCTCGCGCGTGTCCGAAACTGCCCCGAACCCGTACTGGTCAGTCATCACCGTTGCGTTCAGATCATCCCCTAACATCCCTAAAACATCTCCGTTTCTTATTTAGATTTTCCTAGCCTATCTATTTCTGGACTGTCGGATTTTGATCGGATGATCCAACTCCCCTCTTTTCCCATATATATAGTCTTCTCCTAGCCTATTTTTGCACAAACCCTAAAATCTAGCGACATTGTCCCATCCACTCGTCGCCGCCGCCACTCAACCGAATCCCCCTCGGGATCTCCCCTCCACTCCTGATGCATCCATCCCATCGCAGCGCCGCCACCCCACCAAACTCCCCTCGGCTTTCATGCCCAGCCAATCCAGAGCATAACTCCTCTCTGCCTCGATCTGGATCGAGGAGGCCGAGCCCCCGCAGCCGCCCGAGGCCTCCGCGACCTGCCCCTCCTGCCTCCTCGCCACTCCAGTCGGACCTCGCCGGACTCCTCCCGCAGTAGTACTACACCAAGCATCGTGTCCCAGCCTCCTGCTCGTCGTGCCCGTGCACGAGCGGACGAGCTCGAGCTCCCTCCTCTCAATCCATGGTGCCTCTGCCTCGAGCCACTCAAGAGCTCGCCCACGCCCGAGACCAGGCCACCGTCTCGTGCCCGAGAGCCCATGCCCGAGGGGCTCCCTCGTTCCCCAGGCCGCCTCAATCTCTGGCCACAACTCCGACAGTCGCCATCGTCGACCCGCAGGCCAGCACTTTTCCTCCTCCTCCGTCCTCTTCTTCCTTTTTCCCTCTCTCTAATCCCTCTCCCTCCTAGATACTCCATCACCAAGGATGCCCGCCGTTGCTTCGTCCTGGAACGAATCCTCCTCGCCCCGAGCTCGCGCATGCTGCCATGCCCCGCCGCATCTCCATCGCCCTTGCCTCTAGGCGACTGCATCGCCATGCCTCATCATCGCCGCTGCAAGTCCCATCTCCAGCGTCGCCGGCGAGCGCCACTGCCGGAGCTGCACCTGAGCTCCTCCTCCTTGCCTTGTCCGTGCGGGAGGCGGCCGCCCATGCTCCAGCAGGACCCCACGGCCCGTCTGCCCCCTCCTCGAGCCGGCCGCAAGCAGCACCGCCAACAGGAGATCATCGTCATGGACGCTCGACCTCGCTGCCGTCCTTGGAACTCTGCCTCGCCCTTGCTGACTTTGCCGCCTGGCCGTCGTTTTGCTGCAGGAGCCGAGGTCGTCGCCTCCTTAGTACGTTGTCGGCTACCTCCAGATCCGGCTACTAAGACACGAGCCACGCCGGATCCTTGTCGTGGCTCCTGCCGGCCCTCCTCCTTGCCTTGTTCGTCTGCTGCCGTCCCTGCCGATGTCCCCGGCGTCGTCAGCCACCGCCTCCTCCTCTACTTCGAGCGGGAGGACGAGATGCGCCCAATCCGCCTCGTTCTCTCGTCAACGCCCGCTCGTCCCAGCCGGGTTGACCGCATCCTGTCTCTCCCGCGCCAAGGCCCAGCGCGCCAGCCTCCCTGCCGGTTTCGCCATCTCCACCCACTGGGCCATGGCCCATGGTGAGCAGCGCTCCCATACCCCCTCCTTCTCTGTTGGGCCAGCTAGATACGACCCGAGGTGTTTTTTCCCTACTGCGAATTTGTCTAATTTTCCAGAGAGCCCTGTTTTGCAGAAAACCCCTTCTAGTTCATGCATTTAATAACTCTCAAACCATGCATCCAAATGACTAGAATTTCATCTAGTTTCATAATATGCCACTTTCATGCATGTTAAAAATGTTTAATATGATGTTTGCTTATATTTTGCCAATTGCCATGCTAAAACACTTTAATTCATAACTAATCAACTGTAGCTTGGATTTAAATAATCTTTATATGTAAATGGGGTAGAAAATGCCTAGTTTAACATGGTGCACTCATCTTGCATGTTTAACAACTCTAAAATATGCTTTAGGACAGAACAGTACCAAATCCATAAATATGCATATGAGGATTTTCCGGAATTGTTGTTGTTGTTTCTGGCCTCATTTAAACTTGACTAGAAAGTTAGTTTTATTATGCTTCACCTCTTGCCATGCTAATCAACATTTAATATTGTTGAGTTCATAAACGGGAGAGAACTAAATAAGTCATGTGGTGTTCTGTCAATATGCAACTCGTTCCATATTGAGCTCCACTTAACTTGTAGTTTTGCTTGTGCATTTTGCCATGCCATGCCTCATTAAACCGGACATGCATCATACTTGGTTGTGCATCATGCCTTGTTCATGTGATGATTGTTTTACTATGTTGCGTGTTTCTTTCCAGGTTGCTTCTCTCGTTAGCTTCGGTTCTGTTCCGGAGATGTGAGGATTCGTTCGACTACGTCCGTTTGTCTTCTTCATGGACTCGTTCTTCTTCCTTCCGGGATTTCAGGCAAGATGACCATACCCTCGAAATCACTTCTATCTTTGCTTGCTAGTTGTTCGTTCTATCGCTATGTCGCGCTACCTACCACTTGCTATATCATGCCTCCCATATTGCCATGCCAAGCCTCTAACCCACCTTTCCTAGCAAACCGTTGTTTGGCTATGTTACCGCTTTTGCTTAGCCCCTCTTATAGTGTTGCTAGTTACAGGTGAAGATGAAATTTTTTCCATGTTGGAACATGGATATTGTTGGGATATCATTATTATATCGTATTTACTTTAATGCATCTATATACTTGGTAAAGGGTGGAAGGCTCGGCCTTATGCCTGGTGTCTTGTTCCACTCTTGCCGCCCTAGTTTCCGTCATACTGGTGTTATGTTCCTTGATTTTGTGTCCCTTACGCAGTTGGGTGTTATGGGAACCCCTTGACAATTCGCTTTGAATAAAACTCCTCCAGCAAGGCCCAACCTTGGTTTTACATTTGCCTAACAACCTATACCTTTCCCTTGGGTCAGCCAACCCGAGGGTCATCTTTACTTTACCCCCCCCCCCCCCCCCGGGCCAATCCAAGCCGCCCGCGGGGCCACCTCAGGGAAACTTGAGGGCTGGTTTTACTCATAGCATGTCTCATCCGGTGTTGCCCTGAGAACGAGATACATGCAACTCCTATCGGGATTGTCGGCACATCGGGTGGCTTTGCTGGTCTTGTTTTACCATTGTCGAAATGTCTTGTAACTGGGATTCCGAGACTAATCGGGTCTTCTCGGGAGAAGGAATATCCTTCGTTGACCGTGAGAGCTTGTGATGGGCTAAGTTGGGACACCCCTGCAGGGTTTGAACTTTCAAAAGCCATGCCCGCGGTTATGTGGCAGATGGGAATTTGTTAATGTACGGTTGTAGAGAACTTGACACTTAGCTTAATTAAAACGAATCATCCGTGTGTGTAGCCGTGATGGTCTCTTTTCGGTGGAGTCCGGGAAGTGAACACGGTCTTGTGTTATCTTGAACGTAAGTAGTTTCAGGATCACTTCTTGATCATTTCTAGCTTCACGACCGTTGCGTTGCTTCTCTTCTCGCTCTTATTTTCGTATGTTAGCCACCATATATGCTTAGTGCTTGCTGCAGCTCCACCTCACTACCATTTCCTACCCATAAGCTTAAATAGTCTTGATCTCGCGGGTGTGAGATTGCTGAGTCCTCGTGACTCACAGATACTTCCAAATAGTTGCAGGTACCGATGATACCTGTGCAGGTGACGCAACCCAGCTCAAGTGGGAGGTCGATGAAGATCGTGATCGTGGTGTTGTGTCTTTTTCTGGTTGATCAGTAGTGGAGCCCAGTTGGGACGATCGGGGATCTAGCATTTGGGGTTGTCTTCTTTTATTTTGGTTCTATAGTCGGACCTTGATTGTATTCTGGATGATGTATGTTTAACTTGTACTTGTGTGAAGTGGCGATTGTAAGCCAATTCTTTATCCCTTTCTTATTTAGTACATGGGATGTGTGAAGATTACCCCTCTTGCGACAAGCCTACCATGCGGCTATGCCTCTAAGTCGTTCCCCGACACGTGGGAGATATAGCCGCATTGTGGGTGTTACAAGTTGGTATCAGAGCCTTCCCTGACTTAGGAGCCCCCTGCTTGATTGAATCGCTGACGTTGTTGAGTCTAAAACAAAATGTTTTGAGTCTTAGGATTATATATATCAGATAGTAGGATTCTTTTTACTCCTTAGTCCCTTCGTCGCTCTGGTGAGGCCACCTGACGTAGAAGTTTTGACTTTTCTCTCCTCAAATTTCACGAAATTTTTTTAGGATCACGCGGGTATCTTGGAGTCGTTCCGATGGTTTTGTGACGAGAACATTGTTCTTGGTGCCTCCTGACATTTAGGGGTTGTGGCAGTGTCTCGGGGAGTTGAGCTCCGAGGTGTTTTCGTCACAATTTTATCGTTGTAGTTCTGGAATACCTGAGTTCGCCGATATCGAAAATCTCTTTTATGTAGTTGTTGGTGAGATAACCTCGACGCCACCCAGTACTGGGGCGGGAGTTCGGGAGTATTGCCATAACTCGTATAACGGATGCTTTTTGAAGGTTGAGGTAAACGATTTCCGAAGGTTTCCTTGTTATGTGTTAAAGGATGGATACAGCTGGATGTAGGAATTGTTATTTTGGGTGAGATATTATGCTTCCCCTGTATCCCCAACATCTGATTGCATAACCAGAAAGTTTTGGGAGTTTATAAGTGGGAATTCAAGTAGCTCGTAGGATATCCTTCCAACAGACACATGATACGATATGGGATCTATCATATGTTTGTTCCGGCTTATTCTGCAAGCCAAATCCTTTGTTTTGTTTTGATTTGTGGTATTCGAGTTGCTTCGAAGTCAAGTATGGATGCCATACCTTCCTTAAGCGGTGTCCTCATATTTCTATGTGGATGCTAATCCTTCATGATAATCGAGATTGTCATGTCAATCCTTTTTCAACCGGCATGTTTCTCTTCAAGTGGATCCGATCATTTTCAACATCCGCAAGATCAATTCTAAGTTCTCTCAACAGTGTTCGTTTCATCCGCCCCCAAGTTGTCTTTGTTTTCCCGCCCATCCACCCTTTTCCTTCAAGGACTCTAATTTCTTATTCAAGTATCCTTTTATTGATGGGAAGTCTCTCCATTCCTTTCCGTCAATGTTCTTACCCGGTGGTTCTCATGAAGATGCTCTACAAGTTCATCATTCTTCGTTCTCTTTCTTCTCCGATGGATTCAATTCAAGCTTTGTAGATCATATCTTTTCCTCATTTCAAATGTTTTCTCATGCCGGTGCACATCTTAATCATCCACTTCTCGCTATTCAATTATTCCGGAGTGTTGAAGATCTCTCAGAAGATTCACGTTTTCCTTTCTCAATCCGTTCAAGTTATTTCGAGGTGGATATCTTGTTCAAGCCATTTAAATCCACCGGTGCAATATCTCTTCAAAATCGTTCAACGTTGTTTCTTTCGAGTGGGCCCTAACCCAGAGGTCTTTTCCCAGGATCTTACCTGACTCTTCTAATCTTTCCGGAGTTACTCTCAATTTTTTTTCCAAGTTTGACGTAAGAATGAATTGTCATCAGTCATTTGTATTTCTCCAAGATCTGTCAAATTCTTTTCATCATTGGCTCAACCTTTCTATTCGTCATCCCGGAGTATCTCAACTATTCATGGTGGTGTTTCTCGTCGTCATTCTCAGATCTGAAGACCGAAGAAGATTTTTCTCTCAATCTTGCTTCATTCCCTTCAAGATTCATGGTTTTAGCTTGTTGCCATCCTCTCATAATTGTTTTCGATTGTGAGAATTCTTTTCACCCATCTGAAGCAATTCAGGAGTCTTTTCAGTTTGATTCTCCAAAGACCATCATTTCGGGTTTATTCATTCTCAGCTTTCAGCTCTCATTCTCTAAATCTTACTAGTGCATCGTTCAAGTATTATCTAATCAGCTCATGATCTCTTCATTCTCTTGTATCAAATCCCCTCAAGTATCTCCATTCGTTTTCCAAGTCTTCCCATGAATTGTGCCTTTGCTACTACCATTTTCAATTCTTACGATGGTTTGTTCAAGATTCCTCTTCCTATGTTCTCTTATCAATTCATTCGTTGTTTCCGAATCCCACTGGTGGTTCCATCAAGACCTTATTCAAGTTTGTGCTATATCTCTCTTAATCTTTTCTATGAGAATAAGTAGTATGCCAAATCCGTTGCTTGTCATCAATTTAAATTGGTGAAGGATACGCATAACATAATTATTATTCTTGTTTGATCCAAGTAATCTAGTTTCTTCTTTCCGGAGTTCTTCATCATGTCACATTTCTCGATTCTAGATGCTTCATCTTTTATTTTCCGTAGTTCCAAAATTTTTTTCCGCTTTATCTCGTCGCGAAGCTCCATCTAATCAATGCAAGGATTCATCTTATTCTTTTTCAAGCTTCCTTTCCTTGTGACCTTCTTTTTATCCATCCAGAGTTATTCGAGAGTTTTCTACATGGTGGTTCGTCAAGGACTCTTTTCATTCTTCAATTGTTCTTCAAGATCTCTTTCGAAGTTATGATCCGCCAAGCTATACTCAAGATTAAACATGGTGCTCAACACATGTTTTGTTTTGAGGATTTCGAGCCTTCTTCATCTTGCATTCTGAAGTGCAATTCTTTCATATCTCATCTTTTGAGGTGGTGTTATGTCATTGTTGATAATTTCCCTACGTGTTTCATGATTCACAAGTTTTCAAGAGTGACATATCTAAATCAATCATTTTCTCTTTGCTCAAGACATCTTTTCAATCCATCAATCACTTCATTGGAGTTATCTTGTGTCATATTTCACCTAAAGCCTTCCCTAAGGAATGTTGCAATTGTGGTGCTTATCAATGACCCAAGTTCTTCATTCATCCTCCCGGTGAAATAATTTTCTCGTCTCCTTGGTGATATCAATCCAATCTTTGTTTTCGTAGTGCCAGAATTTTGCCTCAATTTTGAGAAGTTTTCCATAAGCCCACTACAAGTTTATTCGTTTCGTTGTTGGTTTTTCGACAACTCCGTTATATATTTCTTGCAATGGTGCTTTCCAAGCTCATTTGTGGCAGAAGTTGCCTTTTTCTTCTTCATTCTTATATTTCAATGATCTATCTTCTAATTTTCTTCCGGAGGCATTGTGATATTGCAATCTTTGACCCATCATCCCACTTTTGTCAAAAATCATGTTATTTCCTTTGCTTATCCATTCAATCCTTCTTTCTAAGGATGCCGTCAAATTCATTGGTGGTAGAAGTTATCATTTTCAAGTTCATCACATTCTATCATGTTTTGCCCTCCTTCTCAACCGGAGTGTTGTCTGAAATCTTTCTTACCCATTGTGCCATTCTTTCAATAGTTTCGGAGGCAGTGTGTTGTTGATCTCATCAAGTATCCTCTCATCTTATCAAGTTCATGTTCAATTCCTTCCATTTACAGTCGGAGTGCTGTCCAAATTGTATCATTCTTATTTTTTTTCTTTATCTTGTTTTAACTGGAGTGTTGTGTCTATCATTCCTCTTCTAACCGGACTCTCGTCCAAGTGCTTTCATTTTGCCAAGCTCATATTCTTTGCCTTCAATTTCCAACCTGAGTGTTGTCGTAATTGATCTTTATTGTTCCTTGTACATCGCGTTTCAACTGGAGTGCTTGCATATACTTCTTATCAATTGTAACCTTTTTCTTATGTCTTTCAACCTACAAGGTTCTAGTAATGTTCCTTGTTCCTCTTTTCTAATGGAGTGTTTTCAACTTCGTTCATCTTCGTTGTATTCTTTCTTTCAATGGTTTAACCTCTCAAGGTTCTTTGGTTTCACTCGTTTGTTAAAGAAGCAACTTAGTTTTACCTCTTCTCTTCTTCTTCCGTTTTCCCTCCGGTGCCATCCTAGATCTCTGGACGAGATCCTCTCATAGTGGTGGAGTGTTGTAACGCCCTGAGACCGTTGCGCCAGGTGTCTTCCAGTTATTCGCTGTCTTTGCCATGTCATTTGCTTGCGTGTTGCATCTTGCCATGTCATCATGTGCATTGCATCATCATGTTTTCAAAACTTGCATCCGTCCCGGTCTCCCCGTTCCTTCCGTTGTCCGTTCTGAGACCAGACACACTTGCACACGCCCGCGGCACGTCCAAAATATTATTTTATAAGTGGCCAGAAAATGTTCTCAGAATGGGATGAAAGTTGGCGTGCGGTCTTGTAATACTGTAGGTAGACCGCCTGTCAAATTTTGTCGCATTCGGGGTTTGTTTGATGCCCCAACGGATAACTATAGCGGCAATATAGTCGGTTTAACATCGGACGTTTTCAGTCTCCGGAAACCTTGCCGGGCTGCATTTCCGTCTCTCTCTTCTCAACCTGAGACCTCTCCTACATAGCCTAGGCCCAACCTACCCCTCTTTGCACAGTGCATCGACCCCTCGCGCGTGTCCGAAATTGCCCCGAACCCGTACCGCTCAGTCATCACCGTTGCGTTCAGATCATCCCCTAACATCCCTAAAACATCTCTATTTCTTATTTAGATTTTCGTAGCCTATCTATTTCTCGACCGTCGGATTTTGATCGGATGATCCAACTCCCCTCTTTTCCCATATAAATAGTCTTCTCCTAGCCTATTTTTGCACAAACCCTAAAATCTAGGGACATTGTCCCATCCACTCGTCGCCGCCGCCACTCCACCGAATCCCCCTCGGGATCTCCCCTCCACTCCCGATGCATCCATCCCATCACAGCGCCGCCACCCCACCAAACTCCACTCGACTTTTGTGCCCAGCCAATCCAGAGCATAACTCCCCCTGCCTCGATCTGGATTGAGGAGCCCGAGCCCCCACAGCCGCCCGAGGCCTCCGCGTCCTGCCCCTCCTACCTCCTCGCCGCTCCGGTCGGACCTCGCTGGACTCCTCCCGCAGCAGTACTATACCAAGCCTCGTGTCTCAGCCTCCTTCTCATCGTGCCCATGCACGAGCGGACGAGCTCAAGCTCCCTCCTCTCGATCCATGGCGCCTCTGCCTTGAGCTACTCAAGAGCTCACCCACGCCCGAGACCAGGCCACCATCCCGTGCCCGGGAGCCCAGGCCCGAGGGGCTCCCTGGTTCCCTAGGCCGCCTCGATCTTTGGCCACACCTCCGACAATCACCATCGTCGACCCGCAGGCCAGCACTTTGCCTCCTCCTCCCGTCCTCTTCTTCATTTTTCCCTCTCTCTAATCCCTCTCCCTCCTAGAAACTCCGTCGCCATGGATGTCCATCGTTGCTTCATCCTGGAATGGATCCTCGTCGCCCCGAGCTCGCGCATGCTGCCATGCCTCGCCGCATCTCCATCGCCCTTGCCTCCAGGCGACTGCATCGCCATGCCTCATGATCGCCGCCGCAAGTCCCATCTCCAACATCACCGGCGAGCGCCTGAGCTCCTCCTCCTTGCCTCGTCCGCGCTAGAGGCGGCCTCCCATGCTCCAGCAGGACCCCGCGGCCCGTCTGCCCTCTCCTCGAGCCGGCCGCAAGAAGCGCCGCCAACAGGAGATCGCCGTCATGGACGCTCGACCTCGCTGCCGTCCTTGGAACTCTACCTCGCCCTTGCTGACTTCGCCGCCTGGCCGTCATTTTTCTGCAGGAGCCGAGGCCGTCGCCTCCTTAGTACGTCGCCGGCCACTTCTGAATCCGACCACTGAGACACAAGCCACGCCAGATCCTCGTCGTGGCTCCCGCCAGCCCTCCTCCTTGCCTTGTTCATCCGCTGACATCCTGCCAATGTCCCTGGCGTCATCAGCCATCGCCTCCTCCTCTGCTACGAGCAGGAGGATGAGATGTGCCCGATCCGCCTCGTTCTCTCGTCAAAGCCCGCTCGTCCCAGCCGGGTTGACCGCGTCCTGTCTCTCTCGCGCCAAGGCCCAGCGCGCCAGCCTCCCTGCCGGTTTCGCCATCTCCACCCACTGGGTCGTGGCCCATGGTGCGCAGTGCTCCCATACCCCCTCCTTCTCTGTTGGGCCAGCTAGATACGTCCCAGGTGTTTTTTCCCTGCTGTGAATTTTTCTAATTTTCTAGAGCCATGTTTTGCAGAAAACCCCTTCTAGTTCATGCATTTAATAACTCTCAAACCGTGCATCCAAATTAAACAAACCTTATATGAAAAATGACTAGAATTTCATCTAGTTTCATAATATGCCACTTTCATGCATGTTAAAAATGTTTAATATGATTTTTTCTTATATTTTGCCTATTGCCATGCTAAAATGCTTTAATTCATAACTAATCAACCGTAGCTCCGATTAGAATAATCTTTATCTGTAAATGGGGTAGAAAAATGCCTAGTTTAACATGGTGCACTCATCTTGCATGTTTAACAACTCTAAAATATGCTTTAGGACAGAACAGTACCAAATCCATAAATATGCATATGAGGATTTTCCGGAATTGTTGTTGTTGTTTCCGGCCTCATTTAAACTTTGACTAGATACTTAGTTTTATTATGCTTCACCTCTTGCCATGTTAGTCAAAATTTAATATTGTTGAGTTCATAAACGGGAGAGAACTAAATAATTCATGTGGTGTTCTGTCAATATGCAACTCGTTGCATATTGAGCTCCACATAACTTGTAGTTTTGCTTGTGCATTTTGCCATGCCATGCCTCATTAAACCGGACATTCATCATACTTGGTTGTGCATCATGCCTTGTTCGTGTGATGATTGTTTTACTATGTTGCTTGTTTCTTTTCGGGTAGCTTCTCTCGTTAGCTTCGGTTCTGTTCCGGAGATGTGAGGATTCGTTCGACTACGTCCGTTTGTCTTCTTCATGGACTCGTTCTTCTTCCTTGCGGGATTTCAGGCAAGATGACCATACCCTCGAAATCACTTCTATATTTGCTTGCTAGTTGTTTGTTCTATCGCTATGTCGCGCTACCTACCACTTGCTATATCATGCCTCCCATATTGCCATGCCAAGCCTCTAACCTACCTTTCCTAGCAAACCGTTGTTTGGCTATGTTACCACTTTTGCTCAGCCCCTCTTATAGTGTTGCTAGTTGCAGGTCAAGATGAAGTTTGTTCCATGTTGGAACATGGATATTGTTGGGATATCATTATTATATCGTATTTACTTTAATGCATCTATATACTTGGTAAAGGGTGGAAGGCTTGGCCTTATGCCTGGTGTTTTATTCCACTCTTGCCGCCCTAGTTTTCGTCATACTAGTGTTATGTTCCTTGATTTTGCGTCCCTTACGCGGTCGGGTGTTATGGGAACCCCTTGACAGTTCGCTTTGAATAAAACTCCTCCAGCAAGGCCCAACCTTGGTTTTACATTTGCCTAACAACCTATACCTTTCCCTTGGGTCGGCCAACCCAAGGGTCATCTTTATTTTAACCCCCCCCCCCCGGGCCAGTGCTTCTCTAAGTGTTGGTCCGAACCAAGCCGCCTGCGGGGCCACCTCGGGGAAACTCGAGGGCTGGTTTTAGTCGTAGCCTGTCTCATCCGGTGTTGCCCTGAGAACGAGATACGTGCGACTCCTATCGGGATTGTCGGCACATCGGGTGGCTTTGTTGGTCTTGTTTTACCATTATTGAAATGTCTTGTAACCGGGATTCCGAGACTGATCGGGTCTTCTCGGGAGAAGGAATATCCTTCATTGACCGTGAGAGCTTGTGATGGGCTAAGTTGGGACACCCCTGCAGGGTTTGAACTTTCGAAAGCCGTGCCCGTGGTTATGTGGCATATGGGAATTTGTTAATGTCTGGTTGTAGAGAACTTGACACCTAACTTAATTAAAACAAATCATCCGTGTGTGTAGCCGTGATGGTCTCTTTTCGGCGGAGTTCGGGAAGTGAACACGGTCTTGTGTTATCTTGAACGTAAGTAGTTTCAGGATCACTTCTTGATCATTTCTAGCTTCACGACCGTTGCGTTGCTTCTCTTCCTGCTCTTATTTGCGTATGTTAGCCACCATATATGCTTAGTGCTTGCTGCAGCTCCACCTCACTACCATTTCCTACCCATAAGCTTAAATAGTCTTGATCTCGCGGGTGTGAGATTTTTGAGTCCTCGTGACTCACAGATACTTCCAAACAGTTGGAGGTGTCGATGATACCAGTGCAGGTGACGCAACCTAGCTCAAGTGGGAGCTCGATGAAGATCGTGATCGTGGTGTTGTGTCTTTTTCCGGTTGATCAGTAGTGGAGCCCAGTTGGGACGATTGGGGATCTAGCATTTGGGGTTGTCTTCTTTCATTTTTGTTCCGTAGTCGAACCTTGATTGTATTCTAGATGATGTATGTTTAACTTTTACTTGTGTGAAGTGGCGATTTTAAGCCAATTCTTTATCCCTTTCTTATTCAGTACATGGGATGTGTGAAGATTAATTACCCCTCTTGCGACAAGCCTTCCATGCGGCTATGCCTCTAAGTCATGCCCCGACACGTGGGAGATATAGCCGCATTGTGGGTGTTACAGTACTGCCCTTCCTTGGACAAGCATCCCACTTATGATTAACCCCCTTCGCAAGCATCCGCAACTATGAAACAAGAATTAAGGTAAACCTAACCATAGCATGAAACATATGGATCCAAATCAGCCCCTTACGAAGCAATGCATAAACTAGGGTTTAAGCTTCTGTCACTCTAGCAACCTTGAAAACTCTGGCAGAAAACAGCTCAGAACAAGAACAAGAGATATTTGTGTGGTACGATGGTCAAAACTTTCGAGAGATTATATAATGAATTTTTACATACCTAAAGAAGTATCGTGCAAGAAAACAGAGTCCGGAGGGCACACGAGGTGCCAACGAGGCAGGGGCGCACCTAGGGGGGTAGGGCACGCCCTCCACCCTCATGGATTCCTCATGTCCTTTTCGGACTACTTCTTATTTTCCTATTTTCTTAAATATTCCAAAATGGAGAAAAATTGCTATTAGAACTGTTTTGGAGTCGGTTTACTTACCGTACCGCATACTTATTCCTTTTCGGGGTCTGAAACATCTAGAAAGTGTCCCTTATGTACTCCTCTGGGGTTACGGTATTAATAACATTGGTTTCAACATTTATAGGGTTACCTAAGATATAATGTTTGATTCTTTGACCGTTCACTACCCTCAGATTTGTGCCTTCGAAGTTGTTGATTTTTATGGCAACGGAATGATAGACCTCCTCGATAACGTAAGGACCTTCCCATTTAGAGAGGAGTTTCCTGCAAAAAATCTTAAACGAGAGTTATATAGCAGAACATAGTCACCTATATTGAACTCACGCTTTTGTATCCTTTTGTCATGCATCTTTTAACCTTTTCTTTGAACAGTTTGGCATTCTCATAGGCCTGGGTTCTCCACTCATCAAGTGAGCTAATGTCAAATAGTCTCTTCTCACCGGCAAGTTTGAAATCGTAATTGAGCTCTTAAATGGCCCAATATACCTTATGTTCTAGTTCGAGAGGTAAGTGACATGCTTTTCCATAAACCATTTTATACGGAGACATGCCCATAGGATTTTTATATGCAATTCTATAGGCCCATAATGCATCATCAAGTTTGTTGGACCAATTCTTTCTAGATCTATTAACAATCTTTTGCAAAATTAATTTAAGCTCTCTATTACTCAGTTCTACTTGACCACTAGACTGTGGGTGGTATGGAGATGCAATTCTATGATTAACATCATACTTAGCAAGCATTTTATGAAAAGCACCATGAATAAAATGTGAACCACCATCAGTCATTAAATATCTAGGGACTCCAAACTTCAGAAAAATAACTTCTTTAAGCATCTTAATAGAGGTGTTATCATCAGCACTACTAGTTGGAATAGCTTCTACCCACTTAGTAACGTAATCAACAGAAACTAAAATATGTGTATACCCATTAGAGGAAGGTATAATCAAAACCCCAAACATCAAATGGTTCAATAACAAGTGAATAGTTCATAGGCATTTCTTGACGTCTACTAATATGACCAATTCTGTGACATTCATCACAAGACAAGACAAACTTACGAGCATCTTTGAAAAGAGTAGGCCAATAAAAACCGGATTGCAATACCTTATGTGCAGTTCTATATCTAGCGTGGTGTCCTCCATAAGCCTCGGAGTGACACTTGCATAGGATCTGTTCTTGTTCATGCTCAGGTACAGAATGTCTAATAACACCATCAACTCCTTCTTTGTAAAGGTGTGGCTCATCCCAGAAGTAATGTCTTAAATCATAGGAAAAACTTTTTCTTTTGCTGGTATGTGAAACTAGGTGGTATAAATTTAGCAACAATGTAATTAGCATAATCAGCATACCATGGAGCAGTACGAGAAGCATCTATGATAGCTAATTGTTCATCAAGAATGCTATCATCTATAGGTAGTAGGTCATCAAGAACATTCTCTAACCTAGACAAGTTGTTTGCAACGGGGTTCTCAGCTCCCTTCCTATCAATAATATGCAAATCAAATTCTTGTAGCAAGAGAACCCATCTAATAAGTCTAGGTTTAGCATCTTTCTTTTCCATAAGGTATTTAATAGCAGCATGATCAGTGTGAACAGTAACTTTACAATCAACAATATAAGGTCTGAACTTATCACTAGCAAATACAACTGCTAAAAATTCATTTTCAGTAGTAGCATAATTTCTCTGGGCACTGTCTAGAGTTTTACTAGCATATTGGATAACATTTAATTTATTATCTACTCTTTGTCCTAGAACAGCACCTACAGCATAATCACTAGCATCACACATAATTTTAAAGGGTAAATTCCAATCAGGTGGCAGAACAATAGGTGCAGAAATCAAGGCTTTCTTAAGTATTTCAAATGCTTCTACACAATCATCATCAAAGACAAAAGGAACATCTTTTTGTAAGAGATTAGTGAGAGGCCTAGAATTTTTTTGAGAAGTCTTTAATGAACCTCCTATAAAAACCGGCATGACCAAGAAAACTTCTTATACCTTTAATGTCATTAGGACACGTCATCTTTTCTATAGCATCAGCTTTAGATTTATCAACTTCAATACCTCTTTCAAAAACTTTATTCCCAAAGAAAATACCTTCATTAACCATAAAGTGTCACTTCTCCCAATTCAAGACAAGATTAGTTTCTTCACATATCTGCAAAACTCGCTCAAGGTTGCTTAAGCAATCATCAAAAGAAGTTCCGTAAACAGAAAAATCATCCATGAAAACTTCAACAATCTTTTCACCAAAGTCAGAGAATATAGCAGTCATATATCTTTGAAAGGTAGCAGGTGCATTACATAAACTGAAAGGCATATGTCTATAAGCAAAGGTACCGAAAGGGCAAGTAAAAGTGGTCTTTTTCCTGATCCTATTTCGACACAGGTATTTGAGAGAAACCAGAATAACCATCTAGAAAGCAAAAATGTGTATGTTTGGATAATATTTCTAGCATTTGATCAATAAAAGGTAATGGGTAATGATCCTTTATAGTAGCTTTATTTAATTTGCGGAAATCAATTACCATTCTATAACCTCTAACAATTCTTCGTGGGATCAATTCATCTTTATCATTAGGAACAATAGTAATACCTCCCTTCTTAGGGACACAATGGACAGGACTTACCCACTAACTATCAGCAATAGGATAAATTATACCTGCCTCGAGAAGCTTTAGTATTTCATTTCTTACTACTTATTTCATCTTAGGATTTAACCGTCGTTGGTGATCAACAACCGGTTTAGCGTCTTTCTCCAATTTTATTTTGTGCTGGCATAGAGTGGGACTATTGCCCTTAAGATCATCAAGAGCATATCCAATAGCAGCATGGTGCTTCTTCAAAGTTTTCAATAATCTCTCTTCTTCCTGCTCTGAAAGGTTAGCACTAATAATAACAACATATATCTTCTTTTCATCAAGATAAGCATATTTAAGAGTATCGGGTAATGGTTTAAGCTCAAACACGGGATCACCCTTGGGTGGAGGAGGATCCCCTAGAATTTCAACAGGCAAGTTGTGTTTCAAAATGGGTCCCTATTTAAAGAATACTTCATCTATTTCCCTCCTTTCTTTCATAAACATATCATTTTCATGGTCTAGCAAATATTGTTCTAAAGGATCATTAGGAGGCACAGAAATAGAAGCAAGACCAATAATTTCATATTTACTAGGCAATTCTTTATCATGGGGTTGTCTACGAAATTTAGCAAAATTAAAATCATGAGACATATCCCCTAAAGCAACTGAAACAATATCCTTTTTGCAGTCTATCTTAGCATTAACAGTATTCAAGAAGGGTCTACAACATATAATGGGACAAAAGTCATCTTGTGGGGAACCAAGAATAAGAAAATTAGTAGGATATTAACTTTCCCAGACAAGACTTCAACCTCTCTAACAATCCCAACTGGTGAAATAGTATCTCTATTGGCAAGCTTAATTGTAACATCAATACCTTATATCTCAGCAAGTGCAATATCATGCATAATTTATTCGTATAAAGAATGAGGTATTGCACTCGCACTAGCACCCATGTCACATAAGCCATGATAGCAATGATATCCTATTTTAATAGAAACAACAGGCATGCCTACAACAGGTCTATGTTTATCTTTAGTATCGGGTCTAGCAATTCTAGCAGCTTCATCACAGAAATAAATAACATGCCCATCAATATTATAGACCAATATATCTTTAACCATAGCAACACTAGGTTCAACTTTAATTTGCTCAGGGGGTGTACGTGTTCTAGCATTACTCTTACAAACCACAGTTGAAGCTTTAGCATGATCCTTTATTCTAACAGGGAAAGGTGGTTTCTCAATATAAGCGGTAGGAACAATAGGATCAACATTATAAGTGATAGTATTTTCTTCAATTTTAATAGGTTCAACTACTTTTACTTCAATGGGACGATGATATTTAACCACTTCTCCTTAGGGAGATCAACATGAGTAGCAAATGATTCACAGAAAGAAGCTACTATCTCAGAGTCAAGTCCATATTTAGTGCTAAATTCACGAAAAGCATCGATATCCATAAAAGATTTAACACAATCAAACTTAGGTGTTATACCTAACTTTGTACCTTCATCGAGTTCCCAATCTTCGGAGTTGCATTTATTTCTTTCCAATAAATCCCATCTGAACTCAATAGTCTTCATCATAAAAGGATCAGTACAAGAAGCATCGAGCATGGAGCGACTATTGAGAGAAAGTTGAGTATAAATTTTTTGAATAATAATTTATCTTGAGAGCTCATGATTGGGGCATGGATATAACAATGAATTAAGCCTCCCCCAAGCTTGAGCGATGCTTTCTCCTTCGCGAGGCCAAAAATTATATATATATAATTACGATCACGATGAACCAGATGCATAGGATAAAACTTCTGATGAAATTACAATTTCAATCGATTGTAGTTCCATGATCCAATATCATCACATAGCCTAAACCATGTCAATGCCGTTCCCTTCAAATATAAAGGCAAGACCTTCTTCTTGATAAAATCCTCGGGAATACCTGCAAGCTTAAATAATCCACAAACTTCATCCACATAGATTAGGTGCATATCAGGATGTAATGTTCCATCTCCTGTAAAAGGATTAGCTAGCAGTTTCTCTATCATACCCGAAGGAATTTCAAAGTAAACATTTTTAGTAGGTTCAGTAGGTTGAGGAGCAACTCTTTGCTCTACTGGTCGGGGTGAAGATACCCCGAACAAGCCCCTCAAAGGATTGTTTTCCATAGTAACAAGTGACAGTAAATTTTAGTAGACTATATAAAATTTTCCTTACCAAATCGCACTTACCAAAGGCGCTTCACTCCCCGGCAACGGTGCCAGAAAAGAGTCTTGATAACCCACAAATATAGGGGATCTATCATAGTCCTTTCGATAAGTAAGAGTGTCGAACCCAACGAGGAGCAGAAGGAAATGACAAGCAGTTTTCGGTAAGGTATTCTATGCAAGCACTAAAATTATCGGCAATAGATAATTTTGTGATAAGGTAATTCATAAAGGGTAACAAGTAACAAAAGTAAACAAGGTGCAGCAAGGTGTCCCAATCATTTTTGTAGCAAAGGACAAGCCAGGACAAACTCTTATATATAGGAAAGCGCTCCCGAGGACACATGGGAATTATCGTCAAGCTAGTTTTCATCATGCTCATATGATTCGCGTTCGTTACTTTGATAATTTGATATGTGGGTGGACCAGTGCTTGGGTACTGCCCTTCCTTGGACAAGAATCCCACTTACGATTAAGCCCCTTCGTAAGCATTCGCAACTACGAAAGAAGAATTAAGGTAAACCTAACCATAGCATGAAACATATGGATCCAAATCAGCCCCTTACGAAGCAACGCATAAACTAGGGTTTAAGCTTTTGTCACTCTAGCAACCCATCATCTACTTATTACTTCCAATGCCTTCCCCTAGGCCCAAACAATGGTGAAGTTTCATGTAGTCGACGTTCACATAACACCACTAGAGGAAAGACAACATACATCTCATCAAAATATCAAACGAATACCAAATTCATGTGACTACTTATACGAAGACTTCTCCCATGTCCTCAGGAACAAACATAACTACTGACAAATCATATTCATGTTCATAATCGGAGGGGTATTAATATGCATAAAGGATCTGAACATATAATCTTCCACCAAATAAACCAACTAGCATCAACTACAAGGAGTAATCAACACTACTAGCAACCCACAGGTACCAATCTGAGGTTTGGAGACAAAGATCGGATACAAGAGATGAAATAGGGTTTGAGAGGAGATGGTGCTGGTGAATATGTTGATGGATATTGATCCCCTCCCGATGAGAGTATCGATGGTGATGACGATGGTGACGATTTCCCCCTCCTGGAGGGATGTTTCCCCGGCAGAACAGCTCCGCTGGAGCCCTAGATTGGTTCCACCAAGGTTACGCCTCGAGACGGCGGCACTTCGTCCTGAAAGCTTCCTTCTTTTTTTAGGGCGAAAGACACCTTATACCAGAAGATGGGCATCAGAGGCCTGCCAGGTGGCCCACGAGGCAAGGGCGTGCCCAGGGGGGTAGGGCGCGCCCCCCACCCTCGTGGATGGTGGCTGGCTCCCCTCTCGTGCTTTCTTCGCCCAATATTTTTAATATATTCCAAAACTGACTTTAGTGGAGTTTTAGGACTTTTGTAGTTGTGCAGAATAGGTCTCTAATATTTGTTCCTTTTCCATCCCAGAACTCCAGCTGCCGGCATTCTCCCTCTTCATGTAAACCTTGTAAAATAAGAGAGAAAAGGCATAAGTAATGTGACATAGTGTGTAATAACAACCCATAATGCAATAAATATTGATATAAAAGCATGATGCAAAATGGACGTATTAGAGGTGCTCCGTGGGCTACGTCACCGCAGCAGGCGGCTGGTGAGGCAGCGGGAGAGATGTTGCAAGAGAGCCCCCGGCGGCGCTGACAAGCTCGGCAATGTGGTCCAACCAAACTTCGTAGAGGTCATCGACAGGGTGATAGCACAAGAGCTCGCGCACCATGAGCAATGCAGCCTACGCGTTTGTTGGGGCATGACGAGCGTGAGACGACGAACTGGATGGGGTCAGCGATGGGGTGGCGATGCGCCCATCACGTCGCACAGAGGGGTGCAGCGTTGAAGCTTGCTGCTCGTGCCCCACTGGGCCGGTGGCGGCGGGTAATGGGGAACGACGGGGAGGCCCACCAGCAGGCGCCGTCTGGGCGATGCGAGTGGCGAGGGCGGCCCGACACTCAGCACGGGCTCGACATGCGTCATCCATGGAAGAGGTGGAGGGGTGGTGAATCGGTCGATGGAAGAGAGGCTCCGATGCACCCTACCTGGCATGCCAAATGTCAGATTCAGGGTTCCATAGACCCTTGAGAGGTTTGAACACTGGGTTGCATGCGAAGAACTCGTCCTCGCCCAACCCGCCTGCTCGCCGATCCCACGACGTAGCTCGATGAACCCAGCGGACAAGAGACACAGCAGTTTACCCAGGTTCGGGCCACCTTGCAGTGTAAAACCCCACACCTGCTTTGTGGTGGATTGGCCTCGAGGGCTGAGGATGAACTAGTACAGTGGAGAACAACCTCAGGAGGAGAGGTTTTCTTGCGCTTGATGAGCTGCTGGGTGTGAGGACGATCTGAATGATCCGTCCTCCTCTATGATGGTGGCTAAGTCCTATTTATAGTGGCCTTGGTCCTTGAGGGAGTCTTGGATTAGGGGGTCTTCGGACAGCCGGATTATATCCTTTGGCCGAACTGTTGGACTATGGAGATACAAGATTGAAGACTTCATCTCGTGTCCGGATGGGACTCTATTTGGCGTGGAAGGCAAGCTAGGCAATACGGATATGTACATCTCCTCCTTTGTAACCGACCTTGTGTAACCCTAGCCCTCTTCGGTGTCTATATAAACCAAAGGGTTTTAGTCCGTAGGACAACATACAATCATACCATAGGCTAGCTTCTAGGGTTTAGCCTCTCCGATCTCGTGGTAGATCTACTCTTGTACTACCCATATCATCAATATTAATCAAGCAGGACATAGGGTTTTACCTCCATCAAGAGGGCCCGAACCTAGGTAAAACATTGTGTCCCCTGCCTCATGTTACCATCCGCCTTAGACGCATAGTTCGGGACCCCCTACCTGAGATCCGCCGGTTTTGACACCGACATTGGTGCTTTCATTGAGAGTTCCTCTGTGTTGTCGCCGTTAGGCTTGATGGCTCCTACTATCATTGATGGTGATGCAGTCCAGGGTGAGACTTTTCTCCCCAGACAGATCTTCATGTTCGGCGGCTTTGCACTGCGGGCCAATTCGCTTGGCCATCGGGTCAGGTTTGGAAGCTTAAACTACACGGCCGATATCTGTGGAGACTTGATCTTCGACGGATTCGAGCCTCTGCCTTGTGTGTCACGCAGTCACGATGAGTACGATTTAGCTCTACCATCGGATAGTGTTCAAGAGATCGCACGGGCAGCCGCTCTGACCCTCAATTCGGAGCCAGGTGCGCCTTCCGCGGACAGGTGGATGGACCCCGCCACGGAGGCCTTACCCTCAGTGGCGATCGAGCCAAACATTGACCTTACCTTGCACGAGAGCCTTACTATTAAACTGTCGGATCCTTCTCCGGCCATGGACTCTGAACGGCCTGCGCCCGTTCCTGTCGAATCCGATTGGGCGCCGATCATGGAGTTTACCTCCGCGGATATTTTTCAGCACTCGCCCTTTGGTGACATACTGAACTCATAAAGGTCTCTCTCCTTGTCAGGAGAATCTTGGACGAACTATGTTCGGCAGGACTGGGATGCGGACGACAAAGAAATTTGAGGCCCACCCACCACCCACTTAGTAGCCACTGTCGATGACTTAACCGACATGCTCGACTTCGACTCCGAAGACATTGACGGTATGGACGATGATGCGGGAGGCGAAGAGGAACCACCGCCCATAGGGCACTGGACAACCACCTCATCATACGATATATACATGGTGGATACACCCAAAGAAGGCAATGGCGACGAGATAGCGGAGGATGACCCCTCCAGGAAGCAACCCAAGCACCAACGTCAGCGGTACCGCTCTAAGTCCCACCAAAGCAAAAGTGGTGACACCGGCATAGGACATAATAATACTCCGGATAGTGCCGAAGACAACAACAATACCCTCCAGCAAGATTTAGAGCAGGAGGATGGAGGAGCCAGCCCTCTTAAGAGTGGCAGATGGAGAAGAGGAGGATGATAATTACATGCCGCCCTCCGAAGATGAGGCAAGCCTCGGCGACGACGAATTCGCTATGCCAGAGGATCCCGTCGAACAAGAACGCTTCAAACGCCGGCTTATAGCCACGGCAAATAGCCTTAAGAAAAAGCAGCAGCAGCTTCAAGCTGATCAGGATCTGCTAGCTGACAGATGGACTGAAGTCCTTGCGGCCGAGGAATATAAACTCGAGCGCCCCTCCAAGAGTTACCCAAAGTGCAGGTTGCTACCCCGACTGGAGGAAGAAGCATATGATGCGGCTGATCGGCCACCTCGTGGCCTCGATAGAGAGGCATTCCAGCCAAAAACTCAGCCTGCACCCCGACGCCATTCAAATAAAAAGGCATGGGGAGATACGCCAGACCTGCGAGACATATTGGAGGACAAAGCAAAGGATGCAAGATCAACCTACGGATCACGACGGCGCACCACTCTGCGAGACGATAAATGTCACGCCGGATACAGTAAAAGCAAATCCGGTCGGGCCAAACACAGCGAGCGAGACCCATTCGAGCTGCGTCGCGACATAGCCCAATACAGAGGCGCCGCACACCCCTTATGCTTCACAGATGAAGTAATGGAACATCAATTCCCAGAAGGTTTCAAACCTATAAATATTGAATCATACGATGGCACAACAGATCCCGCAGTATGGATTGAGGATTTCCTCCTCCACATCCACATGGCCCGCGGTGATGACTTACACGCTATCAAATACCTCCCACTAAATCTCAAAAGACCAGCGTGGCATTGGCTTAACAACTTGCCAGCGGACTCCATCAGCTGTTGGGAAGATCTGGAAGCCGCATTCCTCGACAACTTTCAGGGCACTTATGTGCGACCACCAGACGCCGATGACTTGAGCCACATAATTCAGCAGCCAGAAGAGTCAGCTAGGCAATTCTGGACTCGGTTCCTTACAAAGAAAAATCAAATCGTCGACTGTCCGGATGCAGAGGGCTTAGCGGCTTTCAAACACAACATCTAAGACGAGTGGCTAGCCCGGCACCTTGGTTAGGAAAAGCCGAAATCTATGGCAGCCCTCACGACGCTCATGACTCGCTTTTGTGCGGGAGAAGACAGCTGGCTGGCTTGCAGTAATAACATATCAAAGAACCATGGTACCTCAGATACCAAGGACGGCAATAGCAGGTCACGTCGCAACAAACATAAGCGCCGCATTAACAGCGAAAATACTGAGGAAACGGCAGTCAATGCCGGATTCAAAGGCTCTAAACCCGGTCAGCGGAAAAAGCCATTCAAACAAAGTACACCGGGTCCGTCCAGCTTGGACCGTATACTCGATCGCTCGTGTCAAATACACGGCACCCCAGACAAGCCAGCCAATCACACCAACAGGGATTGTTGGGTGTTCAAGCAGGCCGGCAAGTTAATTGCCGAAAACAAGGACAAGGGGCCGCATAGCGATGACGAGGAGGAGCCCCGGCAGTCGCACACCAAAGGGCAGAAGAGGTTTCCCCCGCAAGTGCGGACGGTGAACATGATATACACGACCCACATCCCAAAAGGGAGCGAAAGCGTGCGCTCAGGAACGTATATGCATTGGAGCCAGTCGCCCCAAAGTTCAACCCTTGGTCCTCCTGACCAATCACCTTCGATTGCAGGGACCATCCCACTAGTATCCGTCATGGCGGATTCGCCGCACTGGTCCTAGACCCAATCATTGATGAATTTCACCTCACTCGAGTCCTTATGGATGGCGGCAGCAGCTTGAACCTGCTTTATCAGGACACAGTGCGCAAAATGGGTATAGACCCCTCAAGGATCAAACCCACAAAAACGACCTTCAAGGGCGTCATTCCAGGTGTGGAGGCCCATTGCACAGGCTCAGTTACACTGGAAGTGGTCTTCGGATCCCCGGATAATTTCCGAAGCAAAGAGTTAATCTTCGATATAGTCCCGTTCCGTAGTGGTTATCACACGCTGCTCGGGTGAACTGCATTTGCTAGATTCAATGCGGTACCGCATTATGCATACCTCAAGCTCAAGATGCCAAGACCTCGCGGAGTTATTACAATCAATGGAAACACAGAGCGCTCTCTCCGAACAGAGGAGCACACCGCGGCCCTCGCAGTAGAAGCACAAAGCAGCCTGTCAAGGCAATCAACCAGTTCGGTGCTTCAAATCCCGGACACCTTCAAGCGCGCTCGGGGCAATCGGCAAATAGACCGCCTGGCGCGATCTGAGCTCGCGTAGCAATACCGCGGCCACCCCAATCCCAGCCCAACAGCGAAATTCGTGCCGCGCGTACATAATTACGCATTAAAAATACCATGGGCACAGGTGGGGAGGGGGCACAACTGCCGCACGCCCCAAAACGCGGCCTAAACCGCACTAGGGGCTTCCCGTTTGGTTAATTTTCTTTTTCTTTCAGGACCTTAATCTCTAGAAACACTGTCCGGCAGCACTATTGTCGAACACATGATGCAGCAACCAAGGAGGCAGACAGCTACGTTATACCACGGAATTCCCAGGTTGATTACAGTAACGAGTGAAATATTCAATTTAATATCATTCCTCAGCTTGCCCTTGGAAGGTACATAGTCCTACTCTTTGCTTATCGCACTATCTGTATCGCTCTGCTTTAACGCAATTTTTTAATAAACAATGCATGACATTACGACTATTATTGCATTCTTGTTATATATATATATATATGTGTGTGTGTGTGTGTGTGTGTGTGTGTGTTCATTAATGACGCTTTGCAACCATACACTATGGTACGGCCAATACACCAGGGGCTTACATACCGCACAACACGGTGTGAAAAGTCCGAACACTTTCACAAGTGCGGCACCCTGAACTTATAGCATTATATGCATCAGCTCCGAATCATGTCTTTGGTCAAATGTTGGGTTTGCCCGGCTCCTATGTTTTGGTACCTTATGTTCCGCTCTATCGGCTAAGGTAGCGCTAGGAGAACTACTACGATTGTGCCTCGGTTCTGCCAGGCTTAGCACCTCAGTAGAGAAAGCTAAAACTGATTGTCATGATAAGGCGAGAGACTGGTCGCTGTTCGGCGAGGTTTTTCGAGTCCATAAAGACTTATGCCGCTTAGGGCGAGGGGCCGGCCCTGTCCGGCTTACAGGCATGTATCGCGCCCTGAATTCGGCCTTCCGAATACCAGGGGCTTCACCGAAATTTAAAATTATAGAATTCTATGGCTAAGTGAGAGTGATAAAGCATTATTAGTCCGGTTGCCTTGTTCGTTGTGCTGAGCACCTCCCTCGAAGGACCCAAATATGGGAACAAGAGTGCTCAAGTTTATCCTGAACACCCCAGCACTTGTCGCATGGGGGCAGAAGCCGAGGACTAGCCATCTCTCAGATCGGATAAACGGCCAAATAGAAGGTAATATTTTCAATTCACACAAGCATTTCATAGCGCATATGAAACAAGTTTTCATCATACAGGATCACACGAGCAAGTTTACTCAAATATTACATCTTTTGAACACTCATCCGCGATGAGACGGGCACCTGGCAGAACACCCTCGTAGTACATCTCGGGGTGGCGGTGCTCCTTGCCCTCCGGCGGCCCCTCCTTGATCAGCTTCACGGCGTCTAGCTTGACCCACTGCAATTTCACGCGGGCGAAAGCCCGGCGTGCACCTTCAATGCAGACAGATCGCTTGACGACCTCCAGCCACGGGCAGGCATCCACAAGCCGCCGCACCAGGCCGAAGAAGCTGTTCGGAAGGGCATCGCCAAGCCACAGCCGGATAATAAAGCTCTTCATGGCCCGATCGGCCGCCTTATGTAGCTCGACCATCTGCTTCAGCTGGTCACTCATTGGCACCGGGTGTTCGGCCTCAACATACTGAGACCAGAACAGCTTCTGCGTTGAGCTTCCATCCGCGGCCGGGTAAAATTGTGCGGCATCGGACACACTGCGGGGCAGATCTGCGAATGCTCCTGGAGAGCTCCGGATTCTGGTAAGTAATCGGTAATTTACGTTTACATGCTTGCTTTGCATATAGAAAGCCTTACCCGCCGCTATCTTCTTCATCATGTCAATCTCTTGGAGGGCCTTTTCGGCTTCGGCCTTAGCGCTTTTTACACTCTCGAGGGCCGCGGCAAGCTCAGACTCCCGCGTCTTTGAGCCAACCTCCAACACCTCGTGCTTCGCCACGAGAGCCTGGAGCTCTTGCTGCACCTCGCCCACCCGAGCCTTGTGCTTCTCTCGCTCGGTGCGCTCCTTGGCCGCTTTATCTTCGGCCTTGGTTAGCGCTTGCTTTAGGGTCGCCACCTCGGTCATGGCCCCTGGCAAACATACAGTGATACTGTCATTTTGCAATCGCGTCCTTTTTTATATATACATATCTATAGACAGGGTATTACTTACCCTTGTTCTCCTCAAGCTGCCTCTTGGCAAGGCCGAGCTCTTTCCTGGACCCCTCGAGGTCCTGCTTCAGTACGGCGACCTCCGCAGTCAGTGCGGCGGACGCCAGCAGTGAAGCCTGCATACGCATATTGACATACTTATATTAGACTCATGCGATATTATTTGATCCTCTGTTCGGCTTTTCTTTGTGAACACCGAACAAAGCATCAGGGGCTACTGTCTATGCGGTAATATTTCTACTACATTTTAAAACACTTACCTCGAAGCCTGTTAGAAGGCTGGCACAGGCTTCAGTCAATCCGCTCTTGGCGGACTGAACCTTCTGGATCACCGCACTCATGATAGTGCGGTGCTCCTCGTTGATCGAAGCGCTATGAAGCGCTTCCAGTAGACTGTCCAGCGCCTCTGGATGGACAGAGGTCACCAGCACAGGCGTCTTCCCCCTCTTAGAAGGAGGCCGCCTGCCCGAGCCTGGAACCGCTGGAGGTTCTGGCGCGGTGTTCGGCTGAGGGCCAAACTCGGAGCTCTCAGGGGCCTCGTCCCCTCGGCTCCTAGAATCCGGAAGGTCGCCTTGAGGCACCTCCGGGACTGTCTCCCCTTGATATGGTGCCTCTTGAGACAACACCTCGGCATCGTCGGCAGGATGAGGGGAGGTGGCGGTCGGGACTGGATCGCTATCCATGTCCGACAAGCCCAAGGAGCCGTCCGATGATACGTCGATACTGGCTCGTGGCGGCCTGCATAATTGCGTTCGGCGTTAGGGAAAGGGAAAGCAGTGCGACAAAGGAATCCTATGAGTTACTCGGGTATCCGAATACTTACGATCTCCCCGGGGGCTTGACCCTGGGCAACCACTCGTCTTCGCCTTCGTCGGCGGCGGTGGAACCGTCCGGAAGGAGAGTCCTTCCCTTCTTGGACCCTCCGGCCTCCCCGGTTGGGGCGCCCTTCATTTTCTTGTCTGCCCCAGTCGGTGTGGGAGCATCTTCTTCTTCTTCCTCGTCTTCAGGGGAAGACTGCGCCGCAGAGTCATCGGACGGTGAGTCCGACGACGCCTGGCGTCGGGAACTCTTTCGGGTTCCCTTGGCCTTCTTGGTCTTCTCCGGCAACATATAAGGGGCCGTAGTCAACATCTTTGCCAGAAGAGCGTCTGCGGGGCCTTCGGGCAAAGGAGCCGGACAGCCGATCTGTCCGGCCATCTTCTGCCAGTCCTGTCAAAGGTACGGGAGTTTAGATCCCGCATAGAGTCAATCTATATAAAAAAATAAGTATCCAGTGAAAGGTAAAGCAGCTTACCGCACTGGCTTGGCGCTTCGCGCTGAATCCGCGATCCTTAGTAGTAGGGGGGACCTCGGCACTTTTGAACAGCACCCTCCAGGCGTCTTCATGAGTCGTGTCGAAGAGCCTGTTCAGAGTTCGGTGCTGCGCCGGATTGAACTCCCACAAGTTGAACTCCCGTTGTTGGCACGGGAGTATCCGGCGGATGAGCATAACTTGGACTATGTTGCCAAGCTTGAGCTTCTTGTCCACCATGTTTTGAATACATGTTTGGAGTCCGGTCAGATCTTTCAAACAACCCCGGGACAGGCCCTTCTCTTTCCAGGAGGTGAGCCGCATGGGGATGCCAGATCGGAACTCGGGGGCCGCTGCCCATGCAGGGCTGCGCGGCTCGGTGATATAGAACCACCCCGATTGCCACCCCTTTATGGTTTCCACAAAGGAGCCCTCGATCCATGTTACGTTGGGCATCTTGCCCACCATGGCGCCTTCGCACTCCGCCTGGCGGCCGCCCACCACCTTCGGCTTGACATTGAAGGTCTTCAGCCATAAGACGAAGTGGGGCTTGATGTGGAGGAAGGCCTCGCACACGACGATAAACACCGAGATGTTGAGGATGAAGTTCGGGGCCAGATCGTGGAAATCCAGGCCGTAATAAAACATGAGCCCCCAGACGAAGGGATGGAGAGGGAATCCCAGTCCGTGGAGGAAATGGGTGAGGAATACTACCCTCTCATGGGGCCTGGGGGTGGGGATTAGCTGCCCCTCATCTGGGAGCCGGTGCACGATGTCGTCGGGCTCTCCTCAGTTTCTTGATGTCTCCCTCCGTGACGGAGGAGACCATCCACCTGCCTCCTGCTCCGGACATGATTGGAGAAGGTTGAGGTGGGAAGTGCGGACTTGGGCACTAGAGCTCAAGTGTGCGAAAACGGATGACCAAAGGAGGAAGAAGGCGTGGATAGAAAGGTGAATCCTTACCCCTTTATATGGGCGGATGAAGCTAAGCGTCCCCACTTGCATGGTAAAACTCGCTTATCCCCTAAGCGCCGCAGTTGATGGCGCGGTTGGGCTACCTATGCTCGTATTGATGAGAATCCCGTCATAAGGGGACACGATCTCTGTGTTGACAAGAAGTGTCGAAAAACTGCCTCGCGTTATGTGCGGGGCTGGTTAAAGGGAACGGTTCGAATAATCACCAGGCCATGACATAACATCGTGCTGCCAAAACAAGCTAGCAAATTAGATCTGCGAAAATATTATTCTCTCTACGGTGGAATGTGGAACTTATTTTGCAGGGTCGGACACTATCCTCATATTCAAATTCTTCTGTGATGTATTCGGAGAAGGAACCCGCCTTGCAATGTCGAAGACAATACTACGCGTCGGACTCATCGTCATTGAAGCCTGGTTCAGGGGCTACTGAGGGAGTCCTACATTAGGGGGTCTCCGGACAGCCGGACTATCTCCATTTACCGTACTGTTATACTATGACTTCGTCTCGTGTCCGGATGGGACTCTACTTGGCGTGGAAGGCAAGCTAGGCAATACGGATATGGATATCTCCTCCTTTGTAACTGACCTTGTGTAACCCTAACCCTCTCCGGTGTCTATATAAACCGAAGGCTTTTAGTCCGTAGGAGAACAATCACAACATACAATCATACCATAGGCTAGCTTCTAGGGTTTAGCCTCTCTGATCTCGTGGTAGATCTACTCTTGTACTACCCATATCATCAATATTAATCAAGCACGACGTAGGGTTTTACCTCCATCAAGAGGGCTCGAACCTGGGTAAAACATCGTGTCCCCTGCCTCCTGTTACCATCCGGCCTAGACGCACAGTTCGGGACCCCCTACCCGAGATCCGCCGGTTTTGACACCGACACTAGCCCTCTCCGGTGTCTATATAAACCGGAGGGTTTTAGTCCGTAGGACAACATACAATCATACCATAGGCTAGCTTCTAGGGTTTAGCCCCTCTGATCTCGTGGTAGATCTACTCTTGTACTACCCATATCATCAATATTAATCAAGCAGGACGTAGGGTTTTACATCCATCAAGAGGGCCCGAACCTGGGTAAAACATTGTGTCCCCTGCCTCCTGTTACCATCCGCCTTAGACGCACAGTTCGGGACCCCCTACCCGAGATCCGCCGGTTTTGACACCGACGGTCCTCTTCCCAAATGTGAGGCGGGAAGAGATCCCACAACGGCCAAATTCAAAGGGAGACAACTAGTACATGCTATCCTGACAAAAGTAGTCTTCTCCTGCAAAAGCTCCTGGTTGTGACGCCGCGGTAGGATCCGCGGTGACCTCCGTCCTGCTGTCCTAGCGGTCTTGGTCTTGTTGCACCGTAATGGAATCCTTTAGCTGATCCCTCGGGATTCCGCGCTTGCGCTTGCCTCCTTAGCACCAAAGAGGAAACTGGTAAACTGCACCCGCTGGCGCCCGCCTGGCCTTGGTCATCATGGCTCACATCATCTGAACCTCACGAGGTGCACCTTGCATTGATATCTCCGCTCCTCAGGAGCCATCCTGGGGAAACCGTCCCCTGGGGAGGCCTTGGTGTCGTCCGCCTCGCGAGGGTCTTGGATTGTTGATCCTGAAGTTGGGCCATACTAGGCCGTTGACAGAGCCACGCCATGGGCTGCAGGTAGGCAAGTCTTATCGGCGTCCTGGGAATGGGGGTACCCAGACTTGCCTGCCTGCTACCCATGGCGTGGCTCTACTGGCGGCCCGGTATGGCCCATCTTCATCAGCAACCACTCAAGACCCTCGCGAGTGACCAAGCCTCGCGAGGCGGACGACACAAGACCTCCTCAGAGGCAGCCTTGCTAGGCTGTCTCCTGAGAAGCGGAGATATCAAGGCAGGGGTACCTCGCGAGGTCCGCGTGACGTGAGCCGTGACGATCGAAGCCAAACGGGTGCCAGCAGGCGCAGAGTGCCAGTTTCCTCTTTGGTGCTAAAGAAGCAGGCGCGCGTGAGGAGTCCTGAGGCATCAGGCAAAGGTTTCCATATCGGTGCAACAAGACCAAGACCAACATGACGGCATGACGGAGGTTAGCGCAGAGCCCACAGCTACATCACCACCAAAGCCTTTGGGAGGCGAAGACCACCTTTTGTCAGGATAACTTGTACTAGTTGTCTCCCTTCAAAATTGGCCGTTGTGGATTCCCTTCCCGCCTAATATTTGGGAAGAGGACCAGGGCCTCTATAAATAAGGCTAGCCACCACCATAGCAAAGGATGGATCATTCGGACCATCCTCAGACACACCAGCTCATCGAGCTCAAGAACACCTCTCCTCAGGAGGCTATTCATCCACTGTACTAACTCATCCTCAGCCCACGAGGGAATCCACCACACCACACTGGAGTAGCGTATTACACCACAACAGTGGCCTGAACCAGTATAAACCCTCGTGTCTCTTGTTCCTTGGGTTCGGCGAGCTAGGCCTTGAGATCGTTGCAAGAGCAGGCTAGGAAGAGAGAGATCTTTGTGCGCACCCTAGATTTCGAACCTCAAGGGTTTGCTGGAACCCCGAATCCAACATTTGGCATGCTAGGTAAGTGATGCGCCGAAGCCTTCTTCTCCGTCGACGACCCGCCATTGCCCCGCGACTCTGATGTCTGATGGTCTGAGGGCCCAAGCTGACCACTTGGTGGCCTGGCCTGCCCGGGTGCCGCCATCTGCTCCAGAAGACCTCAACTCTCTGCTCCAGGCACCCCACACGCCGCCTAACACCCACGGGCACGGGCAGCATGGGCCGGCGCCCGGCACCCTCGCACCATGACGCACGCGCGCAGCCGCACGATCCTTAGGTTACGCTGTGGCAACGACACCACACACCCAATGGGAGCAGGCGAACATGCGAGCCGCGCTTATCGTAGCACGGGAGCTGCTACGGTGCAGGCTGGCGGAGAGTGGCTGCGATGCACTGCTGGAGAGGGCTACGCCGCACTTCTGCTCCTTGACCACACCCCAGGTTGTCGAGGAAGCGCGCACAAGGCCCGGGCTAGTCCGCGCACCCCCTGGGGTGTTAGGGGGATCCGACGACGCCAGCGCGGGTCCTGGCATGGGCTGTCCTACAGGGACCATGCTATCACTAGAAGGGACAAGCGCCGATGGTCCGCCGTGAGGACGCACCAGGATACCACACAGCAGCCACCGGGGCCAAGCGCCATGGCTGGCGGCTCAAGGTGTGGGGCACCTGGGTGGCAGTTCTGGTGAGGTGGTCACGGACGCCTACGTGCCCCCCATGGTGAACCCGGAACACTTGCCGGGGGAAGGCCCCAATCCGTTCCCTGGACCGGGAAGGGCGGCTAGAGGGCCTGAGGCGCAGGTCTTCCACGAGCCGCCCGGAGGCTTCACCAACCCCTTCAGCGACAACGACGGTGGGGTATGGTCAATGTCTCACGAGCAAGCTTACGCTAACCCCGAACTGTAGGAGAATCAAGCTGCGGTAGCAGTTAGAGACCTCAGGGCAGAGGCCCAGCCGGCGGCAGGAGTGGTGCTCTGGGGGCTGGGCTGGAGAGTCCCAAAGCCAGGCCCTCCCCCGTGCCGCACAGAGGTAGGCCCTCTGCCGGGGGAGGCGTCGGCGAGCCTCCCCCCCCCCCCCCCCGGCAGAGGACCCATGGTCGAGGGCGCCGCCAGCGTCCTATTTGCCCCTTGGTCTCGTCCTACTTTTCGAATGCCCCAATGGTGGTCGAGGGTGGCGCAGGGCGAGGCCCTCGCCTGACGATATGATGTAAGGCTCGCGCCTCTGAAGGTCTCCGCTCGTGACACTCTCACATAATAACGAGTGTGTATGTACATGCCCCGGAGTCTCCGGAGTGCCGCCCTCGGGCCTCATGGGCTCCCACCCACGTCCTAGTGGAAGCACCATGCTCCGCGGCTAGCCGTCGTCACTGTCCCCCAATGACTATGCTCACAGCCAATGAAAGCACTTAGCTCCACGCCGGTGGGAAGACAAGAAGACTACCTAGGTGCCGGATGCGGCCATTTACTTTCAACCCCTTTTTTGTAGCTTGATTTGCCGCCTTCCGGATTTGAACTTAAAATCGTATTTTCGTTGGCAAGCATGGGGGGCATTTTCTCTTGTTCGTGTTGAGTTTCTGAGTTTTCTGGTTCAATGCCTTATTTCAAGGCTCGCGCATGCTACTCCTTCCCTCGCGAGCACCTCGCGAGCTGAGGTTGGGCGTGGTATGCACGCACTACGCGCACACCCTGCCATGGTCTAGCACTCATTTCTAGCGAGGCCCTCTCGGACGGACTAGCAGGCTCCTCAGAAGCCCAAAACCTCGCGAACCCATGAAGGACTCCTCTCGGGAGCCCGCGAAGGACTCCCCGCGGGAGAAATGCACATCGGCAACTACAAGACCAGTTCGAGGCCTGCCTGGACTGAGGTAAGTTACAACAACAAGCCCGCGGAGGAGCTCATGGGCTTGCAAAAGCACGTTTTAAGTCTGGCTTAAGGAATAAAATAGTAGTCTAATTACATGAGGGGCTCCCCCTCCCCAAAATGCTTTTACACCTTGAGGGGCCGTGCCCAAGCTTTTGCGTGCAGGTTCAAGGCAAAGGAGCGCAGGCTCAATCGGACAGGTCACGCGCAGCATCTTCCGAATCGCCCCAGACACGCTGCTGGCGCTATCATTGGCATCGTCTTCACCATCATCAACCACGCCACCTTAGTCCACCACGACCACCACTGTGTCGTCCTCGGAAGTGAAAGCCCTAACCAGAGCATCCACATTATCGTCCACCCAGCGCGCCAGGTTGTCCTGGATGGCTCCGGGCACTTGAGCGATGGCCGCGTTGAAGTCGAAGTGGGGATCGATGCTCCGGAGATGACTGAAAACGCGGGAAAACGCGCGCCCGAGGAGGTATCGGCTCTTTTCTTCAACAAGCTCGCGAGCCCTGTCGTCCCGGTCCTCCAGGCGTGTCACGACGTTGGTAAAGAAGTGGAGATGGCTGGCCTAGTCTTCTGGGTGGGGATGAGGGGCGTGTTCATCACAGATGGCGCCCGACGCCTGGTTGGCCCTCACCCAAAAGGCCCGAAGCATGGGAGCGCGCTCACGCTGCAACGTATATTGGCGGAGCGCTTCCTCCCTCCTCTGTTGCGTGAGAGACTCATCATCAGTAACCCGCCGTTGAAGCAGGGCAGTTCGGCAAGGGAGGAGGCCAATTTGGCCTGGACAGAGATCAGGGCCGCCGCAGCGGCCTTCTCATGCTGCTCCGCTTCGTCCAGCCTTGACCTAAGGGCGGTGGTTCTGCCCTTAGCTTCGGCTTCCACGAGCTTCAGCTTCAGGTCGTGTCTGTTGGCAAGATCTGCACGAGCCTCCCCCACCTTGTGGTCGACTTCCTCCTGGATCCTAGCCTCGCGCGCGCTGGCGGCATCCTTTGGCTGGGCGACCTGGCGCTCCCTTGTCTCCAACCGTTCAAGCTCGAGGCTATGCTCCATGGCCTCCAGCATCAGCGCCTCCTCGCACCTCAAGATCTCTTCCTCTTTGGAAGGCGCCCCCTTCATCGACGCCAAGGCAGCCCTGTGTGCCTCAACCTGCTGCTCCACGGAGGCGTTCAGAGCCTGGAGCTCCCCTTCGCAATTCTCTGTGGCCTCGCAGCGGTGGTCAGCGTCCCTGGCCTCCTCCTAGGCTCGGGCGCTGTCCTCATGCGAGGTAGCAAGGGATGCCTCGGCCTTCGCGCTGGCTCATTCGCGCTGGAGACACATGAGGTCAATGGCCACCTTCAGCCGATCCCATCCATCCGCCATCCGAAGGCCTTCGGTTTCAAGATGGGCGTCAACATCCACGAGCTCTTCCCCAAGTCGGCTCAGCACGCCCACTGCCTCCCGGAACAGCTCATGACGGACGGCGCCGCGCTTGCGCGCAAGCTCAAACGCGCGGCCAGGTCCGTCCTCCGCACCAGGGGTCATTAGAGAAGTTCAAAGTGGCTCGCTTGCTCCCAGCAGGGGGCTAGGGGCCGGCGCCTTTCCGGCCGCCCTCCGGGCCTCGGCGGAGGCCCGGTGGGGCGGTACCTCGTTGCTCGAAGGTGAGGCCAGCACCGAGGTCGTCCAGCCGCGGGCAATGACCAGTTGAGGGGCCCTCGGCATAGTCTCCGCACCCCAGGAAGGATCACAAAGGAGGAACGACAAAAGCGTAGGGTCGAGACGCCATGCCGGCGCATCCACCTCCCTGGCAGGCCTCACGCCATGCGTGGCAGGCCGGCATGAGGCGCTCACGATCGGCGGAGGGCCCAAAGCGGGCGGAGGTCGCTTCTCGGGAGATTTTGTCGCCTTTGCATAAGGGACCCTAAGGAACCGCGGTTAGGAGGTGAAGCCACGCTCAAGAAATTACAAATATAAGGTACTCACTCATGTATGGCAATGTACTTCCTCTGCTTCAATGGCCGGAAGGCGTCGTCGCTGCAGCTTGGAGACCCCTTCCTCTTGCAGAGCGCTTCAAAGTTCGGTCGGAGCCGGCCAAAGCCCTGGGTGCGGTCACCAATGCCGGGCGCGGCTGGAGTGGCTCCTGAGGAGGCGACCTCAGGAATGCTGGGCCGCATGGAGTCCCCGGTCCCCGCCTCATGGCGACTCCCCAAGGCCTCAGGGGCTTCAGCCACAGGAGTATCGGACTGCGTCATCCCCCCGGCCGCTTCCTCAGGACGGCTCTCTCGAGCCCCAGGGGACGATGCTTCAGGAGCCCCGAGCGACGCCGGTTCCTCAGCAGTCGTGCCACCAGCGTTTAATGGCGACCGCCCCCCTGCGTCCACCTCTGGAGCGAGCACCGCACTAGCGGCGGGCAAGGGGGCCACGAAGACGTGGATTTCATGAGGCCCTTCAAGGCCAATCGGGCGTAGTCCCCATTCGTCGAAGAGGGGCATATGCCTCGTGAACTCAATCTTGTTCGAGCAGCAGTACACGAGGTAGCCCTCCTCCAGCATATTGGCTGGCGACAGGTCGCCCGTCAGGAGCTCGAGCACAGTTCGCTGCGCCTCAAGAGGAAGCCCAAGCTCGTGAAGCCTTATGCGGTCCTTGCTGCCGGAGAAGGTCCACATTGGACGAGAATGGCGCTGGAACGGAGCAATGCGGCACCGCATGAACTCCTTCACCACCATGGGCGCCGCCATGCCGAGATCCTTCGGCTTGGTCAATCGGCGCCAACATGGGCCAGGCGCTGGTCAGCGAGCTTCACGTGCCCCCAGGTGGAGCTGGGAGCAGCTGGTGCCGTCGGAAGCAAGAGCAGGGGGTTGAGCACGCCGGCTCCATGAACATCCACCATCTCCAGAACGCACTCACAGATGGTGAAAGCTCGAAGTCAATCCCCGTGCTGGCCGTCGTAGCCACGGCCTGGAAGCTCAAGCATCCAAAGCGCTACCGGGGATCAGTCAGATGCAACGAGAAGAAGTGGCGAAGTAAGACCACGGAAGGAGCAATGCCCACCATGGCCTCACGGACAAAGGCGGAGATGGCAAGAAGGACGATGGACTGAGGATCCAGGTGCAGCATATAGTGAGAAAGCACGATGTTGAAGAAGGCGGGGAAAGGGGGAATCAGGCCATCCTAGAGGGCATGAAGATGAATGGGGATCTTGATGGCTGTCTTCTCGACCGCAGCACGGGATGTGGGCCAAGCCACCGTCTTCCCCCACTCATTGGAGTCGGCAGCGATTGTTGGGTGAACCTTGTCCATCGCTTCCTCGTTGAGCACCACTGACCGCTCAACGGCGGTCTCAAAGGCCGGTGGTGCTTCGAATGAAGCTTGGGGCTTCTTCTTTCCTTTCTTCTTCCAGCTCGGCACCATGGCGGTGGAAAGGATTGGACCCTGGTCGGGTTGGAGGAGGAGGCCGTTTCTTTCGGGAAGATGGAGGAGTTGAGTGTGCTGCCAGCAATGAAGGTGGGGCTGTGTAGGCAATGGTGGCCACCTAGCCAGGCGGATATCAAGGCAGCGTAGGGAAGCGGAGACTCCCATGTCTTATCAATCGCTACGCGTCAATCAAGGACGCAGGCGGTTGGGGCCCGCAGCGCTCCGCACTTGCCCTTTGGCTTCGCCTCGAAACCAAGTCCGACCATGCCTTGGGCCCGGGGGCTACTGTCGGCGTCCTAGGAACGGGGGTACTCAGACTTGCCTGCCTGCGGCCCGTGGTATGGCTCTATTGGCAACCCAGTACGGCCCATCTTCATGAGAAACCATCAAGACCCTCGTGAGGGGCCAAGCCTCGTGAGGCGGATGACATAGGACCTCCTCAGAGACAGCCTCGCTAGGCTGGCTCCCGAGGAGCGGAGATATCAAGGCAGGGGGCACCTCGCGAGGTTCGTGTGACGTGAGTCATGACGATCGAAGCCAAGCGGGCACCAGCGGGTGTAGAGTGCCAGTTTCCTCTTTGGTGCCAAAGAAGCAGACGCAGGTGAGGAGTCCCGAGGCATTAGGCGAAAGTTTCCATATCGGTGCAACAATACTAAGACCAGCAGGACGGCAGGACGGAGGTCACCATGGAGCCCATAGCTGCATCACCACCAGAGCCTTTGGCAGGCGAAGACCACCTTTTGTCAGGATAACTTGTACTAGTTTTCTCCCTTCAAAATTTGCTGTTGTGGGATCCCTTCCTGCCTAACATTTGGGAAGAGGACCAGGGCCTCTATAAAAAGGGCTAGCCACCACCATAGCAAAGGACGGATCATTCAGACCATCCTCAGACACACTAGCTTATCGAGCTCAAGAACACCTCTCCTCGGGGGGCTGTTCATCCACTATACTAATTCATCCTCAGCCCATGAGGCAATCCACCACACCACACTGGAGTAGGGTATTACACCACAACGGTGGCCCGAACCAGTATAAAACCTCGTGTCTCCTGTTCCTTGGGTTTGGCGAGCTAGGCATTGAGATCGTTGGGAGAGCAGGCTAGGAAGAGAGATATCTTCGTGCGCACCCCAGAGTTCGAACCTCAAGGGTTTGCCGGAACCCCGAATCCGACAAGTCTGGGTACCCCCGTTCCAGAACACCGACACAGTAGGAACAATTGGATCAACATTATACATAATAGTTTCATCTTCAGTTTTAATAGGTTCTACAATTTTTTACTTCAATGGGGGGATGATATTTAAACAACTTCTCCTTAGGGAGATCAACATAAGTATCAAATGATTCACAGAAATAAGCTACTATCTCAGAGTCAACTCCATATTTAGTGCTAAATTCATGAAAAGCATCGGCATCCATAAAATATTTATCACAATCAAACTTGAGGTTTATACCTGACTCCTTACCTTCGTTGAGTTCTCAATCTTCAGACTTGCATTTAATTCTTTCGAATAAATCCCATTTCAATTCTATAGTCTTCTTCATAAAAGAACCAGTACAAGAAGTATGAAGGAAATATGCCCTAGACGCAATAATAAAGTTGGTATTTACATTTCCTTATATCATGATAAATGTTTATTATTCATGCTAGAATTGTATTAACCGGAAACTTGATACATGTGTGGATACATAGACAAAACACAGTGTCCCTAGTAAGGCTCTACTATACTAGCTCATTAATCAAAGTTGGTTAAGTTTGCTAACCATAGACATGTGTTGTCATTTGATGAACGGGGTCACATCATTAGGAGAATGATGTGATGGAAAAGACCCATCCGTTAGCTTAGCATAACGATTGTTAAGTTTTATTGCTATTGCTTTCTTCATGACTTATGCAAATTCCTTTGACTATGAGATTATGCAACTCCCAAATACCGGAGGAATACCTTGTGTGCTATCAAACGTCACAACGTAACTGGGTGATTATAAAGATGCACTACAGGTATCTCTGAAAGGTGTTTGTTGGTTTGGTATAGATCGAGATTAGGATTTGTCACTCCGAGCATGCACATCAGATAAACCTTGCAAGTAATATGACTAATGATTTAGTTACGTGATGATGCATTATGGAATGAGTAAACAGACTTGCTGGTAACGAGATTGAACTAGGTATGAAGATACCGACGATCGAATCTCAGGCAAGTAACATGTCGATGACAAAGGGAATGACATATGTTGTCATTGTGGTTTGACAGATAAAGATCTTCGTAGAATATGTATGAGCCAATATGAGCATCCAGTTTCCAATGTTGGTTATTGACCAGAGATGTGTCTCGGCCATGTCAACATAGTCCTCGAACCCGTAGGGTCCGCACGCTTAACATTCGATGATGATTTGTATTATGAGTTATGTGTTTTGGTGACCGAAGATTGTTTGGAGTCCAAGATGAGATCACGGACATGATGAGGAGTCTCTAAATGGTCGAGAGCTAAATATTGATATATTGGACGATAGTATTCGTACACCGGGAGTGTTTCGGAAAGTATCGGGTACGTATCGGAGAACTGGGGGTGTTACCAGAACCCCCGGGGGGAGATATGGGCCACATGGGCCATAGGAGGGAGGCAAGGCATCCCATAAGGGGTGGCACCCCCCTAGGGATGGAGTACGAATTGGACTAGGGGATGGGGCGCGGCCCCCCTTTCCTTCTCCTCCTCCCTCTCCCTCCCCCCTTCCCCTTCCGGTAAAAGGAAAGGGGGGTCCGAACTGTACTAGGGGTCCAAGTGGGACTCCTCCCACTTGGCGTGCCCTAGGCCGGCCTCCTCCCCTCTCCCTCCTTTATATATGGGGGTGGGGCACCTCTAAGACACATCAATTGTTCTTAGCCATGTGCGGTGCCCCCCTCCATCGTTTACTCCTCCGGTCATATTGTCGTAGTGCTTAGGTGAAGCCCTGCACGGATCACTTCACCATCACTGTCACCACGCCATCATGATAACAAAACTGTCCCTCGAAACTTTGCTGGATCAAGAGTCCTAGGGACGTCATCGAGTTGAACGTGTCCAGAACTCAGAGGTACCGTACATTCGGTGCTTGATCGGTTGAATCGATAAGACGTTCGACTACATCAACCGCGTTAAGCTAACACTTCCGCTTTCGGTCTACGAGGGTACATGGACACACACTGCCCCTTTCATTGCTATGCATCTCCTAGATAGATCTTGCGTGACAATAGGAATTCTTTTGAAATTGCATGCTACGTTCCCCAACAGTGGCATCTGAGCCAGGTCTATGCGTAGATGATATGCTGAGTAGAACACAAAGAGTTGTGGGCGATGATAGTCATACTGCTTACCACCAACGTCTTATTTTGATTCGGCGGTATTGTTAGATGAAGCGGTCCAGACCAACCTTACATGACCACGTTCATGAGACCGGTTCCACCGACAGACATGCAACTGATTTTGCATAAAGGTGGCTGGCGGGTGTCTGTTTCTCCAACTTTAGTTGAATCGAATTTGACTATGGTCGGTCCTTGTTGAAGCTTATAACAACAAAGTTGACGAAACATCATTGTGGTTTTGATGCGTAGGTAAGAATGGTTCTTAATAGAAGCCCGTAGCATCCACGTAAAACTTGCAACAACAAAGTAGAGGACGTCTAACTTGTTTTTGCAGGGCATGTTGTGTTGTGATATGGTCAAGACATGATGTGATATATGTTTTTGTATGAGATGATCATGTTTTGTAAAATTTCTCGGCAACTAGCAGGAGCCTTATGGTTGTTGCTTTATTCTATGAAATGCAATCGCCATGTAATTGCTTTACTTTATCACTATGTGTTAGCGATAGTTGTAGAAGCAATAGTTTGTGAGATGACAATGACGCTACAATGGAGATCAAGGTGTCAAGCTAGTGACGATGGAGATCACGACGGTGCTTTGGAGATGGAGATCAAAGGCACAAGATGATGATGGCCATATCATGTCACATATTTTGATTACATGTGATGTTTATCTTTTATGCATCTTATTTTGCTCAGTATGATAGCATTATAAGATGATCCCTCCCTAAAATTTCAAGGTATAAGTGTTCTCCCTGAGTATGCACCATTCTGATAGTTCGTCGTGCCGAGACACCACGTGATGGTCGGGTGTGATAAGCTCTACGTTCACATACAACGGGTGCAAGACAGTTTTGCATGTGTGGAATACTCGGGTTAAACTTGACGAGCCTAGCATGTACAGACAAGGCCTCGGAACAATTGAGACCAAAAGGTCGAACGTGAATCATATAGTAGATATGATCAACATAGAGATGTTCACCAGTGAAGACTACTCCATCTCACATGATGATCGGACATGGTTCAGTTGATTTGGTCACGTGATCATTTAGATGACTCGAGGGATGTCTATCTAAGTGGGAGTTCTCAAGCAATATGATTAATTGAATTTAATTTATCATGAACTTAGTCCTGATAGTATTTGCATATCTATGTTGTAGATCATTAGCTCGCGTATAGCTCCCCTGTTTTATTTTTGATATGTTCCTACAGAAAACTAAGTTGAAAGATGATAGTAGCAATGGTACAGACTAGGTCCGTGCTCTGAGGATTATCCTCATTGCTGCATAGAATAATTATGTCCTTGATGCACCGCTAGGTGACAGACCTGTTGCAGGAGCAGATGCAGACGTTATGAACGTTTGACAAAGCTCGGTATATGATGACTACTTGATAGTTTAGTGCACCATGATTTATGGCTTAGAATCGGGACTTATAAAATGTTTTGAATGCCATGGAGCATATGAGATGTTCCAAGAGCTGAAAATGATATTTCAGACTCATGCAGTGTTAAGAGGTATGGGACCTCTAACAAGTATGTTGCCTACAAGATGGAGGAGAATAGCTCAGCTAGTGAGCATGTGCTCAGAATGTCTGGGTACTACAATCGCTTGAATCAAGTGGGAGTTAGTCTTCCAGATAACATAGTGATTGATAAAGTTCTCTAGTCACTATCACCAAGCTACTAGAACTTCGTGATGAACTATAATATGCAAGGAATAACAAAAATGATTCTCGAGCTCTTCGCGATGCTGAAATCGGTGAAGGTAGAAATCAAGAAACATCATCAAGTGTTGATGGTTAACAAGACCACTAGTTTCAAGAAAAAGTGCAAAGGGAAAGAAAGGGAACTTCAAGAAGAATGGCAAGCAAGTTGTCACTCCCATGAAGAAGCCCAAAGCTAGACCTAAGCCTGAAACTGAGTGCTTCTACTGCAAAAGGGAATGGTCACTTGAAATGGAACTACCCCAAATACTTGGCGGGTAAGAATGATGGAAAAGTGAACAAAGGTATATTTGATATACATGTTATTGATGTGTACTTTACTAGTGTTCATAGTAGCCCCTGGGTATTTGATATCGGTTCAGTTGCTAATATTTGTAACTCGAAACATGGGTTGCAAAATGAACAGATACTAGTTAAGGGCAAGGTGACGATGTATGTTGGAAGTGATTCCAAGGTTGATAAGATCACCATCGCACACTCCCTTTACCTTCGGGGTTAGTGTTAAACCTAAAACAAATGTTATTTGGTGTTTGCATTGAGCATGAATATGATTGGATCATGTTTATTGCAATACGGTTATTCATTAAGTCAAAGAATAATTGTTATTCTGTTTACATGAATAAAACCTTCTATGGTCATAAACTCAATATAAATGGTTTATTGAATCTCGATCGTAGTGATATAGATATTCATAATATTTATGCCAAAAGATGCAAAGTTGATAATAATAGGGCAACATATTTGTGGCACTTCCGTTTAGGTCATATTGGTGTAAAGCGCATGAAGAATCTCCATGCAGATGGACTTTTGGAATCACTTAATTATGAATCATTTGGTGCTTGCAAAACATGCCTCATGCGCAAGATGACTAAGACTTCGTTCTCTGGAACAATGGAGTGAGCCGCTAACTTATTGGAAGTAATACATACCGAAGTATGCAGTCCAATGAGTGTTGAGGCTCGCGGCGGGTATCGTTATTTTCTGACCTTCACAGATGATTTGAGCATATATGGGTATATCTACTTGATGAAACACAAGTCTGAAACATTTGAAAACTTCAAAGAATTTCAGAGTGAAGTGGAGAATCATCGTAACAAGAAAATAAAGTTTCTACGATATGATCGCGGAGGCGAATATTTGAGTTATGAGTTTGGCCTTCATTTAAAACAATGTGGAATAGTTTCACAACTCATGCCACCTAGAACACCACAGTGTAATGGTGTGTCCGAACATTGTAGCCGTACTTTATTAGATATGGTGCGATCTACGATGTCTCCTACTGATTTTCCACTATTGTTTTGAGGTTATGCATTAGAGAAAGCTGCATTCATGATAAATAGGGCACCGTCTAAATCCGTTGAGATGACACCGTATGAACTATGGTTTGGCAAGAAACCTAAGTTGTCATTTCTTAAAGTTTGGGGTTGCGATGCTTATGTAAAAAAGTTTCAGCCTAATAAGCTCGAACCCAAATCGGAGAAGTGTGTCTTCATAGGATACCCAAAAGAAACTGTTGTGTACACCTTCTATCACAGATCCAAAGGCAAGATTTTTGTTGCTAAGAATGGATCCTTTCTAGAGAAGGAGTTTCTCTCGAAAGAAGTGAGTGGGAGGAGAGTATAACTTGATGAGGTAATTGTACCTTCTCTCAATATGGAAAGTAGCACATCAGAGAAATCTGTTCCCGTGATGCCTACACCAAATAGAGAGGAAGCTAATGATGATGATCATGAAAATTCAGATCAAATTACTACCAAACCTTGTACGTCAATCAGAGCACGTTCCGCACCAGAGTGGTACAGTAACCCTGTTCTGGAAGTCATGTTACTAGACCATGACGAACCTACAAACTATGAAGAAGCTATGATGAGCCTAGATTCCGACATATGGCTTAAAGCCATGAAATCTGAGATAGGATCCATGTATGAGAACAAAGTGTGGACTTTGGTGGACTTGCCCGATGATCGGCAAGCCATTGAGAATAAATGGATCTTCAAGAGGAAGACGGACACTGATGGTAGTGTTAATATCTACAAAGCTTGACTTGTAGCAAAAGGTTTTTCGACAAGTTCAAGGTGTTGACTACGATGAGATTTTCTCACTCCTAGCGGTGCTTAAGTCTGTCCGAATCATATTAGCAATTACCAAATTTTATGAAATCAGGCAAATAGATGTCAAAACTGCATTCCTTAATGGATTTCTTAAAGAAGAGTTGTATATGATGCAACTAGAAGGTTTTTTGTCAATCCTAAAGGTGCTGACAAAGTGTGCAAGCTCCAGCGATCCATCTATGGACTGGTGCAAACATCTCGGAGTTGGAATATACGCTTTGATGAGGTGATCAAGGCATATGGTTTTATACAGACTTACGGTGCAACCTGTATTTACAAGAAAGTGAGTGGGAGCTCTATAGCGTTTCTGGTATTATATGTGGATGACATATTATTTATTGGAAATGATATAGAATTTCTGCATAGCATAAAAGGATATTTGAATAAGAATTTTTAAATGAAAGACCTCGGTGAAGCTACTTATATATTGGGCATCAAGATCTATAGGGATAGATCAAGACGCTTAATAGGACTTTCACAAAGCACATACCTTGACAAGATTTTGATGAAGTTCAAAATGTATCGGTCAAAGAAAGAATTCTTGCATGTATTGTAAGGAGTGAAGTTGAGTAAGACTCAAAGCCCGACCACGGCATAAGATGGAGAGAGACTGAAAGTCATTCCCTATGCCTCAGCCATAGGTTCTATAAAGTATGCCCTGCTATGTACCAGACCTATTGTGTACCTTGCCATGAGTTTGGCAAGGGGGTACAATAGTGATCCAAGAGTAGATCACAGACAGCGGTCAAAATTATCCTTAGAGGACTAAGAAAATATTTCTCGGTTATGGAGGTGATAAAGAGTTCATCATAAAGAGTTACGTCGATGCAAGCTTTGACACCGATCTGGATGACTCTAAGTCTCGATCTGGATACATATTGAAAGTGGGAGCAATAAGCTAGAGTAGCTCCATGTAGAGCATTGTAAACATAGAAATTTGCAAAATACATATGGATCTGAATGTGGCAGACCCGTTGACTAAAAATTCTCTCACAAGCAAAACATGATCACACCTTAGTACTCTTTCGGTGTTAATCACATAGCGATGTGAACTAGATTATTTACTCTAGCAAACCCTTTGAGTGTTGGTCACATGGGATGTGATCTACAGGTGTTAATCACATAAAGATGTGAACTATTGGTGTTAAATCACATGATGATGTGAACTAGATTATTGACTCTAGTGCAAGTGGGAGACCGGAGGAAATACGCCCTAGAGGCAATAATAAAGTTGTTATTTATATTTCCTTATATCATGATAAATGTTTATTATTCATGCTAGAACTGTATTAACCGGAAACTTGATACATGTGTGGATACATAGACAAAACACAGTGTCCCTAGTAAGCTTCTACTAGACTAGCTCGTTAATCAAAGATGGTTAAGTTTCCTAACCATAGACATGTGTTGTGATTTGATGAACGGGATCACATCATTAGGAGAATGATGTGATGGACAAGACCCATCCGTTAGCTTAGCATAATGATCGTTAAGTTTTATTGTTATTGCTTTCTTCATGACTTATACATATTCCTTTGACTATGAGAATGATGCTTTCTTTAGTATGAGCATCCAGGTTCCGCTATTGGTTATTGGCCGGCGATATGTCTCGGTCATGTCTACAAAGTTCTCGAACCCGTAGGGTCCGCATGCTTAATGTTCGATGACGATTTGTATTATGAGTTATGTGTTTTGGTGACTGAAGATTGTTTGGAGTCCCGGATGAGATCACAGACATGACAAGGAGTCTCGAAATAGACAAGAGGTAAAGGTTTATATATTGGACGATAGTATTCGGATACCAGAAGTATTTTGGAAAGTATCGGGTATGTATCAGAGTACCGGGGGGTTACCGGAACCCGCCGGGGGAAGATATGGGCCACATGGGCCATAGGAGGGAGGTAATGCAGCCCACAAGGGGTGCCCCCCAAGGATGGAGTCTGAATTGGACTAGGGGAGGGGGCGCGGCCCCCCTTTCCTTATCCTCCTCCCTCTACTTCCCCTTACCCCTTCCGGTAAAAGGAAAGGGGTCCGAATTGGACTAGGGTTCCAAGCGGGACTCCTCCCACTTGGCGCGCCCTAGGCCGGCCTCTTCCCCTCTCCCTCCTTTATATACGGGGGTGGGGCACCTGTAAGACACATCAATTGTTCTTAGCCATGTGCGGTGCCCCCCTCCACCGTTTACTCCTCCGGTCATATTGTCATAGTGCTTAGGCGAAGCCCTGCGCGGATCACTTCACCATCACCGTCACCACGCCATTGTGCTGATGAAACTCTCCCTCGACATTTTGCTGGATCAAGAGTTCGAGGGACGTCATCGAGCTGAACGTGTGGAGAACTCTTAGGTACCATATGTTCGGTGCTTGATCGGTTGAATCGAGAAGACGTTCGACTACATCAACCGCTTTAAGCTAACGCTTCCGCTTTCGGTCTACGAGGGTACGTGGACACACTCTCCCCCTTTCATTGCTATGCATCTCCTAGATAGATCTTGCGTGACCATAGGATTTTTTTTGAAATTGCATGCTACGTTCCCCAACAATTACGAGAAAGTCGAGCATAAAATTCTGAATAATAATTTCTCTTGAGAGCTCATGATTGGGGCATGTATATAACATTGACTTAAGCCTCCCCCAAGCTTGAGCAATACTTTATCCTTCACGAGGGCAAAAATTATAAACATAATTCTGATCACGATGAACTAGATGCATGATGTCTACTACGCAACTTTATTCTTGTAAACACATGTTGGGCCTCCAAGCGCAGAGTTTTGTAGGATAGTAGCAATTTTCCCTCAAGTGGATGACCTAAGGTTTATCAATCTGTAAGAGGTGTAGGATGCAGGTGGTCTCTCTCAAATGACCCCGCAACCAAATACAAGAAATCACTTGTGTCCCCAACACACCCAATACAATGGCAAATTGTATAGGTGCACTAGTTCGGCGAAGAGATGGTGATAAAAGTGTAATACGGATGGTAGAAATCTATCCTGATAATCTGAATAAATAAAAACAGCAAGGTAGCGAATAGTAAACGGGCACAAAAATGGTATTGCAATGCTTAAAAACAAGGCCTAGGGTCCGTACTTTCACTAGTGTAATCTCTCAACAGTGCTAACATAGTTGGATCATATGATTATCCCTCAAAGTGTAACGAAGAATCACTCCCTACTTCCTATTAGCGGAGAACAAAAGATAGGAATTGTTTGTAGGGTACTAAACCACCTCAAAGCTAATATTTCCGTTTGATCTATTGAAGAGTTCGTACTAAAATAACGCAAAGCTATTTTTTCTGTTCGATATATCCTAGAGTTCATACTAGAATAACACCAAAGCATATTCATATTCATAATACTCAATCCACACAAAGAACTACAAGGAGACCTGAAAGTTTCCGTTGGAGAAAAGATAATAAAAATGTGCATCAACCCCTATGCATAGATTACCCCAATATCACCGCGGGAATCCGCGAGTTGAATGCCATAACATATATCAAGTGAATCAATAAGATACCCCAATTGTCACCTCAAGTATTCATACTGCAAGACATATATCATGTGTTCTCATCTCTGAATATTCAATCCAACAAGACAAAACTTCAAAGGGTAAAGATTCAATTCATCACATCGAGAGTATAGAGGGGAGAAACATCATATGATCCGGCTATATTAACAAAGCCCATGATATAGATCACGAGAGAGAGAGAGAGAGATTAAACACATAGCTACTGGTACAAACCCTCAGCTCCGAGGGTGGACTACTCCCTCCTCATCGTGGTGGCTGCCGGGATGATGAAGATGGCCGCCGGAGATGATTCCCCCCTCCGGCAGGGTGCCGAAACGAGTCTAGATTGGTTTTCGGTGGATATGGAGCCCTACGGTGGCGGAACTTCTGATCTAGGTTAACCCTAAAGGGTTTCGGAATATTTGGGAATTTATAGTGCAAAGAGGGGATGCGGAAGGCCACCGAGGTGGGCATAACTCACCTGGGTGCGCCAGTGGGCCCTGGCGCGCCCTGGTGGGTTGTGCCCCCTCGGGGCACCCCCGAGGTGCAGCTCTGGCCTATTGGGTTCCTTCTGGTCCAAAAAAATCTCCGTAAAGTTTCGCGGCTTTTGGACTCCGTTTGATATTGATTTCCTGCAATGTAAAAAGCAAGCAAAAAAACAGCAACTGGCACTTGGCACTGGGTCAATAGGTTAGTCCCAAAAAATGATATAAAGTTCCTATAAAATGATTGTAAAACATCCAAGAAGGATAATATATTGGCATGAATATTTCATAAATTATAGATACGTTGGAGACGTATCAGCAACCCCAAGCTTAATTCCTACTCGTCCTCGAGTAGGTAAATGATAAAAGAAATAATTTATGAAGTGTGAATGCTAGCAAAGTGCATAAGTTTGATCAATGATTATTTCAATCACTTTTCCGCATCATAACAACAATCCTTTCTTATGAAACTTCTCATGTTATAGTGGCAACCAATTCACATGTTAAGGTTCAAACAATGAATTCTCTTGAAACCCAACAACCTATGTTCTTAGTCACCAAGCAATTGAAATTCAACTTATTCAATGGAGTTTAAGTAAGAGATCCACATACTCAACCATTATATAGTCTTCTATTATTGCTAACACTCACTGCATACACATGAGCAAAATGTTTCAACCAGACACATAGAAAGATAGGGACTTACAATTTTGCCTCCCAACGTATTCACCTCAAGGGTGATGTCAACAATAATAACTCATGCTACCCATATTCAACTGGACATATGTGCCTAGATCTTTCCTCACCACATGATGGTTGCCAAAAGAGAAAACTAAAAAGGAATAGAGAGGAATACTTTGACTCTTTGCATAAAAGTAAATACTGAAAAGTAAAAGATAGGCCCTTCACAGAGGGAAGCAGAGGTTGCCATGCGCTTATTTGTTTGTATGCTCAACCCCTTAGTGCAAAAGAACATCACATTATATTGCCCCTTATGATAGCAACCTTAATTATGCAGTCTGTCGCTTTTATTACTTTGCCATCACAAGTTCGTACGATGCTCAATTTTCTCTTACACTAAATGATCTCACACTTTTAGAAGAAATTTTTATTGCCTTATTGCACCGATGGCAACTTACTTGAAGGATCTTGCTCAATCCTTAGGTAGGTATGGTGGACTCATGAAAATAAGATTTGGGTTTAAGGGTTTTTGGATGCACAAGTAGTATCTCTACTTGGTGCAGAATTTTTGGCTACCAAAGATGGGGGGCAAGCACCACATGTTGAAGGATCTATGCCAATATAACTTCTATGTGAATATGAACAAACATAAACCATTATATTGTCTTCTGTGACGCCCCCGATCTGACCGTATACTAATCATACACGCAAACGTGTACGATCAAGATCAGGGACTCACGAGAAGATATCACAACACAACTCTACAAATAAAATAAGTCATACAAGCATCATATTACAAGCCAGGGGCCTCGAGGGCTCGAATACAAGAGCTCGATCATAGACGAGTCAGCGGAAGCAACAATATCTGAGTACAGACATAAGTTAAACAAGTTTGCCTTAAGAAGGCTAGCACAAACTGGGATACAGATCGAAAGAGGCACAGGCCTCCTGCTTGGGATCCTCCTAAACTACTCCTGGTCGTCGTCAGCGGGCAGCACGTAGTAGTAGGCACCTCCGGTGTAGTAGGAGTCGTCGTCGAAGGTGGCGTCTGGCTCCTGGGCTCCAACATCTGGTTGCGACAACTAGGTAGAAGGGATAGGGGGAAAAGAGGGAGAAAGCAACCGTGAGTACTCATCCAAAGTACCCGCAAGCAAGGAGCTACACTACATATGCATGGTTAAAGGTGTAAAGGGCCATATCGGTGGACTGAACTACAGAAAGCTAGAATAAGAGGGGGGATAGCTAATCCTGTCGAAGACTACGCTTCTGGCCACCTCCATCTTGCAGCATGTAGAAGAGAGTAGACTAAAGTCCTCCAAGTAGCATCGCATAGCATAACCCTAACCGATGATCCTCCCCTCGTCGCCCTGTGAGAGAGCGATCACCGGTTGTATGTGGCACTTGGAAGGGTGTGTTTTATTAAGTATCCGGTTCTGGTTGTCATAAGGTCAAGGTACAACTCCAAGTCGTCCTATTACCGAAGATCACGGCTATTCGAATAGATTAACTTCCCTGCAGGGGTGCACCACATAACCCAACACGCTCGATCCCATTTGGCCGGACACACTTTTCTGGGTCATGCCCGGCCGCGGAAGATCAACACGTCGCAGCCCCACCTAGGCACAACAGAGAGGCCAGCACGTCGGTCTAAACCTAAGCGCACAGGGGTCTGGGCCCATCGCCCATAGCACACCTGCACGTTGCGTACGCGGCCAGAGATCAGACCTAGCAACCTCCATTACAAAGGAAGTCACGTTACGCGGTCCAACCCGGCGCGCGCTGCTCAGTCGCTGGCGTCACGAAGTGCTTCGGCTGATACTACGACGTCGAGTGCCCATAACTGTCCCTGCGTAGATGGTTAGTGCATATAGGCCAGTAGCCAGACTCAGATCAAATACCAAGATCTCGTTAAGCGTGTTAAGTATCCGCGAACGCCGACCAGGGCCAGGCCACCTCTCTCCTAGGTGGCCTCAACCTGCCCTGTCGCTCCGCCACAAAGTAACAGTCGGGGGCCGTCGGGAACCCAGGCCCACCTCTACCGGGATGGAGCCACCTGCCCCTTCAGCCCCCATCTCCGAACAGTATCACAAGTAATGTAATTGTGTAAAGTATATCGTATATGCCCGTGATCACCTCCCGAAGTGATCACGGCCCAGTAGTATAGCATGGCAGACGGACAAGAGTGTAGGGCCACTGATGGAACACTAGCATCCTATACTATACAGTAGGATAGCAGGTAATGGTAACAACAGTAGTAGCAAGGACAGGCTATGCATCAGGATAGGAATAACGGAAAGCAGTAACATGCTACACTACTCTAATGCAAGCAGTATAGAGAAAAGAGTAGGCGATATCTGGTGATCAAAGGGGGGGCTTGCCTGGTTGCTCTGGCAAGAGAGAGTGGTTGTCAACACCGCAGTCGTACTGGGTAGCAGTGGCGTCGGTCTCGGTGTCTAGCGAGAGAAGAGGGGGAAGAAACAATAAATATAATGCAAACAAATGCATGACGATGCATGACATGACAAAGCGTGATGCTAGGTGTGCCCTAACGCGGTACGAGGTGGTACCGGTGAAGGGGGGAAACATCCGGGAAATTATCCCCGGTGTTTCGCGTTTTCGGACAGACGAACCGGAGGGGGAAAGTGGCGTGTTCGCTATGCTAGGTATGCGTGGCGGATGAACGGGCTGCGTATCCGAATTCGTCTCGTCGTTCTGAGCAACTTTCATGTACAAAGTTTCTCCATCCGAGTTACAGATTATTTTATATGATTTTTCAAAGTTTTATTCATTTTCTGAAATTATTACTAATTCAAAATTAATAGACAAAATGCTATGGGTACCCAGCCCTGTGTACACAGAATGTACACAGAGGCTGACAAGTGGGCCAGGGGGACCCAGTTGACCAGTCAACATTTGACTGGTCAACAGGGGTGGGACCCCCTGTCATTGTCTGTTTAGATAATTAGGGTTTAGGTTAATTAGCTAGGCTTAATTAGTTGTTTTAGTTTAATTGATCAAAATTAATTAAGTTAATTAATTCTTTAATTATTTATTTATTTATTATTATTATTATTATTCCAATTCTTTCTTTCCTTTTTTATAAACGTTCTCAGGGGCGGGCCCCACGTGTTATTGGCCCAGGGGCCTAACGGGGCGGGCTAAACGGGCGTTGGCGCCCAGATCGACAGAACGAGGGGGGCGCCAGTCACGGGCGCGGCGAGGCCACGTCGGGGCAGCATCGGGGCTAGGCGGCGTGGTGGAGGGTGCACGGGGCGCTGGGGGAGGCAGGGCATGAGCGGGTGGAGGTGGCTGCCGGCGGAGGCAGGCGGACGCGGCGGCGGGGCGTGTGCGCGCGGGTAGGCGGTGTGCCCGGGCGCGGCAGGGCTCAGGGACGGGGCGCGCCTGGGGCGCACGGGGCGCAGCTAGGCGTGGCGCAGGCGCGCGCGGAGGTGCGGGCGGCAGTACGGCGCGATGGAGGGGAAAGGGGAATGGGCGCGGCCACGACGGAGCATGCGCGCGATTCGGCAGCAAAGAGGAGGGGAGGGAGAGGCTTGCGAGGCCGGTAGGGAAATGGCAGCGGTTGTCGGGGTGGTCGACAGAGACGACCGGGACAGAGAGGAGAAGCAGGCCAGCGGGGAAGAGGCGCCGGCGAGGTCGAGATCCGACGGAGAGGTTCGGTGCGGCGACCCTGGAGGAGCGGGCGGGCGGAGGCGGCGGTCCTCAAGCACGGTGCGGCGCGGTCCGGTGATGGTGAACGGCGGCGTCGCCAACGGGGACGGCCCGATCCGATCTGGATCGGGTGAGAGGGAGAGACGAGGGAGGCGAGGCGGCGACGGTGGGGAGGGGGACAATGACGGGCGGCGGCGAGGTGGCCTCGGCCGGTGAAGCCACCGGGCGGCGACCGGCGATGGTGCTCGGGGCGAGGGGCGCCTAGATCGGGGAGAGGGGGAGGGGACTGGATTGGGGGATTGTGAGGGAGGGGATTAGGGTTTCTGGGGGGGGGGGTGGGGTGGCCTATAGGCCAGGGGGCGGCCGGCTGGGCCATGGCCCAGTTGGGCCAAGGGGTCCAGTGGGGGGGTCTCTTTTGTTTTAGTTTAGTTTTCTGTTAGTTTGTTTTTTTCTATTTTATTTCTTTTCTTCTTTTCTGTTTTATTAAATTTCGGTGTTTATGAAAAACCCAATTTGCACCTAAAATATTTTTAATACTTATGCCGCTACCGCAATTAACTTGGCACCTAATATAAAATCATTTGTAATTGTTTATTATTTTATAATCATTTAACTAATTGTTTTTGCTACTATTTTATTCATTTTGAGTATTTACATATTTTATACAAGTGTGGTTTCTCCACCATAATTACCTACGCATTATTTGGCACAACCAGAACATTTTAGTTTTATTATTTGAAAACTTTTGTTGTTTGCCTATATTTTAAATTTGAATTTGAATCGCTTTGAACTAACACGAGTTTACCAACAGTAACCTAGGTGACGTGGCATCTTTAGCGCAGGGTTATTGTAGCTTGATTACCCGGGCGTCACAATTCTCCTCCACTACAAGAATCTCGTCCCGAGATTTAAGCGGTGGACTAAGGGGGGGGGAGGTGCTGGTAGTGAAAAACCTAACGAGTCTTCTCGGTCTTGGCTGCCCTTTCGAAGAGGTTGATCCCTTTCGTTGATGTCTTCATTTCTCTGCTTCAAGTCACCATGATCAAGTCGTCATCCTTTCTTCAGGATCTCCAGTGTCCTACAAACGCGGCCAGGGGGAAATACTCCGGAAGAACACATCTCCACCAAGCTGGGTATCAGACGGTGAACTCAATGGGAAATACACAAGGTACCTGATGAGTTGTATTTCAGTGAATCCCTTGAGTGCAATATACGATGGTACCAAAGTTTCAAATGGGCAGGCAATCATTCGATGCCTAGACAGAAGCTGGAATGGGGGCTTGAACAACAAGAATAACATGGTGTTTGATTCTAGGATGAATAATGGTATAGAATTTAGCTCGTCAATCACATACGAAGCCAGGTGCAAAGGATACATTCGAATCCGGGTTGTAAAGAGGAGTCAGGTTTCGATCCAGTGTGGACCTGTGGTTTATGGGCCCACCATATGGGTTGAAAGTAGGAAGGGAGGTGACATCTTACACAGCCGCGACAGGGAGGTATGTCAGTGAATAGCTTGTCAGCTATGCCGGCAACAATGTCGGTACCAAGGACGGGGAACAAAGAGAGCCATTTTCCTACTTGTTGAACGAGGCGAAACAATTGGCAAAGTTCTCGACCATTGGTGGTTGACGGAATGTCATCAATCAAAAGTATCAGGGTCTTTCTGACAGAATTGTACACTGAGGTGTTTACAAAAGCAGGAGAATATTGCTGCTTAGATCATACAGATCACAAGAAAGGTTAAACAAAACAATGGAAAGGAAAATGTGATCATCAGATTAAACAGAACAATGGAAAGAAAAATGTGTTTAAACACCTAATTAAAGGGTATATCCTTCCCAAGGACAAGAAGAGCATGATATCCAGGACAAGATATAATGTAGAAAACCATTTAGGTAAGGGGGAGGAATCTCATGATAGTACCCATACAACGGTGTTTGGATAATTGATAAGGAAAATTTAGCATTGTGCTTCAAATGTTTTTATTGAAAATTGGAGTACCATAGACATGCTTCGAGATAGCATTGACATGGTCTTAAAAAAATCAGACTTTGATACTCAATGGATTCATCAGGAACAACTTATAGAATAAGTCTAACCACATCCTCATGGAAGAATAGATAACCTTGCTAAAAGGAAACTATAACAATAGGTCCTCCGGCTAGGTGTGCTAGGCATGACATGATCTCACCGTGTCACATAAATACCAACGTTAGAACTCTTGGAATTATGTTCCAACCATCATATCTGACCGAGATTCAGATCTGATTGGTGTTAGGATAACTCAGACTCAGGATACTTGAGAAGAAAAGATGCAACACAAATTGACGAGATGACCATGTAAGATTCTCGGAAATGAACTATGGGAGCAAGTTCTGAAACAAGAGCTCATCATTAAATCAAGGAGAGGACGAGGGGGTAGCTGATGGAATCAGCGAAAATCCTCGAGATTTCCAAAAAGGTGGATTTCCACAGTTATGTGAACAAGGAGATAACATTTGTCAGATCAAATGATATAATGGTGTGCTAGAGGAAAGCATACTCAATTGAACATTGATTGAAAGGTGCACCCGAAACATGGGCTGGTCGCACGATCAATGTCTGAATGGTGACTAAATGACAAAAGAAGTAGAATGAACTATCGACCGTTAACTTACAGGCAATAGGGTTGCTAGAAGTTTTGAATTTTTCACATCATAGTGCATTTGTCGGTGGTTAGAAATAACACGGTGACCAGGAAAGGAATGGTGATGGTGATAAGTATCACTTGTATCAAGAATTCTCCAGAGGTGGTGAAATTCTCACAACATTGAGGACATAAGAGATGTTAATGTTCCAAGGTAAAGAAGGACAATTACTGGATAGCAAGGAACTCAAGGTATATCACCAAACACGAACAAGCTTGTGTTGGTGGGAAGGCAATAAAGTGGTCGATGATAACACAAATCACCAAGGGCAAGGATGGTATTTCTCATCATGAACTCAATTGATATCCTGGAAGAGCTCATAAGGTTGGTGATGATCACGACACATTTGTCGAGAGATTTCATGAAGATGTAATCAATCAGCGACGATATCAAGTCAAAGGAATGAGGTAGCGGAAGGTTATTGGAACCATGGGTAGGACACAAACTTGAAATCAAGATTGTTGTTCAAGGCGAACTGATATGACGAGGAAGATCGACGTAAGCTTAGCTCATCGTCGAAAATTTTGTGCTCCGGCAAAAAAGGACCAGGTAGCACAGTTAGAAGTTTGCACGATAATGATATAGCCGATAAGGCTAGGAATGACTTGAAGGATTATTAAACTCGTAAGCAACAAGAATTACTTAGAGTTATTGAATCGGAGTGCGGAATCGATTCACTTATCGGTGTTCTCGAGTGACTAATAACCCAGAACCTGGGGGGGTCCGAGATCGATGAGAAGCAATACTAGATGAAGACTCGCAGGAAGCAACATAGTTCTTGAGATACCAGAGGTTAATACTCGAGGAAGATCAAAATAGAGGTTGGGCAAGCGTATTGATCTGCAAAAGGCAAGTACTTTAACTTGTCCGAGAAATGGAATCAAGGAGAAAATGGGGTCGGGACCACGACTGCAAATGATCAATACATAGATACCAGATGATTTCATATCAAGGAAATAGTTATTATTACAAGAAGCTTCTATGATAGGATCTACATCGTGTCCATGGGCATGAACACAAAGTTCAAGGTCGACTCCCACTTCTTTAATGCATAACCTTTCATTCACTTCTCGCCTTCAACGAAATTGTGTGTTGAAATTTTATCTGACATAACACTAGTAGAGTATGACCCGTAGTAGTTTCCGGGTTCGCATAGTTTAGAGAAGGCATATGTCCAACCCATGGGGGCCTCTTAGGAACATATACCACAAACTTCAGGAGTAAATAACACAAGCTCGATAGCAGAGCATGGTTGACAAAGCAGGGGATACAATTTACCAAAGGCGGTATATTTCCTAGGAAAGGCTCAAGGTTATTAAATATGAAGGACATTGTCGGATAAAATCCAACAAAGGATCTGGGGTGAGTATCAGCACACAACCAGAGGAAGAAGCAAGGCAAAGACATTGGATTATAGAAACAATTGAATAACTTAGAGCTCAATTGCTAAGGAATTATGATTTACAAAGCAAAGGATCAGAAGCAGACGCTCTGATCAAGGATGGATAAGTTCAATAGACTTAGGGGCACAATCGACGACAATTTAATTGGCGAGAACCAGTTCATGATTAAAACAACGTCTGAGCCGGAAGGATGAATTCTAGGATCTATTTGAGGATTGCGAGCATTCGCAACAAATCAAATCAATGGACTCAAAATGACAATGACAATGGATGTCAACAAGATTACTAGACTTATGGGATTAACCATAATGCAAGCAATCAAGAATTTCAAGAGCATTAGGCTGTAGAGGATTTTCAGAAGAACGAACAGTATTACGAAGACTTGTGTGAAATACCTGAATCAACTGGGGATGAGCGGATACTCGGTAAGTGCGAGAATTATCCGTAGGGGTATTCAGGTGACAAAGTACAGCAAGGCACTAAGCTCAAAGGATTCTCATAACAACAGAGAGTATTTCGGGACATATTGTAATAACAAGATCAACGGGGAATGATTGTATGAATGGCAAGTGTATGCAGTTTTCATAGGGGTTGATGGTGGAAGAAAATCGCAAATGTGATGTCACAAAGACACGACAGAACATCGTAGAGTAACTTCGGAATCTTCTAGTGCATCAGGCGATCATCTGAACTGAGGGGCTCTCCGGAAGAAAGTATTATCAAGAACCTAAAGTTAGTTTAGTTTTTTGCAAAATCATTTAACGCGAATAGAAGAGAGCTCAGAGTCCCAGAGTATAGACGAGGAGTAAAAGATCCTAATACCACCCAAATGGCGACGTGGGCCCGTAAGACACATAGCCATGTTAGTAAAAGTTTTGTAATGTCTAGACTCGACTTCGGCCAAGGAGTGTGGAAGGGGGATTCCTACAGGCAGTCGGCTCTGATACCAACTTGTGACGCCCCCGATCTGACCGTACACTAATCATACACGCAAACGTGTACGATCAAGATCAGGGACTCACGGGAAGATATCACAACACAACTCTACAAATAAAATAAGTCATACAAGCATCATATTAGAAGCCAGGGGCCTCGAGGGCTCGAATACAAGAGCTCGATCATAGACGAGTCAGTGGAAGCAACAATATCTGAGTACAGACATAAGTTAAACAAGTTTGCCTTAAGAAGGCTAGCACAAACTGGGATACAGATCGAAAGAGGCGCAGGCCTCCTGCCTGGGATCCTCCTAAACTACTCCTGGTCATCGTCAGCGGGCAACACGTAGTAGTAGGCACCTCCGGTGTAGTAGGAGTCGTCGTCGAAGGTGGCGTCTGGCTCCTGGGCTCCAACATCTGGTTGCGACAACCAGGTAGAAGGGATAGGGGGAAAAGAGGGAGAAAGCAACCGTGAGTACTCATCCAAAGTACCCGCAAGCAAGGAGCTACACTACATATGCATGGTTAAAGGTGTAAAGGGCCATATCGGTGGACTGAACTGCAGAAACCCAGAATAAGAGGGGGGGATAGCTAATCCTGTCGAAGACTACGCTTCTGGCCACCTCCATCTTGCAGCATGTAGAAGAGAGTAGACTGAAGTCCTCCAAGTAGCATCGCATAGCATAACCCTAACCGATGATCCTCCCCTCGTCGCCCTGTGAGAGAGCGATCACCGGTTGTATCTGGCACTTGGAAGGGTGTGTTTTATTAATTATCCGGTTCTAGTTGTCATAAGGTCAAGGTACAACTCCAAGTCGTCCTGTTACCGAAGATCACGGCTATTCGAATAGATTAACTACCCTGCAGGGGTGCACCACATAACCCAACACGCTCGATCCCATTTGGCCGGACACACTTTTCTGGGTCATGCCCGGCCGCGGAAGATCAACATGTCGCAACCCCAGCTAGGCACAATAGAGAGGCCAGCACGCCGGTCTAAACCTAAGCGCATAGGGGTCTGGGCCCATCGCCCATAGCACACCTGCACGTTGCGTACGCGGCCGGAGAGCAGACCTAGCAACCTCCATTACAAAGGAAGTCACGTTACACGGTCCAACCCGGCGCGCGCCGCTCAGTCGCTGGCGTCACGAAGTGCTTCGGCTGATACCACGACATCAAGTGCCCATAACTGTCCCCGCGTAGATGGTTAGTGCGTATAGGCTAGTAGCCAGACTCAGATCAAATACCAAGATCTCGTTAAGCGTGTTAAGTATCCGCGAACGCCGACCAGGGCCAGGCCACCTCTATCCTAGGTGGCCTCAACCTGCCCTGTCGCTCCGCCACAAAGTAACAGTCAGGGGCCGTCGGGAACACAGGCCCACCTCTACCGGGATGGAGCCACCTGCCCCTTCAGCCCCCATCTCCGAATAGTATCACAAGTGATGTAACTGTGTAAAGTATATCGTATATGCCCGTGATCACCTCCCGAAGTGATCACGACCCAGTAGTATATCATGGCAGACGGACAAGAGTGTAGGGCCACTGATGGAACACTAGCATCCTATACTATGCAGTAGGATAGCAGGTAATGGCAACAACAGTAGTAGCAAGGACAGGCTATGCATCAGGATAGGAATAACGGAAAGCAGTAACATGCTACACTACTCTAATGCAAGCAGTATAGAGAAAAGAGTAGGCGATATCTGGTGATCAAAGGGGGGGGGCTTGCCTGGTTGCTCTGGCAAGAGAGAGTGGTCGTCAACACCGTAGTCGTACTGGGTAGCAGCGGCGTCGGTCTCGGTGTCTAGCGAGAGAAGAGGGGGAAGAAACAATAAATATAATGCAAACAAATGCATGACGATGCATGACATGACAAAGTGTGATGCTAGGTGTGCCCTAACACGGTACGAGGTGGTACCGGTGAAGGGGGGAAACATCCGGGAAATTATCCCCGATGTTTCGCGTTTTTGGACAGACGAATCGGAGGGGGAAAGTTGCGTGTTCGCTATGCTAGGGATGCGTGGCGGATGAACGGGCTGTGTATCCGAATTCGTCTCGTCGTTCTGAGCAACTTTCATGTACAAAGTTTCTCCATCTGAGTTACAGATTATTTTATATGATTTTTCAAAGTTTTATTCATTTTTTGAAATTATTACTAATTCAAAATTAATAGACAAAATGCTATGGGTACCCAGCCCTGTGTACACAGAATGTACACAGAGGCTGACAAGTGGGCCAAGGGGACCCAGTTGACCAGTCAACATTTGACTGGTCAACAGGGGTGGGACCCCCTGTCATTGTCTGTTTAGATAATTAGGGTTTAGGTTAATTAGCTAGGCTTAATTAGTTGTTTTAGTTTAATTGATCAAAATTAATTAAGTTAATTAATTCTTTAATTAATTAATTATTATTATTATTATTATTATTCCAATTCTTTCTTTCCTTTTTTTATAAACGTTCTCAGGGGCAGGCCCCACGTGCCATTGGCCCAGGGGCCTAACGGGGCGAGCTAAACGGGCGTTGGCGCCCAGATCGACAGACCGAGGGGGGGCGCCAGTCACGGGCGCGGCGAGGCCACGTCGGGGCAGCACCGGGGCTAGGCGGCACGGTGGAGGGTGCACGGGGCACAAGGGGAGGCAGGGCATGAGCGGGTGGAGGTGGCTGCCGGCGGAGGCAGGCGGACGCGGCGGCGGGGCGTGTGCGCGCGGGTAGGCGGTGAGCCCGGGCGCGGCAGGGCTCAGGGACGGGGCGCGCCTGGGGCGCACGGGGCGCAGCTAGGCGTGGCGCAGGCGCGCGCGGAGGTGCGGGCGGCAGTACGGCGCGACGGAGGGGAAAGGGGAATGGGCGCGGCCACGACGGAGCATGCGCGCGATTCGGCAGCAAAGAGGAGGGGAGGGAGAGGCTTGCGAGGCCGGTAGGGAAATGGCAGCGGTTGTCGGGGTGGTCGACAGAGACGACCGGGACAGAGAGGAGAAGCAGGCCAGCGGGGAAGAGGCGCCGGCGAGGTCGAGATCCGACGGAGAGGTTCGGTGCGGCGACCCTGGAGGAGCGGGCGGGCGGAGGCGGCGGTCCTCAGGCATGGTGCGGCGCGGTCCGGTGATGGTGAACGGCGGCGTCGCCAACGGGGACGGCCCGATCCGATCTGGATCGGGTGAGAGGGAGAGACGAGGGAGGCGAGGCGGCGACGGTGGGGAGGGGGACGATGACGGGCGGCGGCGAGGTGGCCTCGGCCGGTGAAGCCACCGGTCGGCGACCGGCGATGGTGCTCGGGGCGAGGGGCGCCTAGATCGGGGAGAGGGGGAGGGGACTGGATCGGGGGATTGTGAGGGAGGGGATTCGGGTTTCTGGGGGTGTGGGGTGGCCTATAGGCCAGGGGGCGGCCGGCTGGGCCATGGCCCAGTTGGGCCAAGGGGTCCAGTGGGGGGGTCTCTTTTGTTTTAGTTTAGTTTTCTGTTAGTTTGTTTTTTTCTATTTTATTTCTTTTCTTCTTTTCTATTTTATTAAATTTCGGTGTTTATGAAAAACCCAAGTTGCACCTAAAATATTTTTAATACTTATGCCGCTACCGCAATTAACTTGGCACCTAATATAAAATCATTTGTAATTGTTTATTATTCTATAATCATTTAACTAATTGTTTTTGCTACTATTTTATTCATTTTGAGTATTTACATATTTTATACAAGTGTGGTTTCTCCACCATAATTACCTACGCATTATTTGGCACAACCAGAACATTTTAGTTTTATTATTTGAAAACTTTTGTTGTTTGCCTATATTTTAAATTTGAATTTGAATCGTTTTGAACTAACACGAGTTTACCAACAGTAACCTAGGTGACGTGGCATCTTTAGGGCAGGGTTACTATAGCTTGATTACCCGGGCGTCACATCTTCCTTGTCCAATGTCAACAACTTTGGCATATAATATTTTGATGGGGGATCACAAACACAAAAGATTTCCAGTTAGTGTATTTGCATGTGAAAGTTCTCTTCCTTATACTGATTATCCGTGAATGGCTTGTATGACCAATATTGTGATTGTCAAGCCTCAAAATATTTCACTTTCTAAACCCAATGTGAAGCTACCACTAGGCATGATATGAATTCAACTTCATGAAATTCAATTTATTCAACAATTTACTCATAGGATATAAGTGAAGCACAAGAGTAAATGACATAGAAAAGAGCTTTGTTGACGGGATGTGAATGTCGCTTACTTAGCCTCCCTGGCAACTATTTGAGGACTCTATTTTATTTAAAAACTTTTAGATCTAAGTTTTTTCTTAAAACAGCAAGAAAAACAAAATAAAATTACAATCCAAGAATAGCACACACCATGTGAAGAAGCAAAAACTTAGGCTCAACCGATACTAACCGATAATTGTTGAAGAAGAAAGGTGGGATGCCTATCGGGCATCCCCTAGCTTAGATGCTTGAGACTTCTTGAAATATTATTTTGCGGTGCCTTGGGAATCCCCAAGGCTGAGCTTTTGTGTCTCCTTAATTCCTTTTATATCACGGTTTCCCTAAATCTCAAAAGCTTCATCCACACAAAACTCAACAAGAACTCGTGAGATAAGTTAGTATAAACCAATGCAAAAACATTATAATTCTCTACTGTAGCAAATCACTAAAATTGTTATTCAACATTGCATACTAAATGCCTCTGCATATTTAATACTCCTATTCTCAAATAGAATCATTAAACAAGCAAACATATGCAAACAATGCAAACATAACAGCAATCTGCCAAAACAGTATAGTCTGTATAGAATGCAAGAGTATCTATAATTCCCTAACTCCAAAAGTTATGAAAATTTACCACCCTGTAGAAAATTTATCAGAGCTCATTTTGCAAAAGGTTTCAACATTTTATCACATTCTGACTTTTCTAGGGAATTTTTGCAACAGCGGTAAACTTTATGTTTGCAAACAGCAACATGTATACTTGCAAAATAAGCATGGCAAAGGCTATCATTGCCACTTTTATTGAAATAAAAGATGCAAAACTTTATTATAAATAACAGCAAGCAAATACTAACAAAATAAATTGATGCTGCAAGCAAAACATATATCATGTGACGAATGAAAACATAGCTCCAAGTGAGGTTACCGGTAATGTTGGAGACGAAAGAGGGGATGCCCTGGATGCCTTCCAGGGCATCCCCAAGCTTAGTTGCTTGGATATTCCTTGAATATTTCCTTGGGGGTGCCTTGGAAATCCCCAAGCTTAGGTTCTTTTCACTCCTTATTCTCCTCATATCGACATCTCACCCAAATGAAAACTTCAATCACACAAAACTTAACGGAACTTTGTGAGATAGGTTAGTATGATAAAGAGCAAGCCATTCCACCTTTGGTACCCCCAAAGACAATATTCATAATTGTTCTCACACAATGCCTACTGTATCATATCATTTCTACAATTTATATTGAGCAATATAAGCCATAGAAACTAGAAAACAAGCAAACTATGCATTGAAAACAAAATCTGTCAAAAACAAAATAGTCTGTAGTAATCTGTATTCAAACCACACTTCTGCCACTCCAAAAATTCTGAAAAATTAGGACAACCTGAGCAATTTTTCTATTAATATTCTTAAAAAAGAATCAGCATTTTATCGCACTTATGTTAAAAAGAGAAATGTTTTCCTGAGCGCAAGAGTTTCTGTTTTTCAGCAAGATCAAATCAACTATCACCGTAAGCCATCCCAAAGGTCTTACTTGGCACTTTATTGAAACAAAAGCAATAAAACATGATTACACACAAAAACGGTAGGTAAAAGTGTTGGGTTGTCGCCCAACAAGCACTTTTCTTTAATGCCTTTTAGCTAGGCATGATGATTTCATTGATGCTCGCATAAAAGATAAGAATTGAAACATAAAGAGAGCACCATGAAGCACATGACAAGCAAATTTTATGTCTAGCCCACTTCCTATGCATAGGGATTTTGTGAGCAAACAATTTATGGGAACAAGAATCAACTAGCATAGGAAATCATAACAAGCAAAGCTTCAAGATTTTCAACACATAGAGAGGAAACTTGATATTATTGCAATACCTACAAGCATATGTTCCTCTCTCGTAATAATTTTCAGTAGCATCATGAATGAATTAAACAATATATCTATCACATAAAGAACTCTTTTCATGATTCACAAGCATAGAAATTGTATTGCTCTCCACATAAGCAAATTTATACTCATCAATAATTGTAGGAGCAATCAACAAAATAACTCTCAGGTGATTGAAAATTAAAATCATGATGACAAGTTTCACGGTTATCATTATTATTTATAGCATACATGTCATCACCATAATCATCATAGGTAGCAACTTTTTTATCATAGTCAATTGAAGCCTCATCCAAAATAGTGGATTCATCATCAAATAAAGTCATGACATCTCCGAATCCACTTACATCAATATAATCATCATAAATAGGAGGCATGCAATCATTATAACAAATTTGCACATCAAATCTTGGTGGACTAAAAATATCATCTTCATCAAACATAGAATCCCCAAGCTTATGGCTTTGGATAGCATTAGCATCATGGATATTTAAAGAATTCATACTAACAACATTGCAATCATGCTCATCATTTATACCAAACATTCTATTGAATTCTTCTTCTATCAATTGAGCACAATTTTCCTTTCCATCATTTTCACAAAATACATTACAAAGATGGATAATATGATGCAACCTCAATTCCATTTTTTGTAGTTTTCTTTTGTAAACCAAACTAGTGATAAATCCAGAAACTAAAAGATTCAATTGCATGATCTAAAGATATACCTTCAGGCACTCACCTCCCCGGCAACGGCGCCAGAAAAGTGCTTGATGTCTATGACGCAACTTTATTCTTGTAGACACGTGTTGGGCCTCCAAGCGCGGAGTTTTGTAGGACAGTAGCAATTTTCCCTCACGTGGATGACCTAAGGTTTATCAATCCGTGAGAGGTGTAGGATGAATATGGTCTCTCTCAAACGACCCTGCAACCAAATACAAGAAATCTCTTGTGTCCCCAACACACCCAATACAATGGCAAATTGTATAGGAGCACTAGTTCGGCGAAGAGATGATGATAAAAGTGTAATAAGGATGGTAGAAATATATTTTGATAATCTGAATAAATAAAAATAGCAAGGTAGCAAATAGTAAACGGGCACAAAAATGGTATTGCAATGCTTAAAAACAAGGCCTAGGGTCCGTACTTTCACTAGTGCAATCTCTCAAGAGTGCTAACAGAGTTGGATCATATGATTATCCCCCAAAGTGTAACGAAGAATCACTACCTAGTTCCTATTAGCGGAGAACAAAAGATAGGAATTGTTTGTAGGGTACTAAACCACCTCAAAGCTATTATTTCCGTTCGATCTATTCAAGAGTTCGTACTAAAATAACGCAAAGCTATTTTTTCCGTTCGATCTATCCTAGAGTTCGTACTAGAATAACACCAAAGCATATTCATATTCATAATACTCAATCCACACAAAGAACTACAAGGATACCCCAAAGTTTCCGTTAGAGAAAAGATAATAAAAATATGCATCAACCCATATGCATAGATTACCCCAATATCATCACGGGAATCAGCAAGTTGAATGCCCTAACATATATCAAGTGAATCAATAAGATACCCCAATTGTCACCTCAACTATTCATACCGCAAGACATATATCATGTGTTCTCATCTCTGAATATTCAATCTGACAAGACAAAACTTCAAAGGGTAAAGATTCAATTCATCACAACAAGAGTATAGAGGGGAGAAACATCATATGATCCGACTATATTAACAAAGTGCATGATATATATATCACGAGAGAGGGAGAGAGATTAAACACATAGCTACTTGTACAAACCCTCAGCCCCGAGGGTGGACTACTCCCTCCTCATCATGGTGGCTGCCGGGATGATGAAGATGGCCACCGGAGATGATTCCCCCCTCCGGCAGGGTGTCGAAATGGGTCTAGATTGGTTTTCGGTGGCTATGGAGCCCTACGGTGGCGGAACTTCTGATCTAGGTAACCCTGAAGGGTTTCGGAATATTTGGGAATTTATAGTGCAAAGAGGGGATGCGGGAGGCCACCAAGGTGGGCACAACACACCTGGGTGCGCCAGTGGGCCCTGGCGCGCCCTGTTGGGTTGTGCCCCCCTCGGGGCACCCCACCCCCTAGGTGGAGCTCTAGCCCATTGGGTTCCTTCTGGTCCAAAAAAATCTCCGTAAAGTTTCACAGTGTTTGGACTCTGTTTGATATTGATTTCCTGCGATGTAAAAAACAAGCAAAAAATAGCAAGTGGTACTTGGCACTGGGTCAATAGGTTAGTCTCAAAAAATGATATAAAGTTGCTATAAAATGATTGTAAAACATCAAAGAATGATAATATATTGGCATGAATACTTCATAAATTATAGATACGTTGGAGACGTATCAATGCATAGGAAAAACTTCTGATGAAATTCCAATTTCAATCTGTTGTAGTTCCAAGTCTGAATATCATCGCATAGCCTATACCATGTAAATGCCTTTCCCTTCAAAGATAAAGGGAACACCTTCTTTTTGACATCATCCTCGGGCAAACATGCAAGCTAAAATAATCCACAAATTTCATCCACATAGATTAGATGCATATCAGGATGTAATGTTCCATCTCCTGCATAAGGATTAGCTGGTAGTTTCTCTATCATACTCGAAGGAATTTCATAATAAATATTTTCAGTAGGTTCATTAGGTTGAGGTGAAACTCTTTGCTCTTCCAGTCGGGGTGAAGATACCCCAAACAAGCCCCTCAAAGGATTATTTTCCATAGCAACAAGTGACAGTAAATTTCAGCACACTATATAAGTTTTTCCTTACCAAAGGCACTTCACTCCCCGGCAACGGTGCCAGAAAAGAGTCTTGATGACCCACAGGTATAGGGTATCTATCATAGTCCTTTCGATAAGTAAGAGTATCAAACCCAACGAGGAGCACAAGGAAATGACAAGCGGGTTTCAGCAAGGTATTCTCTACAAGCACTGAAATTATTGATAACAGATAGTTTTATGATAAGATAATTAATAATGGGTAACAAGTAACAAGTGTAACTAAGGTGCAGCAAGGTGGCCCAATCCTTGTTATAGCAAAGGACAAGCCTGGACAAACTCTTATATAAAGCAAAGCGCTCCCGAGGACACATGGGAATTATTGTCAAGCTAGTTTTCATCATGCTCATATGATTCACGTTTGTTACTTTGATAATTTTATATGTGGGTGGTCCGGTGCTTGGTTGTTATCCTTACTTGTACAAGCCTCCCACTTATGATTAACCACTCTTGCAAGCATCCTCAACTAAGAAAAAAGAATTGAGATAAATCTAACCATAGCATGAAACATATGGATCCAAATCAGCTCCTTACGAAGCAACGCATAAACTAGGGTTTAAGCTTCTGGCACTCTAGCAACCCATCATCTACTTATTACTTCCCAATGCCTTCACCTAGGCCCAAACCATGGTTAAGTGTCATGTAGTCGACATGCACATAACACCACTAAAGGAAAGACGACATACATCTCATCAAAATATTGAACGAATACCAAATTCACATGATTACTTATAACAAGACTCCCCCCATGTCCTCAGGAACAAACGTAACTACTCACAAAGCATATACATGTTAATAACAAGCGGGTAATAAATATTATTAAGGATCTGAACATATGATCTTCCACCGAATAAACCAACTAGCATCAACTACAAGGAGTAATCAACAATACTAGCAACCCACAGGTACCAATCTGAGGTTTTGAGACAAAGATCAGATACAAGAGATGAGCTAGGGTTTGAGAGGAGATGGTGCTGGTGAAGATGTTGATGGAGATTGTCCCCCTCTCGATGAGAGGATTGTTGGTGATGACGATGGCTTTGATTTCTCCTCTGGGAGGGAAGTTTCTATGGCAAAACAGCTCCACCGGAGCCCTAGATTGCTTCTGCCCAAGGTTCTGCCTCGAGACTGCGGCGCTTCGTACCGAAAGCTTCGTTCTGATTTTTTTAGGTCAAAACCCTCCGTATAGCAGAAGATGGGCACCGGAGACCTACCGGGGGCCACAAGCCCTAAGGGCGCGCCCCCCCAGGCTTGTGAACACTTTGTATGTCCCCTCTGTTATTTTCTTTGCCCAATATTTTCTATATATTCCAAAATAATTCTCCATAAATTTCCAAGACTTTTCGAGTTGTGTAGAATAGATCTCAAATTTGCTCCTTTCTGGTCCAAAATTACAGCTGTCGGCATTCTCCCTCTTTGTGTAACCCTTGTAAAATAAGGGATAAAATGCATAAGTTGTACCATAATGTGTAATAATAGCCTATAATGCAATAAATATCAATATAAAAGCCTGATGCAAAATGGACGTATCAGCGAGCCAACGGTGATCACATCGACCTTGGAGCCATTCCCGACGCACATCATCACCTCGTCCTTAGCCAGTCTTTGTTTATTCCATAGCTCCTGTTTCGAGTTACAAATATGACCAACCGAACCAGTATCAAATACCCAGGCGCTACTACGAGCATTAGTAAGGTACACATCAATAACATGTATATCAAATATACCTTTGTTCACTTTGTCATCCTTCTTATCCGCCAAATACTTGGGGCAGTTCCGCTTCCAGTGACCAGTCCCTTTGTAGTAGAAGCACTCAGTTTCAGGCTTGGGTCCAGCTTTGGGCTTCTCCCCGGGAGTGGCAACTTTCTTGCCATTCTTGTTCAAATTCCCCTTCTTTCCCTTTCCCTTTCCCTTTTTCTTGAAACTAGTGATCTTGTTAACCATCAACACTTAATGCTCCTTCTTGATTTCTACCTCCGCCGATTCAGCATCGCGAAGAGCTCGGGGATCATTTCCGTCATCCCTTGCATATTGTAGTTCATCACGAAGCCTTTGTAGCTTAGTGGAAGTGACTGAAAAACTCTATCAATAACACTCTCAACTTGAAGATCGATCAATTCCCAGCTGAGTCAAGTGGTTATGATATCCAGACATTTTGAGTATGTGTTCACTAACATAACAGTTCTCCTCCATCTTACAGCTATAGAACTTCTTGGAGACTTCATATCTCTCAACCCGGCCATTTGCTTGAAATATCAACTTCAGTTCTTGGAACATCTCATATGCCATGTGGCATTCATAACGCCTTTGAATTCCCAGTTCCATGCCATAAAGCATGGCACATTGAACTATTGAGTAGTCATTTGATCGAGCTTGCCAGATGTTAAAAACATCTGCAGTAGCTCCTGCAGAAGGTCTGTCACCTAGCGGTGCATCAAGGACATAATTCTTCCGTGCAGCAATGAGGATATTCCTCAAGTTATGGACCTAGTCCATGTAGTTTCTACCATCATCTTTCAACTTAGCTTTCTCTAGGAATGCATTAAACTTTAAGGGAACAGTAGCATGGGCCATTTATCTACAACATAGATATGCAAAAAAACTATTAAGACTAAGTTCATGATAAATTTTAGTTCAAATAATCAAATTACTAATGAACTTCCACTTAAATCAACATCCCTCAAGTTATCTAAGTTATACGTCATCCAAATCAACTAACCCTTGTCCGATCATCACGTGAGATGGGGTAGTCTTCAATGGTGAACATCTCTATGTTGATCATATCTACTATATGACTCACGTTCGACCTTTCAGTCTCTAGTGTTCCGAGACCATGTCTGTACATGCTAGGCTCGTCAAGTTTAACCCAAGTATTCTGCATGTGCAAAACTGGCTTACACCCATTGTACGTGAATGTAGAGTCTATCACACCCGATCATCATCAGGTGCTTCGAAATGACGAACTTTGGCAACGGTGCATACTCAAGGAGAACACTTTTATCTTGAAATTAAGTGAAGGGATCATCTTATAATGCTACCATCGTTCTAAGAAAAATAAGATGCATAAAGGATAAACATCGCATGCAATTAAAATATGTGACATGATATGGCCATAATCATATTGTGCTTTTGATCTCCATCTCCAAAGCATCAGTATGATCTCCATCGTCACTGGCACGACACCTTGATCTCCATCGTAGCGCCAGGGTCGTCTCGCCAACTATTGCTTCTACAACTATTGCTAACGCCTAGCGATAAAGTAAAGCAATTACATGGCGCTTAAGGATTGACACATAGATCATACAATAATTAAAGACAACCCTAGGGCTCCTGCCGGTTGTCGTGCTCATCGACATGCAAGTCATGAACTTATTAGAAAACATGATCATCTCATACATCAACATATATCACATCATATCTTGACCATATCACATCACAACATGCCCTACAAAACAAGTTAGATGTCCTCTACTCTGTTGTTTGCAAGTTTTACGTGGCTGCTATGGGCAACTAGCAAGAACTGTTCTTACCTACACAAAACCCTAACGATGATTATCAAGTTTGTTGTCTTAACCTTCTGCAAGGACCGGCTATAGTAAACTTTGATTCAACTAAAGTAGGAGAAACATACACCCACCAGCCACCTTTATGCAATACTAGTTGCATGTCAGTCGGTGCAACTGGTCTCATGTGCGTGGACATGTAAGGTTGGTCCGGGTCGCTTCATACCACAATGCCGCCGAATCAAAATAAGACATTGTGGTAAGCGGTATGAACATCACCGCCCACATCTCCATTGTGTTCTACTCGTGCATATCATCTACGCATAGACCTGGCTCATGATGCCACTGATGGGAATGTTGCATGGAAAACAAAAAAAATCTATGCACACACAAGATCTATCCATAGAGATGCATACCTACGAGAGGGGGAGAGCATCCACATACCCTTGTAAATCGCTAAGCGGAAGCGTTAAACAACGTGGTTGATGTACTCGTACACCTTCATGATCCGTCCCAATCAAGTACCGAATGTACGGCACCTCCGTTTTCAGCACACGTTCAGCTCGATGATGTCCTCACCTTCTTGATCCAGCAAGAGGGGCGAAGTAGTAGATGAGTTATGGCGGCACGATGATACGTCCATTTTGCATCATGCTTTTATATTGATATTTATTGCATTATGGGTTGTTATTACACATTATGGCACAATATGTATGCATTTTCTCTCTTATTTTACAAGGTTTACACAAAGAGGGAGAATGCCGACAGCTGGAATTCTGGATTAGAAAGGAGCAAATCTGAGAGACCTATTCTGCACAACTCCAAAAGTCGTGAAAATTTACAAAGAATTTTTTTGGAATATATAAAAAATATTAGGCGATGAAAGCACCATAGGGGACCCACCAGGCAGCCAGAAGGGTGGGGGCGCGCCCCTACCTTGTGGGCAACCTGGCAGGCCCCCGGTGCCCATCTTCTGCTATATGAAGGGTTTTAACCTAAAAAAATAAGGAGGAAGCTTTCGAGACGAAGCGTCGCCGTCTCGAGGCAGAACCTGGGCAGAACCAATCTAGGGCTCCAGCGGAGATGTTCTGCCAAGGAAACTTCCCTCCCGGAGAGGCAAATCGAAGCCATCGTCATCACCCACAATCCTCTCATCGAGAGAGAGTCAATCTCCATCAACATATTCACCAGCACCATCTCCTCTCAAACACTAGTTCATCTCTTGTATCCGACCTTTGTCTCAAAACCTCAGATTGGTACCTATGGGTTGCTAGTAGTATTGATTACTCCTTGTAGGTGATGCTAGTTGGTTTACTCGGTGGAAGATCATATGTTCAGATCCTTAATGATAATTATTACTCCTATGATTATGAACATGAATATTCTTTGTGAGTAGTTATGCTTGTCCCTGAGGACACTAGAGAAGTCTTGTTATAAGTAATCATGTGAATTTGGTATTCGTTTGATATTTTGATGAGATGTATGTTGTTTATCCTCTAGTGGTGTTATGTGAACGTCGACTACATGACACTTCACCATGGTTTGGGCCTAGTGGAAGGCATTTAAACTAATAAGTAGATGATGGGTTGCTAGAGTGATAGAAGCTTAAACCCTAGTTTATGCGTTGCTCCGTAAGGGGTTGATTTGGATCCACACGTTTCATGCTATGGTTAGATTTATCTTAATTCTTCTTTCATAGTTGTGGATGCTTGCGAGAGGGGTTAATAATAAGTGGGAGGCTTGTCCAAGTAAGTACAGCACCCAAGCACCGGTCCACCCACATATCAACTTATCAAAGTAACAAACGCGAATCATATGAGCATGATGAAAACTAACTTGACAGTAATTCCCATGTGTCCTCGGGAGCGCATTACATTATATAAGAGTTCGTCCAGGCTTGTCCTTTGCTACAAAAAGGATTGGGCCAACTTGCTGCACCTTAGTTACTTTTGTTACTTGCTACCCGTTACGAATTATCTTATCACACAACTATCTGTTACCGATAATATCAGTGCTTATAGAGAATACCTAGCTGAAAACCGCTTGTCATTTCCTTCTGCTCCTCGTTGGGTTCAACACTCTTACTTATCGAAAGGACTACAATAGATTCCCTATACTTGTGTGGCACCCCGGCTCAGAGAAACTAGAGCACCTCGTATTCCAGCCCAGAGGTTGAGGAGAAGTCTCTGGAATACAACACTGCTTCACATAGAACAAATCAGCTCTTATTACAACAATAATAATACAAGGGTCTGATGTTACAAAGAAGCACATTAGCAGGGCGACACTACGCCTGTGATACTACACTTGCTCTATGCTAGCAGCAGAACAACTCGTAGCAGCGGAATACTTCTAGCAGTGGAACAATGACAAAGGTGGTGAACTCCACTCCGTAGGGACTCTGGCTGGGACACGATCCAGCTCGCACGAACGGACACCTAGACAAACAATCAAGCAATCATGGCATCACCTACAATCTGGTATGAAACGCCAGGTCAGTACATTGAATGTACTTGCAAGCTCACAACAACCATAAACATCAAGGCAAGGCAATAACATAGCAATAAACAGGTTAAATAAATTAACAACTACTATGATGAAGCATCTACTAAGCATGGTATGAAACTACTATCATATTGATAAACCAACATCTCAGATCTCCATAACCATATCACTCTTGGCTAACCGGTCAAGTAATATACCATCTTGATCACCTCGTGATCAAAACCAAACGGTGATCACTTTCGGATCACCAACGGAACCACACTTGGTCCAACGGGTTACCTCGTAACCAAACGGTGATCACTCACGGATCACGAATGGAACATCCACATGATCACCTCGTGACCACACCACAAACTGAATGATCATCCTCAAGATCATCCCAACATCATCATCAACATCCTGCCAAACTGTTACTGCTCAAAGTACATCAACATATAAATCACCTATAAGTCATTCCGTCACATGAGTGTTGATCGAGCGGTCTGACCTAGGACGAACTTGTGCCCATTGACCGATGACGGAGCTATCAATAGATTAAACACACACACTCTGCAGAGGTAGCGCACTTTACCCACACCACGGAACCCATGGCCTCGCACTCCCATTCGAGTCAAACAACGGCATTCCGACAAAACCGACCTACTGCCATGACACTCTCCCAGCCACTTCGACCAACACCCCTTTTTGGCTTCAATCCTGGGTGGCCCTTTGCCTGGCAAAACAAAAATGGTCCCAAACAGGGACAAGAGATCTCAATACCAACTACGGGCACACAAGGCTTATGCCGTCCTACCTGATCAGGGTAGCGTCCGCGCATAACCTTCCCTTGTTGGAGGCACCGGCGAGAGGCACGACAATATACCGCATTAGGGCCTTCCCATAAAAGGAAAATGTGGTTGCACTGGAAAAAGTCTTTTTAAGTGGCACCTTACCAACTTAATGAAGGAATTTATCCTCAAAATATAACAGTATTAACTAATACTCTGATATCATCTGTCAACCTATAATACAAGTCATAGCAATATCCAACAAATATTCCAAAGCTTAATATCGTCTTACCAAAGTACTCCAAGGACAGCATAACACTACTATCATGATGAATCCAAGAATGATAAAACTACTACTCAAATATCAAGAACTAACTATCCAACTATGATCCACATGCAAGCATCATCTCCAACATCATACTCCAAAACATAATATTATCTAGCATCATGATGAAAATAACACTAGCCACTAATAATCAAAAGGCAACATGATATCCAAAGTAATACTCCAAAAATATAATACCAGATACCAACATGAAAATAATCATAATAGCCACTAAGAATCCAAAGGCAACATGTCATCCTCACAAAATGCAAAATATTAAACCTAGGACTCCAAATAATATCATGGCAATAGCAAGATCAAACAATACTCCGAGAAATGCCATCAACAAGATCATACATAGCTACTGCAATATTTTAAATAAGTTCAAATAAAGAACCATGTCACTTCATTGCAATCATGCAAATGGAGGGTGTGGCTTGCCTGGGGTGGAAGAAATCACCGGGAAGAAGCGCAAGAAGCTCGCGGAAAGAATTGCTGGAAATCTTTCTCTCTCTCGGAGGGGCTGAATAAGGGAAAGGGAAAATGGTCATTTTCAAAATGCCAAAACATGGTGAAAATGATTCCATTGGAATAGGCTCGATGAAAACAAGAAGTGGGCTTTGGATTCACCTGATTTGGAGCTATGGGCAAAAAGTTATAAGGGTTTTTTCTGCCAGGGACCTATCTATAACAAAATCATCACAAACATGCCCTTAGCCGGAAAAACAGAATGTGCACTCGAGGAAATACGTTTTCAGTGAAATGAAAGCGCAGTCCAGCCCACAACCATAGTTGCTTATGCTTTTGGTTAGCGAAAACGTACTCCGGGGAATACGTTTCCACTCATCCACGTAAGTGAGGGCGGGTCAATGGGCTGTGCGGCTGATGAGTGGGGTCCACGGGCGGTGTGGTCCACGGGCGGTGGACCCCGCCTAGCCAGGTCAGCGCCTTCAACCTCTCGCGCCAATGTTCGGTCACGGCAGAGGATGATCCCGACGAGGCTCGTCGGCGATTCCGGCCGCCTCCCGCGGCGCTCGGCACACCAACATTCTCGGGGGACCGAGCCGCGTCGCCTGGTCGGCCTCCCAGTTGCTGAAGATGACGGGAGCAGGAGTAGCTACGAACACAGCGGACGGCCATGTCGCGCGGCGACGGGCACGATTCTCTGGTGCGCCGGAGGATGAGGGAAACGGCAGGGGAGGGTCACCGGAGGTAGAGAGGGGCTCTAGTGGTGAAAAAATACAAGGAGGAGGACGGCTTTGAGCAAATTTAGCCGGGACAGAGTGACAGCCGTGGCGACGAGGCGAGGGAATGAGAGCTCCTTGAGCTCGCTTGGGTGGTCGGGGAGGAAGCTAGGAGAGAGTAGAGGAGGCTGGTGAGCTCGGGGAGGGGGGGTCTCGGAGTGGGCTTATATAGGCTGGGGAGGAGTGTGCCACGCTGTCGTCACCACGGGTGTGTGGCCGGGGCCGCAGACGCGTGTGCACGCACATGAGCTTGGGGTTAGGCTACGAAAGGGAACAGGAGGGAGAGCTCACGGGGAAGAGGCGGCCAAGGGAGCGTAGGGAGGAAGAAGACGGCGAGCTCTGAGCCAAACCGCCACTGCTCACCCATGGGCGCGCGGCGGCTTGCGTCGGTAAGGAAGCTAGCGAAGGGGGAGAGGGGTCCAGGGGAACTGCGACGATGAGATGAAGCCATTGGACATGGTCACGCGCACGAAGACAATGAGAGGGGAGCGGACGAAGCAGAAACGGTGCCCTGGACGCGGCCACTGCGCACAGAGCGCGGCACTGTGATGCCATTAACGCGGTCACCGCGTGCACTGGCATGTAGCGGGGGAGATGGGCTGAAACCTGTTGTCTAGTGGCAAGTTCTTCCAGGGGAAGTTACGACTGCGGTGGTAGATCGTTGAAAAATGGTATGGTTAAATGGTAATCATCGTCTGAAGTGTACTGCAGTAAACTTGGTTGTGCACTGCTGATCAACAGGAAAGTGCTTAGACCAAATGGATTTGTCTGAGATGATTAGATTAGGAAGGACTATGATCCTGGAGGTTTTGGGGCATAATGGAGCACACACTAATATAGTTGCTTTGTAACTCACATTATGGGTCCAGAAACTTGATTAGGAAGGTGCAGTCACATGGAGATGCCACTTGAGCTGAAATTTGGCAAGGCGTAGTTATTTGGTCATAAGAAGATGGTGTCAAAAGTTTGTACCAAATGGATTCACCAAAATGGTACTTCCTTCACAACTATTCCCTCTGTCTAGAAACTTGCAAAAATTCTAGAGAAATATTGGCTTTATGAATTGATCCCAAATTTTGTGGAGATAGGTTTTATGCTCAAGAGAATGCTCTGGTAGCTTTTCAGCCAGAATGAAGCAATATAAAATATACTTGCTTCACAACCTGAAAATATTGACAGAATCAAAGATTTGATCCTGTGCTCACATAGATCAAGGGATGGAGCTGAAATTTGGAGGAGTGTGTTAATATGTGAACATGAAGGAGTGTGCAAAATTTCAACTCATTTGTATAATCCTAGATAGTACTTCCTTCACAAAGCCTTTTGTATGACAAAAACTTTGAAAAATCACTAAGGAAGATTGGCTAGGCAAATAAAGTTGATTTTTTTGCATGGGGAAATTATTTGGACATAATATAATGCCCAAAATGTTTGGGAGCAAACAAGGTTGGATAAATGGCACTTCCTTCACAAAGTGCCCCTCTGGACAGAAATGAAGAATAATTATTGGGGAATTATTATTGGGCTAGGACAGGAATGTTTGGGCATATTTGAGCCACATATGACCCAAAGAAATTATGAGAATTATTTGGGAATTTTTGGATGGACATAAATATGGGTTGCTTCACAACCTAGGGCACTTGAGGTTATTCCTTTTATAGAAAAAGGAATATTCCTGAGAAAACGAAATTAGGGTTTGGTCAAGCAGTGAAGCGACATGATCTTGGCAAGGTTTTGAGAATGATGAGCCACTTGGGAGGGGGAATGAAGATGATTTCCCAGGTGGCAAGGCCACAGAACCACTCCAAAAAGAAAAACAGAGCACAAACCAATAAATCAAAAAGAAAAAGAAAAGGGCCAAAAACCAGGCTGTTACAACTCTTACCCCCTTAAAGAAATCTCGTCCTCAAGATTTAGTTGCTCAGGGAAAAAGTATGACTTGAGGACACCATTTCCAGCTCGGCTATCCTTTTTCCTTTAGTTATTGTTCCCCTGAGAATTTGATATGATTTGATTATCTTTGCTTGGGGGTGGTTTGCTTCACCTTTCCCCAAATTCTGACGGGTTTTTTTTGGCTCACACACCAAATCATTTTGCTGAAGTTGATTCTTTCATATCTGCGGTGATATCCAATGGATCTGAGCATAAATTTCCTATTGTCATGAAAACCTTAATACTTCTATCATCGGGTTGCTTCAAATAAATGCAGGCCTTCTGGTTTCAATAAAAGCTGAGAATTAATCATGGCCATCTTCTAACGGGATCTGACTGCTCATAGGTGGTACTGATTTTGAGTTATTTCTTTGGCTCGAGCATGTGATATGTACCAAAGATCTGACTGCCTTTTGTTAGGAGCAATATAATGGCGTATGGAGGTATAGTTGTGTCATACCTCAAATATTTGCATCTTGAGACTGGCCTGACAGGGGGCTGCCGGACAAATGCTTTTCCTGACAGGCTGACCGTGTACTTGAGTCCGTCGGTGATTATACCGGGTCTGAGCTGATTATTCAGCTTTTGATTTTCTCATTTTGTCGGTATACCCAATTGGATTTTCCACACTAACCATTCCAAGCGGGTCAGCGGGATATGAAATCCTTGTAAAACAATGTAGGCCGCTGAGTGTATGCCTTTGTGGATCCATATGAAATTACGGCCTCCAACTGATTAGGGTATCCGGACCCTGATGGTCGTGCAAAAATCATCATACCTTTGCTGTCAATCTCACCCTTTAACGGTCACGATTTTCTTTGTTAAGATTCCTTACTGAAATAATTTGGCCACACATGTCCTTGATTCTTCGTATGACCATGGACGTGATTAGTGCAATATTTTTACATTATTCCTTATGCCTGTTTTTGGGTCCGCACACATATGACATATACCCAGGGTTTGCAACTGTATAGAGCTCGTTGTTTAGGCCAACCATACAAGAAGGTGACAAGGTATTAGGACATCTCCTTGGCAGTTGCGGGAATAATGACCTTGACGACCATTGTCAAGATTGTTGATTTTGTAATGTCATCTCTAGATCTTGTCGATCCTTGTATTATATGAAATCTATCTTTCTTTATATTCATTTGCATGATTCATGAGGCTATGGGATCCGTACTTTCCTTTAGGTATATCTGTTGGATCCTGGCCGTACCTCTGGAAAAAAATTTATTGCAAATCTGATCCTTGAACTGCACTGTCAATTATTGCCAACTCGTCATATAATCTCTGGGGATGGTGCATTAGTGTGATACTGACGCGGACTGAGTGGATTACGGGAGAAGCCATCCGAGTAGCTTCCTGAGGAAGACTTGTTAACTTCTGCTCAAATCTTTTGTCTGGGTATCGTGCAGAAGAAGGCTCTATAGCTTACACACGAAGCTTGACCTAAGGATGGTGTTGGAGAAGCCGCGTTTCCATACTTGAGAAGTTTCTCCTCAGGTTGCTTGTTGAGAGAGATTCATTTTCCGTCTGTCAAAAGATTTTACTAAGGTATCTTGCTGCGAAAGACTGGGTATTCTCGGACCGGAATTTGTTCACATATCATGGTGAGGAAAATTGAGGAGCCTTGCATCATAAATTTCTTCCGATAACGTGTGGAAGAAGACTGAGTTTCTTACATCCAAAGCTTCATACTAATATGCAGACTGAAATCTACATACACGCCCATAATATTCTGTGGCTGATTATTTGCGTGAGAAAATTTGTTTGGCTGTCTTCCTTGAGCGTATCACATTCTGACGTTATTTCGGATGATAATATATTTCAAGCATCATGCATTCCTGAGCCCAAATTTTATATATGATCCATACCTTTGGATGAAAATATACTGTTGAGCTTGTACCTGACCTGTCTTGCTGCTTGACTTGATCATTACTGTTGTGAGGATTTTGTGCTAATGTAGACTTGAGTTCTCAGTATGGTTGTGAGGAGTGCACATTAATGCAAAATTCATTATCAGCCTCAAAATCAGATATTCCCCATTTCACTTAGTCGGCTGAGAATTCCATTTTGTTTAGCTGAGTTTCCAAATTTTTGTACTCCTTGCTGATTCTTCGGGTCCGGTGTCGGTTGATGAGCAACTCTTTATAGGGGAAAAATAATGTAACACCGGGTCCAAAAGAAAAAAACAAAAGAAAACTCAACTAAACAAAATCACACAACAACAATCAATTCACACAAAATCAGTGTCACATATTACTGTTAGTCACACAATATGCATGCCTACTTAAGCACACAAATCTCTCGGGATCTCCGGTTCTACGATCTAGCATGTTGTGACGATGTGCACGAGGACGAATAAATGTGTGGAAGAATTGGTGTGAACAGCGCTACACCAAGTGCTAGCTTAGCCAGGTAGCAACCTGGACTAGCTCAGAGGCGAGGACGTACTTGATAACCAGGTAGCAGGACACAATTGTCGTTGCCACATTATTATCAAGCGGACGGAAAATATTGATACTCCTCCAAGAAATAAGGATAGCAGGGAAAAAACTGAGGCTGCTGACACTGCCCTTTTTATGGTGACTGAGACCATTAAGGGTTGTCAACACGATAAGATAAAAGGGAGAATCCGAGATAGAAGCATGTCTACCACCGAAACAAAATGGGGCTGAAGGAAGGAATTCAACGCGATGCCAGAGCACCATTTTGCAAACAGGGTCGGGATCACTTGGCATCACTCTGCTGGGACAGAAATGATGCAAACACCGAAGAACGAGCAAGAAAGAAAAACTAGAGAGATGCAAAGGCTGAGCTGTAGTGGATCCGAGCGGATGCCAGCTACACTCACTAGATAAACCGTTAGAAACAAATACTAAGGCTATATGCATGTTGTGCAACAAACAAATGCAGCAACCAAATGCAACAACCAAGATAAACTCTATACTACCGGTTTCTACCGCTCGCGCTGACTAGGGCGTCCTACAGCCAGACCTTCTCAGATACCAAGCGTTGTGGCACCCCGGCTCAGAGAAACCGGAACGCCCCGTATTCTAGCCCAGAGATCGAGGAGAGGTCTCTGGAATACGGCACTGCTTCACATAGAACAAATCAGCTCTTATTACAAGAATAATAATACAAGGGTCTGATGTTACAAAGAAGCACATCAACATGGCGATACTACGCCTGCGATACTGCACTTGCTCTATGCTAGCAGCAGAACAACTCGTAGCAGCGGAATACTTATAGCAGCGGAACAACGACGAAGGTGGTGAACTCCACTCCGCAGGGACTCTGGCTAGGACACGATCTAGCTCGCATGAATGGACGCCTCGACAAACAATCAAGCAATCATGGCATCACCTACAATCTGGCATGACATGCCAGGTCAGAACATTGAATGTACTTGCAAGCTCATAACAACCATAAACATCAAGGCAAGAAAATAACATAGCAATAAACAGGTTAAATAAATTAACAAGTGCTATGATGAAGCATCTACTAAGCATGGTATGAAACTACTATCATACTGATAAACCAACATCTTAGATCTCCATAACCATATCACTCATGGCTAACCGACCAAGTAATATACCATCTCGATCACCTCGTGATCAAAACCAAATGGTGATCACTCCCGGATCACCAATGGAACCACACTTGGTCCAACGGCTTACCTCGTAACCAAACGGTGATCACTCACGGATCACAAACGGAACATCCACATGATCACCTCGTGACCACACCACAAACTGAATGATCATCCTCAAGATCATCCCAAGATCATCATCAACATCCTGCCAAACTGTAACTGCTCAAAGTACATCAACATATAAATCACCTATAAGTCATTCTGTCATGTGAGTGTTGATCGAACGGTGTGACCTAGTACGAACTTGTGCCCATTGACCGAGGACGCGGCTATCGATAGATTAAACACACACACTCTACAGAGGTAGCGCACTTTATCCACACCACGGAACCCATGGCCTCGCACTCCCATTTGGGTGGACCAACGGTGTTCCGACAAAACTGACCTACTGCCATGACACTCTCCCAGCCACTCCGACCAACACCCCTTTTTGAGTTCAGCCCTGCGTGGCCCTGTACCTACCAAAGGCACCAACGGCCACCATCATGGCAAAACAAAAATGGTCCCAAACGGGGACAAGAGATCTCAATACCAACTACGGGCACACAAGGCTTATGCTGTCCTACCTGATCAGGGTAGCGCCCGCGCATAACCTTCCCTCGTTGGAGGCACCGGCGAGAGGCACGACAATAGACCGCATTAGGGCCTTCCCATAAAAGGCAAATGAGGTTGCATTGGAAAAGGTACGTTTCAGTGGCACCTGACCAACTTAATGACATAATTTATACTCAAAATATAGCAGTATTAATTGATACTCCGATACCATCTATCAACCTATAATCCAAGTCACAGCAATATCCAACAAATAATCCAAAGCTTAATATCGTCTTACCAAAATACTTTGAGGACAGCATAACACTACTATCATGATAAATCCAAGAACGATAAAACTACTACTCGCATATCAAGAACTAACTATCCAACTATGATCCACATGCAAGCATCATCTCCAACATCATACTCCAAAACACAATATTATCTAGCATCATGATGAAAATAACACTAGCCACTAATAATCCAAAGGCAACATGATATCCAGAGTAATACTCCAAAAATATAATACCAGATACCAACATGAAAATAATTATAATAGCCACTAAGAGTCCAAAGGCAACATGTCATCCTCACAAAATGCAAAATATTAAACCTAGAATTCCAAATAATATCATGGCAATAGCAAGATCAAACAATACTCCGAGAAATGCCATCAACAAGATCATACATAGCTACTGCAATATTGTAAATAAGTTCAAATAAAGAACCATGTCACTGCATTGCAATCATGCAAATGGAGGGTGTGGCTTGCCTGGGGTGGAAGAAATCACCGGGAAGAAGCGCGAGAAGCTCGCGGAAAGAATCGCCAGAAATCTTTCTCTCTCAAAGGGGCTGAATAAGGGCAAGGGCAAAATGGTCATTTTCAGAATGTCAAAACATGGTGAAAATGATTCCATCAGAACAAGCTCGATGAAACAAAGAAGTGGGCTTTGGATTCACCTAATTTAGAGCTATGGGCAAAAAGTTATAAGGGTTTTTTCCTACCAGGGACCTATCTGTAACAAAATCATCACAAACAGGCCCTTAGACGGAAAAACAGAACATGCACTCGAGGAAATACGCTTTTGGTGAAATGAAAGCACAATCCAGCCCACAATCGCAGCTGCTTACGCTTTCGGTTAGCGAAAACGCACTCTGGGGAATACATTTACACTAATCCACGTAAGCGAGGGCGGGTCAACGGGCTGTGCGGTTGACGAGTGGGGTCCGCGAGCGGTGGTGCCTGCCTAGCCAGGTCAGCGCCTTCAATCTCTTGCACCGGCGTTCGGTCGCGGCAGAGGAGGATCCCGACGGGGCTCGTCGGCGATTTCGTCCGCCTCCCGCGGCACTCGGCACACCAACGAGCTCGGGGGACCGAGCCTCATCGCCTGGTCAGCCTCCCGGTTGCTGAAGACGACGGGAGCGGGAGCAGCTTTGACCGCAGCGGACGGCCACGTCGCACAGCGACGGGCACGACTCCCTGGTGCGCCGAAGGATGAGGAAAACAACAGGGAAGGGTCGCGGGAGGTAGAGAGGGGCTCTCGAGGTGGAAGAATATGATACATCTCCAATGTAACTATAATTTTTGATTGTTCCATGCTATTATATTATCTATTTTGGATGTTAATGGGCTTATTTTTACACTTTTGTATTATTTTTAGGACTAACCTATTAACCGGAGGCCCAGCCCAAATTGTTGTTTTTTTTGCCTATTTTAGAGTTTCGCCAAAAAGGAATATCAAATGGAGTCCAAACGGAATGAAACCTTCCGGAGTGTTTTTTGGAACAAACGTGATCCAGGAGACTTGGAGTGGACGTCAAGAAACAATCAAGGAGGCCACGAGGCAGGGGGCGCGCCTACCCCCCTGGGTGCGCCCTCCACCCTCGTGGGCCCCTCGTTGCTCCATCGACCTAATTCTTCCTCCTATGTATCCATATACCCCGCAAACATCCAGGAGCACCATGAAAACCTAATTCCACCGCCGCAACCTTCTGTACCCAAGGGATCCGATCTTGGGCCTTTTCCGGAGCTCCGCCGAAGGGGGCATTGATCACGGAGGGCCTTATTTATTGATTGCCTTCCTTGTGACTGGCGGTCGGGGATGAGCGATGGTCTTTTCCTACCAATCTATCCCCCTAGGAGCATGCGTGTAGTACTTTATTTTGATAACTAATAGATTTTTGCAATAAGTATGTGAGTTCTTTATGACTAATGTTGAGTCCATGAATTATACGCAGCCTCACCCTTCCACTTTTGCTAGACTCTCTAGTACTGCGCAACTTTCGCCGGTACCATAAACCCACCATATACCTTCCTCAAAACAGCCACCATACCTACCTATTATGGCATTTCCATAGCCATTCCGAGATATATTGCCATGCAACTTTCCACCGTTCCGTTTGCTATGACACGCTTCACCATTGTCATATTGCTTTGCATGATCATGTAGTTGACATCGTATTTGTGGCAAAGCCACCGTTCATAATTTTTTATACATGTCACTCTTGATTCATTGCATATCTCGGTACACCGCCGGAGGCATTCACATAGAGTCATATTTTGTTCTAAGTATTGAGTCGCAATTCTTGAGTTGTAAGTAAAAAGAAGTGTGATGATCATCATTATTAGAGCATTGTCCCAGTGAGGAAAGGATGATGGAGACTATGATTCCCTCACAAGTCGGGATGAGACTCCGGACGAAAAAAAGAGGCCAAAAAAAAGAAAAAGAAGAAGGCCCAAATAAAAAAATGAAATAAAATGACAGAAAAAGAGAGAAGGGACAATGTTACTATCCTTTTTCCACACTTGTGCTTCAAAGTAGCACCATGATCTTCATGATAGAGAGTCTCTTATGTTGTCACTGTTGGGGAACGTAGTAATTTCAAAATTTTCCTACGCACACACAAGATCATGGTGATGCATAGCAACGAGGGGAGAGTTTGATCTACGTACCCTTGTAGATCGCAACGGAAGCGTTGACACAACATAGAGGAAGTAGTCGTACGTCTTCTTCCCGATCCAACCGATCCAAGCACCGTTACTCCGGCACCTCCGAGTTCTTAGCACACGTACAGCTCGATGACGATCCCCGGGCTCCGATCCAGCAAAGCTTCGGAGAAGAGTTCCGTCAGCACGACGGCGTGATGACGATCTTGATGTTCTACCGACGCAGGGCTTCGCCTAAGCACTACAATGATATGATCGAGGTGGAATATGGTGGCAGGGGGCACCGCACACGGCTAAGGAACGATCTCAATGATCAACTTGTGTGTCTAGAGGTGCCCCCTGCCTCCGTATATAAAGGATCCAAGGGGGGGTGGTGCACCGGCCTAGAGGAGGGCGCAGGAGGAGTCCTACTCCTACCGGGAGTAGGACTCCCCTCCCCGTTCCTTGTCCAACTAGGAGAGGTGGAGGGAGAATAGGAAAGGGGGGGCGCCGCCCCTCCCTCCTTGTCCAATTCGGACAAGGGAGAGAGGGGGCGCGCGGCCTGCCCTGGCAGCCCCTTCCTCTTCTCCACATTAGGCCCATAAGGCCCATTAACCCCCGAGGGGTTCCGGTAACCCCTCCGGTACTCCGGTTTTATCCGAAACTTCTCCGGAACCCTTCCGGTGTCCGAATATAGTGATCCAATATATCAATCTTTATGTCTCGACCATTCCGAGACTCCTCGTCATGTCCGTGATCACTTCTGGGACTCCGAACTAACTTCGGTACATCAAAAATGCATAAACTCATAATAACTGTCATTGTAACTTTAAGCGTGCGGACCCTACGGTTCGAGAACAATGTGGACATGACCGAGACACGTCTCCGGTCAATAACCAATAGCGGGACCTGGATGCCCATATTGGCTCCTACATATTCTACGAAGATCTTTATTGGTCAGACCGCATAACAACATACGTTGTTCCTTTTTTGTCATCGGTATGTTACTTGCCCGAGATTCGATCGTCGGTATCCAATACCTAGTTCAATCTCGTTACCGGCAAGTCTCTTTACTCGTTCCGTAATACATCATCTCACAACTACCATATTAGTTGTAATGCTTGCAAGGCTTATGTGATGTGCATTACCGAGAGGGCCCAGAGATACCTCTCCGACAATCGGAGTGACAAAACCTAATCTCGAAATACGCCAACCCAACATGTACCATTGGAGACACCTGTAGTACTCCTTTATAAGCACCCAGTTACGTTGTGATGTTTGGTAGTACCCAAAGTGTTCCTCCGGTAAACGGGAGTTGCATAATCTCATAGTTATAGGAACATGTATAAGTCATGAAGAAAGCAATAGCAACATACTAAACGATCGGGTGCTAAGCTAATGGAATGGGTCATGTCAATCAGATCATTCAACTAATGATGTGACCTCGTTAATCAAATAACAACTCATTGTTCATGGTTAGGAAACATAACCATCTTTGATTAACGAGCTAGTCAAGTAGAGGCATACTAGTGACACTTTGTTTGTCTATTTATTCACACATGTATTATGTTTCCAGTTAATACAATTCTAGCATGAATAATAAACATTTATCATGATTATAAGGAAATAAATAATAACTTTATTATTGCCTCTAGGGCATATTTCCTTCAGTCTCCCACTTGCACTAGAGTCAATAATCTAGATTACACTGTAATGATTCTAACACCCATGGAGCCTTGGTGCTGATCATGTTTTGCTCGTGGAAGAGGCTTAGTCAACGGGTCTGCAACATTCAGATCCGTATGTATCTTGCAAATCTCTATGTCTCCCACCTGGACTAGATCCCGGATGGAGTTGAAGCGTCTCTTGATGTGCTTGGTCCTTTTGTGAAATCTGGATTCCTTTGCCAAGGCAATTGCACCAGTATTGTCACAAAAGATTTTCACTGGACCCGATGCACTAGGTATGACACCTAGATCGGATATGAACTCCTTCATCCAGACTCCTTCGTTTGCTGCTTCCGAAGCAGCTATGTACTCCGCTTCACATGTAGATCCCGCTACGACGCTTTGTTTAGAACTGCACCAACTGACAGCTCCACCGTTCAATGTAAACACATATCCGTTTTGCTATTTAGAATCATCCGGATCAGTGTCAAAGCTTGCATCAACGTAACCTTTTACGGTGAGCTCTTTGTCACCTCCATATACGAGAAACATATCCTTAGTCCTTTTCAGGTATTTCAGGATGTTCTTGACCGCTGTCCAGTGATCCACTCCTGGATTACTTTCGTACCTCCCTGCTAAACTTATAGCAAGGCACACATCAGGTCTGGTACACATCATTGCATACATGATAGAGCCTATGGCTGAAGCATAGGGAACATCTTTCATTTTCTCTCTATCTTCTGCAGTGGTCGGGCATTGAGTCTGACTCAACTTCACACCTTGTAACACAGGCAAGAACCCTTTCTTTGCTTGATCCATTTTGAACTTTTTCAAAATCTTGTCAAGGTATGTGCTTTGTGAAAGTCCAATTAAGCGTCTTGATCTATCTCTTATTCAAGTATCCCTTTATGCTATCCAGAAATTCTATATCATTTCCAATCAATAATATGTCATCCACATATAATATCAGAAATGCTACAGAGTTCCCACTCACTTTCTTGTAAATACAGGCTTCTCCGAAAGTCTGTATAAACCCAAATGCTTTAATCACACTATCAAAGCGTTTATTCCAACTCCGAGAGGCTTGCACCAGTCCATAAATGGATCGTTGGAGCCTGCACACTTTGTTAGCTCCCTTTGGATCAACAAAACCTTCTGGTTGCATCATATACAACTCTTCTTCCAGAAATCCATTCAGGAATGCAGTTTTGACATCCATCTGCCAAATTTCATAATTATAAAATGCGGCAATTGCTAACATGATTCGGACAAACTTAAGCATCGCTACGGGTGAGAAGGTCTCATCGTAGTCAACCCCTTGAACTTGTCGAAAACCTTTTGCAACAAGTCGTGCTTTATAGACAGTAACATTACCGTCAGCGTCAGTCTTTTTCTTGAAGATCCATTTATTCTCAATTGCTTGCCGATCATCGGGCAAGTCAACCAAAGTCCATACTTTGTTCTCATACATGGATCCCATCTTAGATTTCATGGCTTCAAGCCACTTTGCAGAATCTGGGCTAACCATCGCTTCTTCATAGTTCGTAGGTTCATCATGATCTAGTAGCATGACTTCCAGAACTGGATTACCGTACCACTCTGGTGCGGATCTTACTCTGGTTGATCTACGAGGTTCAGTAGTATCTTGTTCTGAAGTTTCATGATCATTATCATTAACTTCCTCACTTATTGGTGTAGTTGTCGCAGAAACAGTTTTCTGTGATGTACTATTTTCCAACAAGGGAGCAGGTACAGTTACCTCGTCAAGTTCTACTTTCCTCCCACTCACTTCTTTCGAGAGAAACTCCTTCTCAAGAAAGTTTCCGAATATAGCAACAAAAGTTTTTGCCTTCGGATCTGTGATAGAAGGTGTATCCAATAGTTTCCTTTGGATATCCTATGAAGACACATTTCTCCAATTTGGGTTCGAGCTTATCAGGTTGAAGCTTTTTCACATAAGCATCGCAGCACCAAACTTTCAGAAACGACAACTTTGGTTTCTTGCCAAACCATAGTTCATAAGGCGTCGTCTCAACGGATTTTGATGGTGCCCTGTTTAACGTGAATGCGGCCGTCTCTAGAGCGTATCCCCAAAATGATAGCGGTAAATCAGTAAGAGACATCATAGATCGCACCATATCTAGTAAAGTGCGATTACGACGTTCAGACACACCATTACGCTGTGGTGTTCCGGGTGGCGTGAGTTGCGAAACTATTCCACAATTTTTCAAATGTACACCAAACTCGTAACTCAAATATTCTCCTCCACGATCAGATCGTAGAAACTGTATTTTCTTGTTACGATGATTTTCAACTTCACTCTGAAATTCTTTGAACTTTTCAAATGTTTCAGACTTATGTTTCATTAAGTAGATATAACCATATCTGCTTAAATCATCTGTGAAGGTGACAAAATAACGATATCCACCACGAGCCTCAATATTCATCGGACCACATACATCTGTATGTATGATTTCCAACAAATCTGTTGCTCTCTCCATAGTACCGGAGAACGGTGTTTTAGTCATCTTGCCCATGAGGCACGGTTCGCATGTACCAAGTGATTCATAATCAAGTGGTTCCAAAAGTCCATCAGTATGGAGTTTCTTCATGCGCTTTACACCGATATGACCTAAATGGCAGTGCCACAAATAAGTTGCACCATCATTATCAACTCTGCATCTTTTGGCTTCAACATTATGAATATGTGTATCACTACTCTCGAGATTCAATAAGAATAGACCACTCTTCAAGGGTGCGTGACCATAAAAGATATTACTCATATAAATAGAACAACCATTATTCTCTGATTTAAATGAATAACCGTCTCGCATCAAACAAGATCCAGATATAATGTTCATGCTTAACCCTGGCACTAAATAACAACTATTTAGGTCTAATACTAATCCCGAAGGTAGATGTAGAGGTAGCGTGCCAACCGCGATCACAGCGACTTCGGAACCTTTTCCCACGCGCATCATCACCTCGTCCTTAGCCAATCTTCGCTTAATCCGTAGCCCCTGTTTCGAGTTGCAAATATTAGCAACAGAACCAGTATCAAATACCCAGGTGCTACTGCGAGCATTAGTAAGGTACACATCAATAACATGTATATCATATATACCTTTGTTCACCTTGCCATCCTTCTAATCCGCCAAATACTTTGGGCAGTTCCGCTTCCAGTGACCAGTCTGCTTGTAGTAGAAGCACTCAGTTTCAGGCTTAGGTCCAGACTTGGGTTTCTTCTCTTGAGCAGCAACTTGCTTGCCATTCTTCTTGAAGTTCCCCTTCTTCTTCCCTTTGCCCTTTTTCTTGAAACTAGTGGTTTTGTTAACCATCAACACTTGATGCTCCTTTTTGATTTCTACCTCCGCAGCTTTCAGCATTGCGAAGAGCTCGGGAATAGTCTTGTTCATCCCTTGCATATTATAGTTCATCACGAAGCTCTTGTAGCTTGGTGGCAGTGATTGGAGAATTCTGTCAATGACGCAATCATCTGGAAGATTAACTCCCAATTGAATCAAGTGATTATTATACCCAGACATTTTGAGTATATGTTCACTGACAGAACTATTCTCCTCCATCTTGCAGCTATAGAACTTATTGGAGACTTCATATCTCTCAATCCGGGCATTTGCTTGAAATATTAACTTCAACTCCTGGAACATCTCATATGCTCCATGACGTTCAAAACGTCGTTGAAGTCCCGATTCTAAGCCGTAAAGCATGGCACACTGAACTATCGAGTAGTCATCAGCTTTGCTCTGCCAGACGTTCATAACATCTGGTGTTGCTCCAGCAGCAGGCCTGGCACCCAGCGGTGCTTCCAGGACGTAATTCTTCTGTGCAGCAATGAGGATAATCCTCAAGTTACGGACCCAGTCCATGTAATTGCTACCATCATCTTTCAACTTTGCTTTCTCAAGGAACGCATTAAAATTCAACGGAACAACAGCACGAGCCATCTATCTACAATCAACATAAACAAGCAAGATACTATCAGGTACTAAGTTCATGATAAATTTAAGTTCAATTAATCATATTACTTAAGAACTCCCACTTAGATAGACATCCCTCTAATCCTCTAAGTGATCACGTGATCCAAATCAACTAAACCATGTCCGATCATCACGTGAGATGGAGTAGTTTCATCGGTGAACATCATTATGTTGATAATATCTACTATATGATTCACGCTCGACCTTTCGGTCTCCGTGTTCCGAGGCCATATCTGTATATGCTTGGCTCGTCAAGTATAACCTGAGTATTCCGCGTGTGCAACTGTTTTGCACCCGTTGTATTTGAACGTAGAGCCTATCACACCCGATCATCACGTGGTGTCTCAGCACGAAGAACTTTCGCAACGGTGCATACTCAGGGAGAACACTTCTTGATAATTTAGTGAGAGATCATCTTATAATGCTACCGTCAATCAAAGTAAGATAAGATGCATAAAAGATAAACATCACATGCAATCAATATAAGTGATATGATATGGCCATAATCATCTTGTGCCTGTGATCTCCATCTCCGAAGCACCGTCATGATCACCATCGTCACCGGCGCGACACCTTGATCTCCATCGTAGCATCGTCGTTGTCTCGCCAATCTTATGCTTCCACGACTATCACTACAACTTAGTAATAAAGTAAAGCATTACATCGCGATTGCATTGCATACAATAAAGCGACAACCATATGGCTCCTGCCAGTTGCCGATAACTCGGTTACAAAACATGATCATCTCATACAATAAAATTTAGCATCATCTATTGGCCATATCACATCACAACATGCCCTGCAAAAACAAGTTAGACGTCCTCTACTTTGTTGTTGCAAGTTTTACGTGGCTGCTACGGGCTTAAGTAAGAACCAATCTCACCTACGCATCAAAACCACAACGATAGTTCGTCAAATAGACTCCGTTTTAACCTTCACAAGGACCGGGCGTAGCCACACTAGGTTCAACTAAAGTTGGAGAGATAGTCGCCCGCAAGCCATCTATGTGCAAAGCACGTCGAGGGAACCGGTCTCGCGTAAGCGTACGTGTAAGGTTGGTCCGGGTCGTCTCGTCCAACAATACCGCCGAACCAAAGTATGACATGCTGGTAGGCAGTATGACTTGTATCGTCCACAACTCACTTGTGTTCTACTCGTGCAAATAACATCAAACCATAAAACCTAGGCTCGGATGCCACTGTTGGTGAACGTAGTAATTTCAAAATTTTCCTACGCACACGCAAGATCATGGTGATGCATAGCAACGAGGGGAGAGTATGATCTACGTACCCTTGTAGATTGCAATGGAAGCGTTGACACAACGTAGAGGAAGTAGTCGTACGTCTTCTTCCCGATCCAACCGATCCAAGCACCGTTACTCCGGCACCTCCGAGTTCTTAGCACACGTACAACTCGATGACGATCCCCGGGCTCCGATCCAGCAAAGCTTCGGGGAAGAGTTCCGTCAGCACGACGGCGTGATGACGATCTTGATGTTCTACCGACGCAGGGCTTCGTCTAAGCACTACAACAATATGATCGAGGTGGAATATGGTGGCAGGGGGCACCGCACACGGCTAAGGAACGATCTCAATGATCAACTTGTGTGTCTAGAGGTGCCCCCTGCCTCCGTATATAAAGGATCCAAGGGGGGGTGGTGCGCTGGCCTAAAGGAGGGCGCAGGAGGAGTCCTACTCCTACCGGGAGTAGGACTCCCCTCCCCGTTCCTTGTCCAACTAGGAGAGGTGGAGGGAGAATAGGAAAGGGGGGGCGCCGCCCCTCCCTCCTTGTCCAATTCGGACTAGGGAGAGAGGGGGCGCGCGGCCTGCCCTGGCAGCCCCTTCCTCTTCTCCACATTAGGCCCATAAGGCCCATTAACCCCCGAGGGGTTCCGGTAACCCCTCCGGTACTCCGATTTTATCCGAAACTTCTCCGGAACCCTTCCGGTGTCCGGATATAGTCATCCAATATATCAATCTTTATGTCTCGACCATTCCGAGACTCCTCGTCATGTCCGTGATCACATCTGGGACTCCGAACTAACTTCGGTACATCAAAAATGCATAAACTCATAATAACTGTCATCATAACTTTAAGCGTGCGGACCCTACGGTTCGAGAACAATGTAGACATGACCGAGACACGTCTCCGGTCAATAACCAATAGCGGGACCTGGATTTCCATATTGGCTCCTACATATTCTACGAAGATCTTTATCGGTCAGACCGCATAACAACATACGTTGTTCCTTTTTTGTCATCGGTATGTTACTTGCCCGAGATTCGATCGTAGGTATCCAATACCTAGTTCAATCTCGTTACCGGCAAGTCTCTTTACTCGTTCCGTAATACATCATCTCACAACTACCATATTAGTTGTAATGCTTGCAAGGCTTATGTGATGTGCATTACCGAGAGGGCCCAGAGATACCTCTCCGACAATCGGAGTGACAAAACCTAATCTCGAAATACGCCAACCCAACATGTACCATTGGAGACACCTGTAGTACTCCTTTATGATCACCCAGTTACGTTGTGACGTTTGGTAGTACCCAAAGTGTTCCTCCGGTAAACGGGAGTTGCATAATCTCATAGTTATAGGAACATGTATAAGTCATGAAGAAAGCAATAGCAAACATACTAAACGATCGGGTGCTAAGCTAATGGAATGGGTCATGTCAATCAGATCATTCAACTAATGATGTGACCTCGTTAATCAAATAACAACTCATTGTTCATGGTTAGGAAACATAACCATCTTTGATTAACGAGCTAGTCAACTAGAGGCATACTAGTGACACTTTGTTTGTCTATTTATTCACACATGTATTATGTTTCCGGTTAATACAATTCTAGCATGAATAATAAACATTTATAATGATTATAAGGAAATAAATAATAACTTTATTATTGCCTCTGGGGCATATTTCCTTCAGTCACTTTCATAAACTAGTGGGAATTTTACATTATAGAACTTGGCTTGTATATTCCAATGATGGGCTTCCTCAAATTGCCCTAGGTCTTCGTGAACAAGCAAGTTGGATGCACACCCACTTAGTTTCTTTTGTTGAGCTTTCATACACTTATAGCTCTAGTGCACCCATTGCATGGCAATCCCTATTCACTCGCAGTGATATCTATTAATGGGCATCTCCATAGCCCGTTGAAACTCCTAGTTGATGTGAGACTATCTTCTCCTTTTTTGTCTTCTCCACAACCACCATTCTATTCCACTATAGTGCTATATCCATGGCTCACGCTCATATATTGCGTGAAGATTGAAAAAGTTTGAGAACATAAAAAGTATGAAACAATTGCTTGGCTTGTCATCGGGGTTGTGCATGATTTAATATTTTGTGTGATGAAGAAAGAGCATAGCCAGACTATATGATTTTGTAGGGATAACTTTCTTTGTCCATATTATTTTGAGAAGACATGATTGCTTAGTTAGTGTGCTTGAAGTATTATTATTTATATGTCAATATTGAACTTTTATCTTGGATCTTTCGGATCTGAACATTCATGCCACAATAAAGAAAAATTACATTGAGAAATATGTTAGGAAGCATTCCACATCAAAAATTCTGCTTTTATCATTTACCTACTTGAGGACGAGCAGGAATTAAGCTTGGGGATGCTGATATGTCTCCAACGTATCTATATTTTTTTATTGTTCCATGTTATTATATTATCTATTTAGGATGTTAATGGGATTATTTTTACACTTTTATATTATTTTTAAGGCTAACCTATTAATCGGAGGCCCAACCCAAATTGCTGTTTTTTGCCTATTTTAGAGTTTCGCCGAAAAGGAATACCAAACGGAATGAAACCTTCGGGAGTGTTATTTTGGAACAAATGTGATCTAGGAGACTTGAAGTGGACGTCAAGAAACAATCGAGGAGGCCACGAGGCAGGGGGCGCGCCTACCCCCCTGGCCGCGCCCACCACCCTTGTGGGCCTCTCATTGCTCCATCGACCTACTTCTTCCTCCTATATATATCCATATACCCCACAAACATCTAGGAGCACCACGAAAACCTAATTCCACCGCCGCAACCTTCTGTACCCAAGAGATCCCATCTTGGGGCCTTTTCCGGAGCTCCGCCGGAGGTGGAATTGATCACGGAGGGCCTCTACATCAACTCCATGGCCTCTCCGATGATGTGTGAGTAGTTTACTTCAGACCTTCGGGTCCATAGCTAGTAGCTAGATGGCTTCTTCTCTCTCTTTGGATCTCAATACAAAGTTCTCCTCGATTCTCTTGGAGATCTATTCGATGTAATCTTCTTTTTGCGGTGTGTTTGTCGAGATCCGATGAATGGTGGGTTTATGATCCAGATTATCTATGAACAATATTTGAATCTTCTCTGAATTCTTTTATGTATGATTGGTTTATCTTTGCAAGTCTCTTCGAATTATCAGTTTGGTTTGGCCTACTAGATTGATCTTTCTTGCAATGGGAGAAGTGCTTAGCTTTGGGTTCAATCTTGCGGTGCTCAATCCCAGTGAAAAAAAGGGAAACGACACGTATTGTATTGTTGCCATCGAGGATAAAAATATGGGGTTTACATCATATTGCATGAGTTTATCCCTCTACATCATGTCATCTTGCTTAAGGCGTTACTCTGTTCTTATGAACTTAATACTCTAGATGCATGCTGGTTAGCGGTCGATGTGTGGAGTAATAGTAGTAGATGCAGAATCGTTTCGGCCTACTTGACTCCGACATGATGCCTTTCCTAGATATTCTCATAATTGTTCGCTTTTCTATCAATTGCTCGACGGTAATTTGTTCACCCACCGTAATACTTATGCTATCTTGAGAGAAACCACTAGTGAAACCTATGGCCCCGAGTCTATTTTCCATCATACAAATTTCCAATATACTTTAGTTTGCTATCTTTTACTTTCAATCTATATCATAAAAATACCAAAAATATTTATCTTATTATTATCATCTCTGTCAGATCTCACTCTTGCAAGTGGTCGTGAAGGGATTGACAACCCCTTTATCGCATTGGTTGCGAGGTTCTTATTTGTGTGTGTAGGTACGAGGTGACTCATGCGTGTTCTCCTACTGGATTGATACGTTGGTTCTCAAAAACTGAGGGAAATACTTATGCTGCTCTACTGCATTACCCTTTCCTCTTCAAGGGAAAACCAGCGCAGTGCTCAAGAGGTAGCAGAATACAAGGAGGAGGATGGCTTTGAGCGAATTTAGCCGGGACAAAGCGACGGCCGTGGTGACGAGGGGAGGTAATGAGAGCTCCTCGAGCTCGCTTGGGTGGTTGGGGAGGAAGCTAGGAGAGAGTAGAAGAGGCTGGTGAGCACGGGGGGTCTCGGGGTGGGCTTATATAGGCGAGGGAGGAGTGTGCCGTGCTATCGTCACCGCGGATGCGTGGCCGGCGCCGCTGACGCGTGTGCACGCGCATGAGCTCAGGGTTAGGCGATGAGAGGGAACAGGAGGGAGAGCTCACGGGGAAGAGGCGGCCAAGGGAGTGCAGGGATGAAGAAGACGGCGAGCTCCGAGCTAAACCGCCACTGTTCGCCGTGGGCGTGCGGCGGCTTACGTCGGTAAGGAAGTTGCCGGAGGGGGAGAGGGGTCCAGGGGAACGGCGATGACGAGATGAAGCCATTGGATGTGGTCACGCATGCGAAGACGATGAGAGGGGAGCGGATGAAGCGGAAACGACGCCCTGGACGCGGCCACTGCGCATAGAGTGCGGCACTGTGATGCCGTTAACGCGGTCACCGCGTGCACTGGCATGTAGCGGGGGAGATGGGCTGTAACCTATTGTCTAGTGGTAAGTTCTTCCGGGGAAGGTTTCAACTGCGGTCGTAGATTGATGAAAAATGGTACGGTTAAATGGTAATCATTGTCTGAAGTTTACTGCAGTAAACTTGGTCGTGCACTGCTGATCAATAGGAAAGTGCTTAGACCAAATGGATTTGTCTGAGATGATTAGCTTAGGAAGGACTATGATCCTGGAGGTTTTGGGGCATAATGGAGCACACACTAATATAGTTGCTCTGTAACTCACATTATGGGTCCAGAAACTTGATTAGGAAGGTGCACTCACATGGAGATGCCACTTGAGCTAAAAATTGGCAAGGCTAAGTTATTTGGTCATAAGAAGATGTTGTTGAATTTTTGCACCAAATGGATTCACCAAAATGGTACTTCCTTCACAACTATTCCCTCTATCCAGAAACTTGCAAAAATTCTAGAGAAAAATTTGCGTGATGAATTGATCCCAAATTTTGTGGAGAGAGGTTTTATGGTAAAGAGAATTCTCTTGCAAATGTTCAGCCAGAATGAAGCAATATAAAAATACTTGCTTCACAACCTGAAAATGTTGACAGAATCAAAGATTTGATCATGTGCTCACATTGATCACGGGATGGAGCTGAAATTTGGAGGAATGTGCTAATATGATAACATTAAGGAGTTTGCAAAATTTCAACTCATTTGGATAACCCTACCTAGTACTTCCTTCACAAAGCCTTCTGTCTGACAGAAACTTTGAAAAATCACAGAGGAATATTGGCTAGGCAAATAAAGTTGAATTTTTGCATGGGGCAATTATTTGACATAAGATAATGTCGCAAATGTTTGGGAGCAAACAAGGTTGGATAAATGGCACTTCCTTCACAAAGTGCCCCTCTGGACAGAAATGAAGAATAATTATTGGGGAATTATTATTGGGCTAGTACAAGAAAGTTTGGGCATATTTGAGCAACATATGACCCAAAGAAATTATGAGAATTATTTGGGAATTTTTGGATGGACAGAAATATGGGTTGCTTCACAACCTAGGGCACTTGAGGTTATTCCTTTTATAGAAAAAGGAATATTACTGAGAAAAAGAAATTAGGGTTTGGTAAAGCAATGAAGTGACATGATCTTGGCAAGGTTTTCAGAATGATGAGCCGCTTGGGAGGGGGAATGAGGATGATTTTCCTGGTGGCAAGACCACAGAACCACTCCAAAAATAAAAATAGAGCAAAAACCAATGAATCAAAAAGAAAAAAGAAAAGGGCCAAAAACCAGGTTGTTACAACTTGTGGGTCATCAAGACTTTTTTCTGGCGCCGTTGCCGAGGAGTGAAGCGCCTTTGGTAAGTGGAATTTGGTAAGGAAACAATTATATTATGTGTTGAAATTTATTGTCACTTGTCACTATGGAAAATTATCCTTTTAGGGGCTTGTTTGGGGTATCTTCACCTTGACCGGTAGAGCAAAGAGTTGCTCCTCAACCTACTAAACCTACTGAAAATATTTATTATGAAATTCCTTCGGGTATGATAGAGAAACTACTGGCTCATTCTTATGCGGGAGATGGAACATTACGTCCTGATATGCATCTAATCTATGTGGATGAAGTTTGTGGATTAATTAAACTTGTAGGTTTGCCCGAAGATGATGTCAAGAAGAAGGTATTGCCTTTATCTTTGAAGGTAAAGGCATTGACATAGTATAGGCTATGCGATGATATTGGGACTTGGAACTACAACCGATTGAAATTGGAATTTCATCAGAAGTTTTATCCTATGCATCTAGTTCAGCGTGATCGGAATTATATTTATAATTGTTGGCCTCGTGAAGGAGAAAGTATCGCTCAAGCTTGGGGGAGTCTTAAATTAATGTTATATTCATGCCCCAATCATGATCTCTCAAGAGAAATTATTATTTAGAATTTTTATGCTCAGCTTTCTCGTAATGATCAATCCATGCTCGATACTTCTTGCACTGCTTCTTTTATGAAGCAGACTATTGAATTCAAATGGGATTTATTGGAAAGAATTAAACGCAACTCTGAATATTGGGAACTCGACAAAGGTAATGAGTTAGATATAAACCTTAAGTTTGATTGTGTTAAATCTTTCATGGATACCGATGTTTTCCGTGAATTTAGCACTAAATATGGACTTGACTCTGAGATAGTAGCTTCTTTCTGTGAATCTTTTACTACTCATGTTGATCTCCCTAAGGATAAGTGGTTTAAATATCATCCTCCCATTGAAGTAAAAGTAGTAGAACCTATTAGAGCTAAAGAATAAATTGTTACTTATAATGTTGATCCTATTGTTCCTATTGCTTATATTGAGAAACCACATTTTCCTGTTAGGATAAAGGATCATGCTAAAGCTTCAGCTATGGTTCGTAAGAGTTATACTAGAACACCTACACCCCCTGAAAAAATTAAAGTTGAACCTAGTATTGCTCTGGTTAAAGATCTCTTGGTTGATAATATTGATGGGCATGTTATTTATTTCTGTGACAAAGCTGCTAGAATTGCTAGACCCGATACTAAAGATAAACATAGACCTATTGTTGCCATGCCTATTGTTTCTGTTAAAATAGGAGATCATTTTTATCATGGCTTATGTGATGTGGGTGCTAGTGTGAGTGCAATTCCTTTTACCTTATATCAAGAAATTATGAATGATATTGCACCTGCTGAGATGGAAGATATTGATGTTACTATTAAGCTTGCCAATAGAGATACTATATCACCAATTAGGAGTTTTAGAGATGTTGAAGTCTTGTGTGGGAAAATAAAATACCCTACTGATTTTCTTGCTCTTGATTCCCCACAAGATGATTTTTGTCCCATTATATTTGGTAGACCTTTCTTCAACACTGTTAATGCTAAGATAGACTGTGAGAAAGAAATTGTTACTGTAAGTTTTGGGGATGTGTCTCATGATTTTAATTTCTCTAAATTTTGTAGACAACCCCATGATAAAGAATTGCCTAGTAAGGATGAAATTATTGGTCTTGCTTCTGTTGTCGTGCCTCCTACCGATCCTTTAGAACAATATTTGCTAGACCATGAAAATGATATGTTTATGAATGAAAGAAAGGAATTAGATGGAATATTCTTTAACCAAATGCCTATTTTGAAACACAATTTGCATGTTGAATTCCTTGGAGATCCTCCTCCACCCAAGGGTGATCCCGTGTTTGATCTTAAACAATTACATCATACTTTGGAATATGCTTATTTTGATGAAAAGAAGATATATCATGTTATTATTAGTGCTAACCTTTCAGAGCATGAAGAGAAGAAATTATTGAAAACTCTAAACAAGCACCATGCCACTATTGGATATACTCTTGATTATATAAAGGGCATTATTCCCACTCTATGTCAGCACAAAATTAATATGGAGCCTGATGCTAAACCAGTTGCTAATCATCAACGACGGTTAAATCCTAAGATGAAAGAAGTGGTAAGAAATGAAATATTAAAGCTTCTGGAGGCAGGTATAATTTATCCTATTGCTGATAGTAGATGGGTAAGTCTTGTTCATTGTGCCCCTAAGAAGGGAGGTATTACTGTTGTTCCTAATGATAAGAATGAATTGATCCCTCAAAGAATTGTTATAGGTTATAGAATGGTAATTGATTTTCACAAATTAAACAAAGCTACTAGGAAATATCATTACCCTCTACCTTTTATTGATCAAATCCTAGAAAGAATATCCAAACATACACATTTTTGCTTTCTAGATGGTTATTCTGGTTTTTCTCAAATACCTGTGTCAAAAGAGGATCAAGAAAAGACAACTTTGACCTTCCCTTTCGGTACTTTCTCTTATATACATATGCCTTCTGGTTTATGCAATGCACCCGCTACCTTTCAAAGATGTATGACTACTATTTTCTCTGACTTCTATGAAAAGATTGTTGAGGTTTTCATGGATGATTTCTCCGTTTACGGAACTTCTTTTGATGATTGCTTAAGCAACCTTGATCGAGTTTTGCAGAGATATGAAGAAACTAATCTTGTTTTGAATTGGGAGAAGTGCCACTTTATGGTTAATGAAGGCATTGTCTTAGGGCATAAAATTTCTGAAAGAGGTATTGAAGTTGATAAAGCTAAAGTAGACGCTATTGAAAAGATGTTGTGTCCTAAAGATATCAAAGGTATAAGAAGTTTCCTTGGTCATGCTGGTTTCTATAGGAGGTTTATTAAAGACTTCTCTAAAATTTCTAGGTCTCTCACTAATCTCTTGCAAAAAGATGTTCCTTTTGTTTTTGATGATGATTGTGTAGAAGCATTTGAAATACTTAAGAAAGCCTCGATTTTTGCACCTATTGTTCAACCACCTGGTTGGAATTTACCATTTGAAATTATGTCTGATGCTAGTGATTATGATGTTGGTGCTACTCTAGGACAGAGAGTTGATAAAAAATTGAATGTTATTCATTATGCTAGTAAAACTCTAGACAGTGCCTAGAGAAATTATGCTACTACTGAAAAAGAATTTTTAGCAGTTGTATTTGCCTGTGATAAGTTCACACCTTATATTGTTGATTCCAAAGTAACTGTTCACAGTGATCATGCTGCTATTAAATACCTTATGGAAAAGAAAGATGCTAAACCTAGACTTATTAGATGGGTTCTCTTGCTGTAAGAATTTGACTTGCACATTATTGATAGAAAGGGAGCTGAGAACCCCGTTGCAGACAACTTGTCTAGGTTAGAAAATGTTCTTGATGACCCACTATATATTGATGATTGCTTTCCTGATGAGCAATTAGCTATCATAAATGCTTCTCATAATAGTCCATGGTATGTTGATTATGCTAATTACATTGTTGCTAAATTTATACCACCTAGTTTCACATACCAGCAAAAGAAAAAGGTTTTCTATGATTTAAGACATTACTTTTTGGATGACCCACGCCTTTATAAAGAAGGAGTAGATGGTGTTATTAGACGTTGTGTACCTGAGCATGAATAGGAACAGATCCTACTCAAGTGTCACTCTGAGACCTACGGAGAACACCATGCTAGAGATAGAACTGCACACACGGTATTACAATCTGGTTTTTATTGGCCTACTCTCTTCAAGGATGCTCATAAGTTTTTCTTGTCTTGTGATGAATGCCAGAGAATTGGCAATATTAGTAGACGTCGGGAAATGCCTACGAATTATTCACTTGTTATTGAACCATTTGACGTTTTGGGGCTTTGATTATATGGGACCTTTTCCTTCCTCTAATGGGTATACACATACTTTAGTTGTTGTTGATTACATTACTAAGTGGGTAGAAGCTATTCCAACTAGTAGTGCTGATCATAACACTTCTATTAAGATGCTTAAAGAAGTTATTTTTCCGAGGTTTGGAGTCCCTAGATATTTAATGACTGATGGTGGTTCACATTTTATTCATGGTGCTTTCCGTAAAATGTTTGCTAAATATGATGTCAACCATAGAATTGCATCCCCATATCACCCTCGGTCGTGGTCAAGTAGAATTGAGCAATAGAGAGATTAAATTGATTTTGCAACAGACTATTAATAGATCTAGAAATAATTGGTCTAAGAAACTTGATGATGCATTATGGGCTTATAGAACTGCTTATAAAAACCCTATGGGTATGTCTCCATATAAAATGGTTTATGGAAAAGCATGTCACTTACCTCTTGAACTAGAACATAAAGCTTATTGGGAAATCAAAGAGCTCAACTATGATTTCAAACATGCCGGTGAGAAGAGGTTATTTGACATAAGCTCACTTGATGAATGGAAAACCCAAGCCTATGAAAATGCTAAGTTGTTTAAAGAAAAGGTTAAAAGATGGCATGCCAAAAGAATACAAAAGCGTGAGTTTAATGTAGGTGATCATGTTTTACTATACAACTCTCGTTTAAGATTTTTTGCAGGAAAGCTTCTCTCAAAATGGGAAGGTCCTTACATTATCGAGGAGGTGGATCATTTCGGTGCCATCAAGATCAACAATGCCGAAAGCACTAACCCGAAGGTGGTAAACGGTCAAAGGATCAAACATTATATTTCAGGTACTCCCATAAATGTTGAGATAGATATTATTAATACCATAACACCGGAGTAGTACATAAGGGATACTTTCCAGAATGTTTCAGACTCCGAAAAGGAATAGGTATGTGGTACGGTTAGTAAACTGACTCCAAAACTGTTCTAATGGCAAATTTTCTATGTTTTGGAATATTTAAAAATTAGGAAAATTAAAAGTAGTCTGAAGAGTGCATGAGGAATCGGCAAGGCAGGGGGCACGCCCTACCCCCCTAGGCGCACCCCTATGCCTTGTATCCACCTCGTGTGCCCTTCGGACTCTGTTTTCTTGCACAATACTTCTTTTGGTCGGTAAAAATTCATTATATAATCTCCCGAAGGTTTTGACCACTGTACCATAGCAATATCCCCTGTTTTTGTTTTGAGTTGTTTTTGTCAGAGTTTTCAAGGCCAGGCATCATGTCGTCCTCCTCCTCCACCAACGCCGGACGGTGATGCTTGGTTGATGCAGATGGAACTTACAAGGGAGGATGCGAGGGAGCCATGATGGGGGAGGATGAAGGAGATTCGCTTGGGGAACAGCCTTTGGCTTTGGAGAGAGGTACTCACAAACAACCATGAAGGCCAAGAGGTGCGAGAGGGGCTTCCCCCTAGGAGGTCCTTACACATGTTACATCGGAATAACTTTCATAATTTGGTTCATAATTACGGAGTGGAGAATACCCCCCGTGCACTGTGCACATATACCCTCCAATTGGGACATATCCCGTCCAAGTGAAAGCAATGCAGGAAAAGGTTCTTGGTGGCCTGAAAATAAGCATCTTTTGGAGGAAATCCAGAAGAATGCAAATATGCTCCAACGTGTGCTCCAAGAATTTCAACTACTGAAAAGTTCCTTAATAAAGCTGGAGGATACATCATCAACTCCATCATCACCACCTCCGAAGGAAGAGACCTAAATACATGGGTATGGGCACTCCCCTTGGCAACTGCGAAGCTTGGGGGAGGTGCCCCGGTATCGTATCACCATCACACCTTTACCTTTATCGTTTTTCTTAGTTCGATCATTTTGGTTATATCTTGATCTAGTAGAATAAAGTCTTTAGTATGATCTAGTTTTGAGTTTTGCTTTGAGATCTATCTATGTAATCGAGTCCGTGAGTTATATATAATAAAGAGTAGTTTTGAGTTGAGGGTCTTGCTTTCTTGCTATGATCTTGAGGGAATAAAATAAGAGAAAGAATAAAAAG